>NC_138106.1:90510974-90853033 GCF_964146895.1 Miniopterus schreibersii | reverse complement strand
TTGTCATTTCAAAGAAAGAAGAGGAAACCAAATTCCAGGTAGTGAAACGAGCATGGCAGTATGGGAGATGTGTAAGTGGACAGTTTCAAGCAGCAGCTCTTTGTGGACACTTGGAAACAGCGCTGTGAAAAAATTTCGTAGGAAGCGGGATTTGGCCAAAGTTGAAAGACCTTCCAACCAGCCCTAAAGAACTTAGCCAATCAATGAATGTTGCAATAAGCTCCTGCAGGAAAGGTGCTTCTATGACACAACCCCCGATCAGGTAGCTACATTCTGCACAGTACAAAATGCAAATGAATTCCAGGCTGAAAACTCTCCACAGAAGAATGAAATGCATGTGTTTCTCTCTGAAAGAACACTCAGCCACAAGGCTTTTGCTTTCTCCTTCAAAGTCTTGGTAGAAACGTGTGTTTTCACTGCTGGAATACGTTGTGGGATGCATTTTTTCAATCTCTTGGAAGCCTCATGTTCTTTCTTATTCGATGTGGAAAAACAAGGTGTATGTTTCCCAAATCACTTGCAATCCAGAAAAACACACACTGCATCACTCTTGCCCAAACATGCTCTTTCTCCTAATGCGTTGAGAACATTCAAGAAAGCAGAAAGAAAGAGCATTTTGTAGTGAAATTCAGACTGGCATGTACAAAAAGCCATTTCTTTCGGTTTCAGGGTGCAAAAGCATGATGGTCTTCATGTTCTCGATGAAACCCTTACATTTCCAAGTGACCACAATTAGGACTTTCCCAAAAAGATGTGTTTGCTTGTCTTTGGAGAAAGGAGCTCTAAGTTGTGTATTCAGTGCTGGAGAGTGACACACTCTACACAGGTTATACAGCGTTCTTAGAGCACCAACATGCTTAAAATTGAAACTGCTACAAGATGTGTGTAGCATGCTGAATGAAGGCCTTGTCATTTCAAAGAAAGAAGAGGAAACCAAATTCCAGGTAGTGAAACGAGCATGCCAGTATGGGAGATGTGTATGTGGACAGTTTCAAGCAGCAGCTCTTTGTGGACACTTGGAAACAGCGCTGTGAAAAAATTTCGTAGGAAGCGAGATTTGGCCAAGGTTGAAAGACTTTCCAAAACCAACCCTAAAGGACTTAGCCCAACACTGAATGTTGCAATAAGCTCCTGCAGGCAAGGTGCTTCAATGACACAACTCCCGAGCAGGTAGCTACATTCTGCACAGTACAAAATGCATATGAATTCCTGGCTGGAAACTCACTCCAGAAGGAAGAAATGCGTGTGTTTCTCTCTGAAAGAACACTCAGCCACAATTCTTTTGCTTGCTGCTTCAAAGTCTTTGTAGAAACGTGTGTTTTCACTGCTGGAATACGTTGTGGGATGCATTGTTTCAATCTCTTGCAAGCCTCATGTTCTCTCTTAGACGATGTGGAAAAACAAGGAGTATGTTTCCCAAATCATTTGCAATCCAGAAAAACACACACTGCATCACTCTTGCCCAAACATGCTCTTTCTCCTAATGCGTTGAGAACATTCAAGAAAGCAGAAAGGAAGAGCATTTTGTAGTGAAATTCAGACTGGCATGTACAAAAAGCCATTTCTTTCGGTTTCAGGGTGTAAAAGAATGATGGTCTTCATGTTCTCGGTGAAACCCTTACATTTCCAAATGACCACAATTAGGACTTTCCCAAAAATATGTGTTTGCGTGTCTCTGGCGAAAGGAGCTCTAAGTTGTGTATTCAGTGCTGGAGAGTGACACACTCTATATAGGACAAAAAAAGTTCTTAGAGCACCAACATGATTAAAATTGAAACTGCTACAAGATGTGTGTAGCAGGCAGAAGAAGGCTTGTCATTTCAAAGAGGGAAGAGGAAACTAAAATCCAGGTACTGAAAGGGGCACACCAGTATGGGAGATGTGCATGTGGACAGTTTCAAGCAGCAGCTCCTTCTGGACACTTGGAAAAAACAATGTAAAAAAATTTCGTTCGAAGCGGGATTTGGCCAAAGTTGAAAGACCTTCCAACACCACCCCTAAAGAACTTAGCCAAACAATGAATGTTGCAATAAGCTCCTGTAGGAAAGGTGCTTCGATGACACAACCCCCGAGCAGGTAGCTACATTCTGCACAGTACAAAATGCATATGAATTCCAAGCTGAAAACTCACTCCAGAAGGAAGAAATGCGTGTGTTTCTCTCTGAAAGAACACTCAGCCACTATTCTTTTGCTTGCTTCTTCAAAGTCTTTGTAGAAACGTGTGTTTTCACTGCTGGAATACGTTGTGGGATGCATTGTTTCAATCTCTTGCAAGCCTCATGTTCTCTCTTAGACGATGTGGAAAAACAAGGAGGCTGTTTCCCAAATCACTTGCAATCCAGAAAAACACACACTGCATCACTCTTGCCCAAACATGCTCTTTCTCCTAATGCGCTGAGAACATTCAAGAAAGCAGGAAGGAAGAGCATTTTGTAGTGAAATTCAGACTGGCATGTACAAAAAGCCATTTCTTTCGGTTTCAGGGTGTAAAAGAATGATGGTCTTCATGTTCTCGGTGAAACCCTTACATTTCCAAGTGACCACAATTAGGACTTTCCCAAAAAGCTGTGCTGCGTGTCTGTGGCGAAAGGAGCTCTAAGTTGTGTATTCAGTGCTGGAGAGTGACACACTCTATATGGGTCAAAAAACGTTCTTAGAGCACCAACATGCTTAAAATTGAAACTGCTACAAGATGTGTGTAGCAGGCAGAAAGAAGGCTTGTCATTTCAAAGAAAGAAGAGGAAACCAAAATCCAGGTACTGAAACGGGCACACCAGTATGGGAGATGTGCATGTGGTCAGTTTCAAGCAGCAGCTCCTTCCGGACACTTGGAAAAAACAATGTAAAAACATTTCGTTCGAAGCGGGATTTGTCCAAAGTTGAAAGACCTTCCAACACCAACCCTAAAGATCTTAGCCAAACAATGAATGTTGCAATAAGCTCCTGTAGGAAAGGTGCTTCTATGACACAACCCCCGAGCAGGTAGCTACATTCTGCACAGTACAAAATGCATATGAATTCCAGGCTGAAAACTCACTCCAGAAGGAAGAAATGCGTGTGTTTCTCTCTGAAAGAACACTCAGCCACTATTCTTTTGCTTGCTCCTTCAAAGTCTTTGTAGAAACGTGTGTTTTCACTGCTGGAATACGTTGTGGGATGCATTGTTTCAATCTCTTGCAAGCCTCAAGTTCTTTCTTACACAATGTGGAAAAACGCGGATTATGTTTCCCAAATCACTTGAAATCCAGGAAAACGCACCCTGCATCACTCTTGCTCAAACACGCTCTTTCACCTTCCACATTGAGAATATTCAAGAAAGCAGAAAAGAAGGGCCTTTTGCAGTGAATTTCACACAGGTATGTACCAAAAGCCATTTATTCGGTTGCAGAGTGCAAAAGCATGATTGACTTCATGTTCTCAATGAAACCCTTACATTTCCAAGTGACCTGAAGTAGGACTTTCACAAAAACATGCCTTTGCGTGTCTCTGGTGAAAGAAACTCTAAGTTGTGTATTCAGTGCTGGAGAGTGACACACTCTACACAGGTTAGACAGCGTTCTTAGAGCACCAACATGCTTAAAATTGAAATTGCTACAAGATGTGTGAAGCATGCTGAATGAAGGCCTTGTCATTTCAAAGAAAGAAGAGGAAACCAAATTCCAGGTAGTGAAACGAGCATGGCAGTATGGGAGATGTGTAAGTGGACAGTTTCAGGCAGCAGCTCTTTGTGGACACTTGGAAACAGCGCTGTGAAAAAATTTCGTAGGAAGCGGGATTTGGCCAAAGTTGAAAGACCTTCCAACCAGCCCTAAAGAACTTAGCCAATCAATGAATGTTGCAATAAGCTCCTGCAGGAAAGGTGCTTCTATGACACAACCACCGATCAGGTAGCTACATTCTGCGCATTACAAAATGCAAATGAATTCCAGGCTGAAAACTCTCCACAGAAGAATGAAATGCATGTGTTTCTCTCTGAAGGAACACTCACCACAAGGCTTTTGCTTTCTCCTTCAAAGTCTTTGTAGAAACGTGTGTTTTCACTCCTGGAATACGTTGTGGGATGCATTGTTTCAATCTCTTGCAAGCCTCATGTTCTTTCTTATTCGATGTGGAAAAACAAGGTGTATGTTTCCCAAATCACTTGCAATCCAGAAAAACACACACTGCATCACTCTTGCCCAAACATGCTCTTTCTCCTAATGCGCTGAGAACATTCAAGAAAGCAGGAAGGAAGAGCATTTGGTAGTGAAATTCAGACTGGCATGTACAAAAAGCCATTTCTTTCGGTTTCAGGGTGTAAAAGAATGATGGTCTTCATGTTCTCGGTGAAACCCTTACATTTCCAAGTGACCACAATTAGGACTTTCCCAAAAAGCTGTGCTGCGTGTCTGTGGCGAAAGGAGCTCTAAGTTGTGTATTCAGTGCTGGAGAGTGACACACTCTATATGGGTCAAAAAACGTTCTTAGAGCACCAACATGCTTAAAATTGAAACTGCTACAACATGTGTGTAGCAGGCAGAAAGAAGGCTTGTCATTTCAAAGAAAGAAGAGGAAACCAAAATCTAGGTACTGAAACGGGCACACCAGTATGGGAGATGTGCACGTGGTCAGTTTGAAGCAGCAGCTCCTTCCGGACACTTGGAAAAAACAATGTAAAAACATTTCGTTCGAAGCGGGATTTGTCCAAAGTTGAAAGACCTTCCAACACCAACCCTAAAGATCTTAGCCAAACAATGAATGTTGCAATAAGCTCCTGTAGGAAAGGTGCTTCTATGACACAACCCCCGAGCAGGTAGCTACATTCTGCACAGTACAAAATGCATATGAATTCCAGGCTGAAAACTCACTCCAGAAGGAAGAAATGCGTGAGTTTCTCTCTGAAAGAACACTCAGCCACTATTCTTTTGCTTGCTCCTTCAAAGTCTTTGTAGAAACGTGTGTTTTCACTGCTGGAATACGTTGTGGGATGCATTGTTTCAATCTCTTGCAAGCCTCAAGTTCTTTCTTACACAATGTGGAAAAACGCGGATTATGTTTCCCAAATCACTTGAAATCCAGGAAAACGCACCCTGCATCACTCTTGCTCAAACACGCTCTTTCACCTTCCACATTGAGAATATTCAAGAAAGCAGAAAAGAAGGGCCTTTTGCAGTGAATTTCACACAGGTATGTACCAAAAGCCATTTATTCGGTGGCAGAGTGCAAAAGCATGATTGACTTCATGTTCTCAATGAAACCCTTACATTTCCAAGTGACCTGAAGTAGGACTTTCACAAAAACATGCCTTTGCGTGTCTCTGGTGAAAGAAACTCTAAGTTGTGTATTCAGTGCTGGAGAGTGACACACTCTACACAGGTTAGACAGCGTTCTTAGAGCACCAACATGCTTAAAATTGAAATTGCTACAAGATGTGTGAAGCATGCTGAATGAAGGCCTTGTCATTTCAAAGAAAGAAGAGGAAACCAAATTCCAGGTAGTGAAACGAGCATGGCAGTATGGGAGATGTGTAAGTGGACAGTTTCAAGCAGCAGCTCTTTGTGGACACTTGGAAACAGCGCTGTGAAAAAATTTCGTAGGAAGCGGGATTTGGCCAAAGTTGAAAGACCTTCCAACCAGCCCTAAAGAACTTAGCCAATCAATGAATGTTGCAATAAGCTCCTGCAGGAAAGGTGCTTCTATGACACAACCCCCGATCAGGTCGCTACATTCTGCGCATTACAAAATGCAAATGAATTCCAGGCTGAAAACTCTCCACAGAAGAATGAAATGCATGTGTTTCTCTCTGAAAGAACACTCAGCCACAAGGCTTTTGCTTTCTCCTTCAAAGTCTTTGTAGAAACGTGTGTTTTCACTGCTGGAATACGTTGTGGGATGCATTGTTTCAATCTCTTGCAAGCCTCATGTTCTTTCTTATTCGATGTGGAAAAACAAGGTGTATGTTTCCCAAATCACTTGCAATCCAGAAAAACACACACTGCATCACTCTTGCCCAAACATGCTCTTTCTCCTAATGCGTTGAGAACATTCAAGAAAGCAGAAAGGAAGAGCATTTTGTAGTGAAATTCAGACTGGCATGTACAAAAAGCCATTTCTTTCGGTTTCAGGGTGTAAAAGCATGATGGTCTTCATATTCTCGATGAACCCCTTACATTTCCAAGTGAGCACAGTTAGGACTGTCCCAAAAAGAAGTGTTTGCGTGTCTGTGGAGAAAGGAGCTCTAAGTTGTGTATTCAGTGCTGGAGAGTGACACACTCTACACAGGTTAGACAGCGTTCTTAGAGCACCAACACGCTTAAAATTAAAACTGCTACAAGATGTGTGTAGCATGCTGAATGAAGGCCTTGTCATTTCAAAGAAAGAAGAGGAAACCAAATTCCAGGTAGTGAAACGAGCATGCCAGTATGGGAGATGTGTATGTGGACAGTTTCAAGCAGCAGCTCTTTGTGGACACTTGGAAACAGCGCTGTGAAAAAATTTCATAGGAAGCGAGATTTGGCCAAGGTTGAAAGACTTTCCAAAACCAACCCTAAAGGACTTAGCCCAACAATGAATGTTGCAATAAGCTCCTGCAGGAAAGGTGCTTCAATGACACAACTCCCGAGCAGGTAGCTACATTCTGCACAGTACAAAATGCATATGAATTCCTGGCTGGAAACTCACTCCAGAAGGAAGAAATGCGTGTGTTTCTTTCTGAAAGAACACTCAGCCACTATTCTTTTGCTTGCTGCTTCAAAGTCTTTGCAGAAACGTGTGTTTTCACTGCTGGAATACGTTGTGGGATGCATTGTTTCAATCTCTTGCAAGCATCATGTTCTTTCTTAAACGATGTGGAAAACCAAGGAGGATGTTTCCCAAATCACTTGAAATCCAGGAAAACGCACCCTGCATCACTCTTGCTCAAACACGCTCTTTCACCTAATACATTGAGAATATTCAAGAAACCAGAAAAGAAGGGCCTTTTACTGTGAATTTCAAAAGGTATGTACCAAAAGCCATTTATTTCGGTTGCAGAGTCCAAAGGCATGATTGACTTCATGTTCTCAATGACACCCTTACATTTCCAAGTGACCTGAAGTAGGACTTTCACAAAAAGATGTCTTTGCGTGTCTGTGGTGAAAGTAACTCTAAGTTGTGTATTCAGTGCTGGAGAGTGACACACTCTACGTAGGTTACACAGCGCTTTGAGAGCAGCAACATGTTTCACACTGAAACTGCTACAAGGTGTGTGTAGCATGCGGAAAGAAGGTTTGTCATTTCAGAGAAGGAAGAGGAAAGCAAAATCCAGGTAGTGAAACGAGCACACCAGTATGGGAGATGTGCATGTGGACAGTTTCAAGCAGCAGCTCTTTGTGGACACTGGGGAAGAGCGCTGTGAAAAAATTTCGTACAAAGCAGGATTTGGCCAAAGTTGAAAGACCTTCCAAAACCAGACCTAAAGACCTTAGCCAAACGATGAATGTTGTATTACCTCCTGCAGGAAAGGTGCTTCTATGACACAACCCCCGATCAGGTAGCTACATTCTACACAGTACAAAATGCAAATGAATTCCAGGCTGAAAACTCTCCACAGAAGAATGAAATGCATGTGTTTCTCTCTGAAAGAACACTCAGCCACTATTCTTTTGCTTGCTCCTTCAAAGTCTTTGTAGAAACGTGTTTTCACTGCTGGAATACGTTGTGGGATGCATTGTTTCAATCTCTTGCAAGCATCATGTTCTTTCTTAGACGATGTGGAAAAACAAGGAGGATGTTTCCCAAATCACTTGCAATCCAGAAAAACACACACCTCATCACTCTTGCCCAAGCATGCTCTTTCTCCTAATGCGTTGAGAACATTCAAGAAAGCAGAAAGGAAGAGCATTTTGCAGTGAAATTCAGACTGGCATGCACAAAAAGCCATTTCTTTCGGTTTCAGGGAGTAAAAGCATGATGGTCTTCATGTTCTCGATGAAACCCTTACATTTCCAATTGACCACAATTAGGGCTTTCCCAAAAAGATGTGTTTCCGTGTCTGTGGCGAAAGGAGCTCTAAGGTGTGTATTCAGTGCTGGAGAGTGACACACTCTACACAGGTTAGACAGCGTTCTTAGAGCACCAACATGCTTAAAATTGAAACTGCTACAAGATGTGTGTAGCATGCTGAATGAAGGCCTTGTCATTTCAAAGAAAGAAGAGGAAACCAAATTCCAGGTAGTGAAACGAGCATGCCAGTATGGGAGATGTGTATGTGGACAGTTTCAAGCAGCAGCTCTTTGTGGACACTTGGAAACAGCGCTGTGAAAAAATTTCGTAGGAAGCGAGATTTGGCCAAGGTTGAAAGACTTTCCAAAACCATCCTAAAGGACTTAGCCCAACAATGAATGTTGCAATAAGCTCCTACAGGAAAGGTGCTTCAATGACACAACTTCCGAGCAGGTAGCTACATTCTGCACAGTACAAAATGCATATGAATTCCTGGCCGGAAACTCACTCCAGAAGGAAGAAATGCGTGTGTTTCTCTCTGAAAGAACACTCAGCCACTATTCTTTTGCTTGCTCCTTCAAAGTCTTTGCAGAAACGTGTGTTTTCACTGCTGGAATACGCTCTGGGATGCATTGTTTCAATCTCTTGCAAGCCTCATGTTGTTTCTTAGACACTGTGGAAAAACAAGGAGTATGTTTCCGAAATCACTTGTAATCCAGTGAAACGCACACTGCATCACCCTTGCTCAAACACGCTCTTTCTTCTAATGTATTGAGAACATTCAAGAAACCAGAAAAGAAGTGCATTTTGCAGTGAAATTCAGACAGGTATGTTCAAAAGGACATTTCTCTTGGTTGCAGAGTGCAAAAGCACGACTGACTTCATGTTCTCGATGACACCCTTACATTTCCAAATGACCTGAAGTAGGACTTTCACAAAAAGATGTCTGCGTGTCTGTGGTGAAAGTAGCTCTAAGTTGTGTATTCAGTGCTGGAGAGTGACACACTCTACGTAGGTTACACAGCGTTTTGAGAGCAGCAACATGTTTCAAACTGAAACTGCTACAAGGTGTGTGTAGCATGCGGAAAGAAGGTTTGTCATTTCAGAGAAGGAAGAGGAAACCAAAATCCAGGTAGTGAAACGAGCACACCAGTATGGGAGATGTGCATGTGGACAGTTTCAAGCAGCAGCTCTTTGTGGACACTGGGGAAGAGCGCTGTGAAAAAATTTCGTACGAAGGGGGAATTAGGCAAAGTTGAAAGACCTTCCAAAACCAGCCCTAAAGACCTTAGCCAAACAATGAATGTTTCATTAAGCTCCTGCAGGAAAGGTGCTTCTATGACACAACCCCCGATCAGGTAGCTACATTCTGCACAGTACAAAATGCAAATGAATTCCAGGCTGAAAACTCTCCACAGAAGAATGAAATGCATGTGTTTCTCTCTGAACGAACACTCAGCCACTATTCTTTTGCTTGCTCCTTCAAAGTCTTTGTAGAAACGTGTTTTCACTGCTGGAATACGTTGTGGGATGCATTGTTTCAATCTCTTGCAAGCCTCATGTTCTTTCTTAGACGATGTGGAAAAACAAGGAGGATGTTTCCCAAATCACTTTCAATCCAGAAAAACACACACCGCATCACTCTTGCCCAAGCATGCTCTTTCTCCTAATGCGTTGAGAACATTCAAGAAAGCAGAAAGGAAGAGCATTTTGTAGTGAAATTCAGACTGGCATGTACAAAAAGCCATTTCTTTCGGTTTCAGGGTGTAAAAGCATGATGGTCTTCATGTTCTCGATGAAACCCTTACATTTCCAATTGACCACAATTAGGGCTTTCCCAAAGAGATGTGTTTGCGTGTCTGTGGCGAAAGGAGCTCTAAGTTGTGTATTCAGTGCTGGAGAGTGACACACTCTACACAGGTTAGACAGCGTTCTTAGAGCACCAACATGCTTAAAATTGAAACTGCTACAAGATGTGTGTAGCATGCTGAATGAAGGCCTTGTCATTTCAAAGAAAGAAGAGGAAACCAAATTCCAGGTAGTGAAACGAGCATGCCAGTATGGGAGATGTGTATGTGGACAGTTTCAAGCAGCAGCTCTTTGTGGACACTTGGAAACAGCGCTGTGAAAAAATTTCGTAGGAAGCGAGATTTGGCCAAGGTTGAAAGACTTTCCAAAACCAACCCTAAAGGACTTAGCCCAACAATGAATGTTGCAATAAGCTCCTGCAGGAAAGGTGCTTCAATGACACAACTCCCGAGCAGGTAGCTACATTCTGCACAGTACAAAATGCATATGAATTCCAGGCTGAAAACTCACTCCAGAAGGAAGAAATGCGTGTGTTTCTCTCTGAAAGAACACTCAGCCACTATTCTTTTGCTTGCACCTTCAAAGTCTTTGTAGAAACGTGTGTTTTCACTGCTGGAATACGCTCTGGGATGCATTGTTTCAATCTCTTGCAAGCCTCATGTTCTTTCTTACTCAATGTGGAAAAACGCGGTTTATGTTTCCCAAATCACTTGAAATCCAGGAAAACGCACCCTGCATCACTCTTGCTCAAACACGCTCTTTCACCTAATACATTGAGAATATTCAAGAAACCAGAAAAGAAGGGCCTTTTACTGTGAATTTCAAAAGGTATGTACCAAAAGCCATTTATTTCGGTTGCAGAGTCCAAAGGCATGATTGACTTCATGTTCTCAATGACACCCTTACATTTCCAAGTGACCTGAAGTAGGACTTTCACAAAAAGATGTCTTTGCGTGTCTGTGGTGAAAGTAGCTCTAAGTTGTGTATTCAGTGCTGGAGAGTGACACACTCTACGTAGGTTACACAGCGTTTTGAGAGCAGCAACATGTTTCACACTGAAACTGCTACAAGGTGTGTGTAGCATGCGGAAAGAAGGTTTGTCATTTCAGAGAAGGAAGAGGAAAGCAAAATCCAGATAGTGAAACGAGCACACCAGTATGGGAGATGTGCATGTGGACAGTTTCAAGCAGCAGCTCTTTGTGGACACTGGGGAAGAGCGCTGTGAAAAAATTTCGTACAAAGCAGGATTTGGCCAAAGTTGAAAGACCTTCCAAAACCAGCCCTAAAGACCTTAGCCAAACAATGAATGTTGTATTACCTCCTGCAGGAAAGGTGCTTCTATGACACAACCCCCGATCAGGTAGCTACATTCTACACAGTACAAAATGCAAATGAATTCCAGGCTGAAAACTCTCCACAGAAGAATGAAATGCATGTGTTTCTCTCTGAAAGAACACTCAGCCACTATTCTTTTGCTTGCTCCTTCAAAGTCTTTGTAGAAACGTGTTTTCACTGCTGGAATACGTTGTGGGATGCATTGTTTCAATCTCTTGCAAGCATCATGTTCTTTCTTAGACGATGTGGAAAAACAAGGAGGATGTTTCCCAAATCACTTGCAATCCAGAAAAACACACACCTCATCACTCTTGCCCAAGCATGCTCTTTCTCCTAATGCGTTGAGAACATTCAAGAAAGCAGAAAGGAAGAGCATTTTGCAGTGAAATTCAGACTGGCATGCACAAAAAGCCATTTCTTTCGGTTTCAGGGTGTAAAAGCATGATGGTCTTCATGTTCTCGATGAAACCCTTACATTTCCAATTGACCACAATTAGGGCTTTCCCAAAAAGATGTGTTTCCGTGTCTGTGGCGAAAGGAGCTCTAAGGTGTGTATTCAGTGCTGGAGAGTGACACACTCTACACAGGTTAGACAGCGTTCTTAGAGCACCAACATGCTTAAAATTGAAACTGCTACAAGATGTGTGTAGCATGCTGAATGAAGGCCTTGTCATTTCAAAGAAAGAAGAGGAAACCAAATTCCAGGTAGTGAAACGAGCATGCCAGTATGGGAGATGTGTATGTGGACAGTTTCAAGCAGCAGCTCTTTGTGGACACTTGGAAACAGCGCTGTGAAAAAATTTCGTAGGAAGCGAGATTTGCCCAAGGTTGAAAGACTTTCCAAAAGCAACCCTAAAGGACTTAGCCCAACAATGAATGTTGCAATAAGCTCCTACAGGAAAGGTGCTTCAATGACACAACTTCCGAGCAGGTAGCTACATTCTGCACAGTACAAAATGCATATGAATTCCTGGCCGGAAACTCACTCCAGAAGGAAGAAATGCGTGTGTTTCTCTCTGAAAGAACACTCAGCCACTATTCTTTTGCTTGCTCCTTCAAAGTCTTTGTAGAAACGTGTGTTTTCACTGCTGGAATACATTGTGGGATGCATTGTTTCAATCTCCTGCAAGCCTCATGTTCTTTCTTAGACACTGTGGAAAAACAAGGAGTATGTTTCCCAAATCACTTGTAATCCAAAGAAACGCACACTGTATCACCCTTGCTCAAACACGCTCTTTCTTCTAATGTATTGAGAACATTCAAGAAACCAGTAAAGAAGTGCATTTTGCGGTGAAATTCAGACAGGTATGTTCAAAAGGACATTTCTCTTGGTTGCAGAGTGCAAAAGCACGACTGACTTCATGTTCTCGATGACACCCTTACATTTCCAAGTGACCTGAAGTAGGACTTTCACAAAAAGTTGTCTGCGTGTCTGTCGTGAAAGTAGCTCTAAGTTGTGTATTCAGTGCTGGAGAGTGACACACTCTACGTAGGTTACACAGCGTTTTGAGAGCAGCAACATGTTTCAAACTGAAACTGCTACAAGGTGTGTGTAGCATGCGGAAAGAAGGTTTGTCATTTCAGAGAAGGAAGAGGAAACCAAAATCCAGGTAGTGAAACGAGCACACCAGTATGGGAGATGTGCATGTGGACAGTTTCAAGCAGCAGCTCTTTGTGGACACTGGGGAAAAGCGCTGTGAAAAAATTTCGTACAAAGCAGGCTTTGGCCAAAGTTGAAAGACCTTCCAAAACCAGCCCTAAAGACCTTAGCCAAACAATGAATGTTTCATTAAGCTCCAGCAGGAAAGGTGCTTCTATGACACAACCCCCGATCAGGTAGCTACATTCTGCACAGTACAAAATGCAAATGATTTCCAGGCTGAAAACTCTCCACAGAAGAATGAAATGCATGTGTTTCTCTCTGAACGAACACTCAGCCACTATTCTTTTGCTTGCTCCTTCAAAGTCTTTGTAGAAACGTGTTTTCACTGCTGGAATACGTTGTGGGATGCATTGTTTCAATCTCTTGCAAGCCTCATGTTCTTTCTTAGACGATGTGGAAAAACAAGGAGGATGTTTCCCAAATCACTTGCAATCCAGAAAAACACACACCGCATCACTCTTGCCCAAGGATGCTCTTTCTCCTAATGCGTTGAGAACATTCAAGAAAGCAGAAAGGAAGAGCATTTTGCAGTGAAATTCAGACTGGCATGCACAAAAAGCCATTTCTTTCGGTTTCAGGGTGTAAAAGCATGATGGTCTTCTTGTTCTCGATGAAACCCTTACATTTCCAATTGACCACAATTAGGGCTTTCCCAAAAAGATGTGTTTGCGTGTCTGTGGCGAAAGGAGCTCTAAGTTGTGTATTCAGTGCTGGAGAGTGACACACTCTACACAGGTTAGACAGCGTTCTTAGAGCACCAACATGCTTAAAATTGAAACTGCTACAAGATGTGTGTAGCATGCTGAATGAAGGCCTTGTCATTTCAAAGAAAGAAGAGGAAACCAAATTCCAGGTAGTGAAACGAGCATGCCAGTATGGGAGATGTGTATGTGGACAGTTTCAGGCAGCAGCTCTTTGTGGACACTTGGAAACAGCGCTGTGAAAAAATTTCGTAGGAAGCGAGATTTGGCCAAGGTTGAAAGACTTTCCAAAACCAACCCTAAAGGACTTAGCCCAACAATGAATGTTGCAATAAGCTCCTGCAGGAAAGGTGCTTCAATGACACAACTCCCGAGCAGGTAGCTACATTCTGCACAGTACAAAATGCATATGAATTCCTGGCCGGAAACTCACTCCAGAAGGAAGAAATGCGTGTGTTTCTCTCTGAAAGAACACTCAGCCACTATTCTTTTGCTTGCTCCTTCAAAGTCTTTGCAGAAACGTGTGTTTTCACTGCTGGAATACGCTCTGGGATGCATTGTTTCAATCTCTTGCAAGCCTCATGTTGTTTCTTAGACACTGTGGAAAAACAAGGAGTATGTTTCCCAAATCACTTGTAATCCAGTGAAACGCACACTGCATCACCCTTGCTCAAACACGCTCTTTCTTCTAATGTATTGAGAACATTCAAGAAACCAGAAAAGAAGTGCATTTTGCAGTGAAATTCAGACAGGTATGTTCAAAAGGACATTTCTCTTGGTTGCAGAGTGCAAAAGCACGACTGACTTCATGTTCTCGATGACACCCTTACATTTCCAAGTGACCTGAAGTAGGACTTTCACAAAAAGATGTCTGCGTGTCTGTGGTGAAAGTAGCTCTAAGTTGTGTATTCAGGGCTGGAGAGTGACACACTCTACGTAGGTTACACAGCGTTTTGAGAGCAGCAACATGTTTCAAACTGAAACTGCTACAAGGTGTGTGTAGCATGCGGAAAGAAGGTTTGTCATTTCAGAGAAGGAAGAGGAAACCAAAATCCAGGTAGTGAAACGAGCACACCAGTATGGGAGATGTGCATGTGGACAGTTTCAAGCAGCAGCTCTTTGTGGACACTGGGGAAGAGCGCTGTGAAAAAATTTCGTACAAAGCAGGATTTGGCCAAAGTTGAAAGACCTTCCAAAACCAGCCCTAAAGACCTTAGCCAAACAATGAATGTTTCATTAAGCTCCTGCAGGAAAGGTGCTTCTATGACACAACCCCCGATCAGGTAGCTACATTCTGCACAGTACAAAATGCAAATGAATTCCAGGCTGAAAACTCTCCACAGTAGAATGAAATGCATGTGTTTCTCTCTGAACGAACACTCAGCCACTATTCTTTTGCTTGCTCCTTCAAAGTCTTTGTAGAAACGTGTTTTCACTGCTGGAATACGTTGTGGGATGCATTGTTTCAATCTCTTGCAAGCCTCATGTTCTTTCTTAGACGATGTGGAAAAACAAGGAGGATGTTTCCCAAATCACTTTCAATCCAGAAAAACACACACCGCATCACTCTTGCCCAAGCATGCTCTTTCTCCTAATGCGTTGAGAACATTCAAGAAAGCAGAAAGGAAGAGCATTTTGTAGTGAAATTCAGACTGGCATGTACAAAAAGCCATTTCTTTCGGTTTCAGGGTGTAAAAGCATGATGGTCTTCATGTTCTCGATGAAACCCTTACATTTCCAATTGACCACAATTAGGGCTTTCCCAAAGAGATGTGTTTGCGTGTCTGTGGCGAAAGGAGCTCTAAGTTGTGTATTCAGTGCTGGAGAGTGACACACTCTACACAGGTTAGACAGCGTTCTTAGAGCACCAACATGCTTAAAATTGAAACTGCTACAAGATGTGTGTAGCATGCTGAATGAAGGCCTTGTCATTTCAAAGAAAGAAGAGGAAACCAAATTCCAGGTAGTGAAACGAGCATGCCAGTATGGGAGATGTGTATGTGGACAGTTTCAAGCAGCAACTCTTTGTGGACACTTGGAAACAGCGCTGTGAAAAAATTTCGTAGGAAGCGAGATTTGGCCAAGGTTGAAAGACTTTCCAAAACCAACCCTAAAGGACTTAGCCCAACACTGAATGTTGCAATAAGCTCCTGCAGGCAAGGTGCTTCAATGACACAACTCCCGAGCAGGTAGCTACATTCTGCACAGTACAAAATGCATATGAATTCCTGGCCGGAAACTCACTCCAGAAGGAAGAAATGCGTGTGTTTCTCTCTGAAAGAACACTCAGCCACTATTCTTTTGCTTGCTCCTTCAAAGTCTTTGCAGAAACGTGTGTTTTCACTGCTGGAATACGCTCTGGGATGCATTGTTTCAATCTCTTGCAAGCCTCATGTTCTTTCTTAGACACTGTGGAAAAACAAGGAGTATGTTTCCCAAATCACTTGTAATCCAGTGAAACGCACACTGCATCACCCTTGCTCAAACACGCTCTTTCTTCTAATGTATTGAGAACATTCAAGAAACCAGAAAAGAAGTGCATTTTGCAGTGAAATTCAGACAGGTATGTTCAAAAGGACATTTCTCTTGGTTGCAGAGTGCAAAAGCACGACTGACTTCATGTTCTCGATGACACCCTTACATTTCCAAGTGACCTGAAGTAGGACTTTCACAAAAAGATGTCTGCGTGTCTGTGGTGAAAGTAGCTCTAAGTTGTGTATTCAGTGCTGGAGAGTGACACACTCTACGTAGGTTACACAGCGTTTTGAGAGCAGCAACATGTTTCAAACTGAAACTGCTACAAGGTGTGTGTAGCATGCGGAAAGAAGGTTTGTCATTTCAGAGAAGGAAGAGGAAACCAAAATCCAGGTAGTGAAACGAGCACACCAGTATGGGAGATGTGCATGTGGACAGTTTCAAGCAGCAGCTCTTTGTGGACACTGGGGAAGAGCGCTGTGAAAAAATTTCGTACAAAGCAGGATTTGGCCAAAGTTGAAAGACCTTCCAAAACCAGCCCTAAAGACCTTAGCCAAACAATGAATGTTTCATTAAGCTCCTGCAGGAAAGGTGCTTCTATGACACAACCCCCGATCAGGTAGCTACATTCTACACAGTACAAAATGCAAATGAATTCCAGGCTGAAAACTCTCCACAGAAGAATGAAATGCATGTGTTTCTCTCTGAAAGAACACTCAGCCACTATTCTTTGCTTGCTCCTTCAAAGTCTTTGTAGAAACGTGTTTTCACTGCTGGAATACGTTGTGGGATGCATTGTTTCAATCTCTTGCAAGCATCATGTTCTTTCTTAGACGATGTGGAAAAAAAAGGAGGATGTTTCCCAAATCACTTGCAATCCAGAAAAACACACACCTCATCACTCTTGCCCAAGCATGCTCTTTCTCCTAATGCGTTGAGAACATTCAAGAAAGCAGAAAGGAAGAGCATTTTGCAGTGAAATTCAGACTGGCATGCACAAAAAGCCATTTCTTTCGGTTTCAGGGTGTAAAAGCATGATGGTCTTCATGTTCTCGATGAAACCCTTACATTTCCAATTGACCACAATTAGGGCTTTCCCAAAAAGATGTGTTTCCGTGTCTGTGGCGAAAGGAGCTCTAAGGTGTGTATTCAGTGCTGGAGAGTGACACACTCTACACAGGTTAGACAGCGTTCTTAGAGCACCAACATGCTTAAAATTGAAACTGCTACAAGATGTGTGTAGCATGCTGAATGAAGGCCTTGTCATTTCAAAGAAAGAAGAGGAAACCAAATTCCAGGTAGTGAAACGAGCATGCCAGTATGGGAGATGTGTATGTGGACAGTTTCAAGCAGCAGCTCTTTGTGGACACTTGGAAACAGCGCTGTGAAAAAATTTCGTAGGAAGCGAGATTTGGCCAAGGTTGAAAGACTTTCCAAAACCAACCCTAAAGGACTTAGCCCAACAATGAATGTTGCAATAAGCTCCTACAGGAAAGGTGCTTCAATGACACAACTTCCGAGCAGGTAGCTACATTCTGCACAGTACAAAATGCATATGAATTCCTGGCCGGAAACTCACTCCAGAAGGAAGAAATGCGTGTGTTTCTCTCTGAAAGAACACTCAGCCACTATTCTTTTGCTTGCTCCTTCAAAGTCTTTGTAGAAACGTGTGTTTTCACTGCTGGAATACATTGTGGGATGCATTGTTTCAATCTCCTGCAAGCCTCATGTTCTTTCTTAGACACTGTGGAAAAACAAGGAGTATGTTTCCCAAATCACTTGTAATCCAAAGAAACGCACACTGTATCACCCTTGCTCAAACACGCTCTTTCTTCTAATGTATTGAGAACATTCAAGAAACCAGTAAAGAAGTGCATTTTGCGGTGAAATTCAGACAGGTATGTTCAAAAGGACATTTCTCTTGGTTGCAGAGTGCAAAAGCACGACTGACTTCATGTTCTCGATGACACCCTTACATTTCCAAGTGACCTGAAGTAGGACTTTCACAAAAAGTTGTCTGCGTGTCTGTGGTGAAAGTAGCTCTAAGTTGTGTATTCAGTGCTGGAGAGTGACACACTCTACGTAGGTTACACAGCGTTTTGAGAGCAGCAACATGTTTCAAACTGAAACTGCTACAAGGTGTGTGTAGCATGCGGAAAGAAGGTTTGTCATTTCAGAGAAGGAAGAGGAAACCAAAATCCAGGTAGTGAAACGAGCACACCAGTATGGGAGATGTGCATGTGGACAGTTTCAAGCAGCAGCTCTTTGTGGACACTGGGGAAAAGCGCTGTGAAAAAATTTCGTACAAAGCAGGATTTGGCCAAAGTTGAAAGACCTTCCAAAACCAGCCCTAAAGACCTTAGCCAAACAATGAATGTTTCATTAAGCTCCTGCAGGAAAGGTGCTTCTATGACACAACCCCCGATCAGGTAGCTACATTCTGCACAGTACAAAATGCAAATGATTTCCAGGCTGAAAACTCTCCACAGAAGAATGAAATGCATGTGTTTCTCTCTGAACGAACACTCAGCCACTATTCTTTTGCTTGCTCCTTCAAAGTCTTTGTAGAAACGTGTTTTCACTGCTGGAATACGTTGTGGGATGCATTGTTTCAATCTCTTGCAAGCCTCATGTTCTTTCTTAGACGATGTGGAAAAACAAGGAGGATGTTTCCCAAATCACTTGCAATCCAGAAAAACACACACCGCATCACTCTTGCCCAAGGATGCTCTTTCTCCTAATGCGTTGAGAACATTCAAGAAAGCAGAAAGGAAGAGCATTTTGTAGTGAAATTCAGACTGGCATGTACAAAAAGCCATTTCTTTCGGTTTCAGGGTGTAAAAGCATGATGGTCTTCATATTCTCGATGAACCCCTTACATTTCCAAGTGAGCACAGTTAGGACTGTCCCAAAAAGATGTGTTTGCGTGTCTGTGGAGAAAGGAGCTCTAAGTTGTGTATTCAGTGCTGGAGAGTGACACACTCTACACAGGTTAGACAGCGTTCTTAGAGCACCAACACGCTTAAAATTAAAACTGCTACAAGATGTGTGTAGCATGCTGAATGAAGGCCTTGTCATTTCAAAGAAAGAAGAGGAAACCAAATTCCAGGTAGTGAAACGAGCATGCCAGTATGGGAGATGTGTATGTGGACAGTTTCAAGCAGCAGCTCTTTGTGGACACTTGGAAACAGCGCTGTGAAATAATTTCGTAGGAAGCGAGATTTGGCCAAGGTTGAAAGACTTTCCAAAACCAACCCTAAAGGACTTAGCCCAACAATGAATGTTGCAATAAGCTCCTGCAGGAAAGGTGCTTCAATGACACAACTCCCGAGCAGGTAGCTACATTCTGCACAGTACAAAATGCATATGAATTCCTGGCTGGAAACTCACTCCAGAAGGAAGAAATGCGTGTGTTTCTTTCTGAAAGAACACTCAGCCACTATTCTTTTGCTTGCTGCTTCAAAGTCTTTGCAGAAACGTGTGTTTTCACTGCTGGAATACGTTGTGGGATGCATTGTTTCAATCTCTTGCAAGCATCATGTTCTTTCTTAGACGATGTGGAAAACCAAGGAGGATGTTTCCCAAATCACTTGAAATCCAGGAAAACGCACCCTGCATCACTCTTGCTCAAACACGCTCTTTCACCTAATACATTGAGAATATTCAAGAAACCAGAAAAGAAGGGCCTTTTACTGTGAATTTCAAAAGGTATGTACCAAAAGCCATTTATTTCGGTTGCAGAGTCCAAAGGCATGATTGACTTCATGTTCTCAATGACACCCTTACATTTCCAAGTGACCTGAAGTAGGACTTTCACAAAAAGATGTCTTTGCGTGTCTGTGGTGAAAGTAGCTCTAAGTTGTGTATTCAGTGCTGGAGAGTGACACACTCTACGTAGGTTACACAGCGCTTTGAGAGCAGCAACATGTTTCACACTGAAACTGCTACAAGGTGTGTGTAGCATGCGGAAAGAAGGTTTGTCATTTCAGAGAAGGAAGAGGAAAGCAAAATCCAGGTAGTGAAACGAGCACACCAGTATGGGAGATGTGCATGTGGACAGTTTCAAGCAGCAGCTCTTTGTGGACACTGGGGAAGAGCGCTGTGAAAAAATTTCGTACAAAGCAGGATTTGGCCAAAGTTGAAAGACCTTCCAAAACCAGACCTAAAGACCTTAGCCAAACGATGAATGTTGTATTACCTCCTGCAGGAAAGGTGCTTCTATGACACAACCCCCGATCAGGTAGCTACATTCTACACAGTACAAAATGCAAATGAATTCCAGGCTGAAAACTCTCCACAGAAGAATGAAATGCATGTGTTTCTCTCTGAAAGAACACTCAGCCACTATTCTTTTGCTTGCTCCTTCAAAGTCTTTGTAGAAACGTGTTTTCACTGCTGGAATACGTTGTGGGATGCATTGTTTCAATCTCTTGCAAGCATCATGTTCTTTCTTAGACGATGTGGAAAAACAAGGAGGATGTTTCCCAAATCACTTGCAATCCAGAAAAACACACACCTCATCACTCTTGCCCAAGCATGCTCTTTCTCCTAATGCGTTGAGAACATTCAAGAAAGCAGAAAGGAAGAGCATTTTGCAGTGAAATTCAGACTGGCATGCACAAAAAGCCATTTCTTTCGGTTTCAGGGTGTAAAAGCATGATGGTCTTCATGTTCTCGATGAAACCCTTACATTTCCAATTGACCACAATTAGGGCTTTCCCAAAAAGATGTGTTTCCGTGTCTGTGGCGAAAGGAGCTCTAAGGTGTGTATTCAGTGCTGGAGAGTGACACACTCTACACAGGTTAGACAGCGTTCTTAGAGCACCAACATGCTTAAAATTGAAACTGCTACAAGATGTGTGTAGCATGCTGAATGAAGGCCTTGTCATTTCAAAGAAAGAAGAGGAAACCAAATTCCAGGTAGTGAAACGAGCATGCCAGTATGGGAGATGTGTATGTGGACAGTTTCAAGCAGCAGCTCTTTGTGGACACTTGGAAACAGCGCTGTGAAAAAATTTCGTAGGAAGCGAGATTTGGCCAAGGTTGAAAGACTTTCCAAAACCAACCCTAAAGGACTTAGCCCAACAATGAATGTTGCAATAAGCTCCTACAGGAAAGGTGCTTCAATGACACAACTTCCGAGCAGGTAGCTACATTCTGCACAGTACAAAATGCATATGAATTCCTGGCCGGAAACTCACTCCAGAAGGAAGAAATGCGTGTGTTTCTCTCTGAAAGAACACTCAGCCACTATTCTTTTGCTTGCTCCTTCAAAGTCTTTGTAGAAACGTGTGTTTTCACTGCTGGAATACATTGTGGGATGCATTGTTTCAATCTCCTGCAAGCCTCATGTTCTTTCTTAGACACTGTGGAAAAACAAGGAGTATGTTTCCCAAATCACTTGTAATCCAAAGAAACGCACACTGTATCACCCTTGCTCAAACACGCTCTTTCTTCTAATGTATTGAGAACATTCAAGAAACCAGTAAAGAAGTGCATTTTGCGGTGAAATTCAGACAGGTATGTTCAAAAGGACATTTCTCTTGGTTGCAGAGTGCAAAAGCACGACTGACTTCATGTTCTCGATGACACCCTTACATTTCCAAGTGACCTGAAGTAGGACTTTCACAAAAAGTTGTCTGCGTGTCTGTGGTGAAAGTAGCTCTAAGTTGTGTATTCAGTGCTGGAGAGTGACACACTCTACGTAGGTTACACAGCGTTTTGAGAGCAGCAACATGTTTCAAACTGAAACTGCTACAAGGTGTGTGTAGCATGCGGAAAGAAGGTTTGTCATTTCAGAGAAGGAAGAGGAAACCAAAATCCAGGTAGTGAAACGAGCACACCAGTATGGGAGATGTGCATGTGGACAGTTTCAAGCAGCAGCTCTTTGTGGACACTGGGGAAAAGCGCTGTGAAAAAATTTCGTACAAAGCAGGATTTGGCCAAAGTTGAAAGACCTTCCAAAACCAGCCCTAAAGACCTTAGCCAAACAATGAATGTTTCATTAAGCTCCTGCAGGAAAGGTGCTTCTATGACACAACCCCCGATCAGGTAGCTACATTCTGCACAGTACAAAATGCAAATGATTTCCAGGCTGAAAACTCTCCACAGAAGAATGAAATGCATGTGTTTCTCTCTGAACGAACACTCAGCCACTATTCTTTTGCTTGCTCCTTCAAAGTCTTTGTAGAAACGTGTTTTCACTGCTGGAATACGTTGTGGGATGCATTGTTTCAATCTCTTGCAAGCCTCATGTTCTTTCTTAGACGATGTGGAAAAACAAGGAGGATGTTTCCCAAATCACTTGCAATCCAGAAAAACACACACCGCATCACTCTTGCCCAAGGATGCTCTTTCTCCTAATGCGTTGAGAACATTCAAGAAAGCAGAAAGGAAGAGCATTTTGTAGTGAAATTCAGACTGGCATGTACAAAAAGCCATTTCTTTCGGTTTCAGGGTGTAAAAGCATGATGGTCTTCATATTCTCGATGAACCCCTTACATTTCCAAGTGAGCACAGTTAGGACTGTCCCAAAAAGATGTGTTTGCGTGTCTGTGGAGAAAGGAGCTCTAAGTTGTGTATTCAGTGCTGGAGAGTGACACACTCTACACAGGTTAGACAGCGTTCTTAGAGCACCAACACGCTTAAAATTAAAACTGCTACAAGATGTGTGTAGCATGCTGAATGAAGGCCTTGTCATTTCAAAGAAAGAAGAGGAAACCAAATTCCAGGTAGTGAAACGAGCATGCCAGTATGGGAGATGTGTATGTGGACAGTTTCAAGCAGCAGCTCTTTGTGGACACTTGGAAACAGCGCTGTGAAATAATTTCGTAGGAAGCGAGATTTGGCCAAGGTTGAAAGACTTTCCAAAACCAACCCTAAAGGACTTAGCCCAACAATGAATGTTGCAATAAGCTCCTGCAGGAAAGGTGCTTCAATGACACAACTCCCGAGCAGGTAGCTACATTCTGCACAGTACAAAATGCATATGAATTCCTGGCTGGAAACTCACTCCAGAAGGAAGAAATGCGTGTGTTTCTTTCTGAAAGAACACTCAGCCACTATTCTTTTGCTTGCTGCTTCAAAGTCTTTGCAGAAACGTGTGTTTTCACTGCTGGAATACGTTGTGGGATGCATTGTTTCAATCTCTTGCAAGCATCATGTTCTTTCTTAGACGATGTGGAAAACCAAGGAGGATGTTTCCCAAATCACTTGAAATCCAGGAAAACGCACCCTGCATCACTCTTGCTCAAACACGCTCTTTCACCTAATACATTGAGAATATTCAAGAAACCAGAAAAGAAGGGCCTTTTACTGTGAATTTCAAAAGGTATGTACCAAAAGCCATTTATTTCGGTTGCAGAGTCCAAAGGCATGATTGACTTCATGTTCTCAATGACACCCTTACATTTCCAAGTGACCTGAAGTAGGACTTTCACAAAAAGATGTCTTTGCGTGTCTGTGGTGAAAGTAGCTCTAAGTTGTGTATTCAGTGCTGGAGAGTGACACACTCTACGTAGGTTACACAGCGCTTTGAGAGCAGCAACATGTTTCACACTGAAACTGCTACAAGGTGTGTGTAGCATGCGGAAAGAAGGTTTGTCATTTCAGAGAAGGAAGAGGAAAGCAAAATCCAGGTAGTGAAACGAGCACACCAGTATGGGAGATGTGCATGTGGACAGTTTCAAGCAGCAGCTCTTTGTGGACACTGGGGAAGAGCGCTGTGAAAAAATTTCGTACAAAGCAGGATTTGGCCAAAGTTGAAAGACCTTCCAAAACCAGACCTAAAGACCTTAGCCAAACGATGAATGTTGTATTACCTCCTGCAGGAAAGGTGCTTCTATGACACAACCCCCGATCAGGTAGCTACATTCTACACAGTACAAAATGCAAATGAATTCCAGGCTGAAAACTCTCCACAGAAGAATGAAATGCATGTGTTTCTCTCTGAAAGAACACTCAGCCACTATTCTTTTGCTTGCTCCTTCAAAGTCTTTGTAGAAACGTGTTTTCACTGCTGGAATACGTTGTGGGATGCATTGTTTCAATCTCTTGCAAGCATCATGTTCTTTCTTAGACGATGTGGAAAAACAAGGAGGATGTTTCCCAAATCACTTGCAATCCAGAAAAACACACACCTCATCACTCTTGCCCAAGCATGCTCTTTCTCCTAATGCGTTGAGAACATTCAAGAAAGCAGAAAGGAAGAGCATTTTGCAGTGAAATTCAGACTGGCATGCACAAAAAGCCATTTCTTTCGGTTTCAGGGTGTAAAAGCATGATGGTCTTCATGTTCTCGATGAAACCCTTACATTTCCAATTGACCACAATTAGGGCTTTCCCAAAAAGATGTGTTTCCGTGTCTGTGGCGAAAGGAGCTCTAAGGTGTGTATTCAGTGCTGGAGAGTGACACACTCTACACAGGTTAGACAGCGTTCTTAGAGCACCAACATGCTTAAAATTGAAACTGCTACAAGATGTGTGTAGCATGCTGAATGAAGGCCTTGTCATTTCAAAGAAAGAAGAGGAAACCAAATTCCAGGTAGTGAAACGAGCATGCCAGTATGGGAGATGTGTATGTGGACAGTTTCAAGCAGCAGCTCTTTGTGGACACTTGGAAACAGCGCTGTGAAAAAATTTCGTAGGAAGCGAGATTTGGCCAAGGTTGAAAGACTTTCCAAAACCAACCCTAAAGGACTTAGCCCAACAATGAATGTTGCAATAAGCTCCTACAGGAAAGGTGCTTCAATGACACAACTTCCGAGCAGGTAGCTACATTCTGCACAGTACAAAATGCATATGAATTCCTGGCCGGAAACTCACTCCAGAAGGAAGAAATGCGTGTGTTTCTCTCTGAAAGAACACTCAGCCACTATTCTTTTGCTTGCTCCTTCAAAGTCTTTGTAGAAACGTGTGTTTTCACTGCTGGAATACATTGTGGGATGCATTGTTTCAATCTCCTGCAAGCCTCATGTTCTTTCTTAGACACTGTGGAAAAACAAGGAGTATGTTTCCCAAATCACTTGTAATCCAAAGAAACGCACACTGTATCACCCTTGCTCAAACACGCTCTTTCTTCTAATGTATTGAGAACATTCAAGAAACCAGTAAAGAAGTGCATTTTGCGGTGAAATTCAGACAGGTATGTTCAAAAGGACATTTCTCTTGGTTGCAGAGTGCAAAAGCACGACTGACTTCATGTTCTCGATGACACCCTTACATTTCCAAGTGACCTGAAGTAGGACTTTCACAAAAAGTTGTCTGCGTGTCTGTGGTGAAAGTAGCTCTAAGTTGTGTATTCAGTGCTGGAGAGTGACACACTCTACGTAGGTTACACAGCGTTTTGAGAGCAGCAACATGTTTCAAACTGAAACTGCTACAAGGTGTGTGTAGCATGCGGAAAGAAGGTTTGTCATTTCAGAGAAGGAAGAGGAAACCAAAATCCAGGTAGTGAAACGAGCACACCAGTATGGGAGATGTGCATGTGGACAGTTTCAAGCAGCAGCTCTTTGTGGACACTGGGGAAAAGCGCTGTGAAAAAATTTCGCACAAAGCAGGATTTGGCCAAAGTTGAAAGACCTTCCAAAACCAGCCCTAAAGACCTTAGCCAAACAATGAATGTTTCATTAAGCTCCTGCAGGAAAGGTGCTTCTATGACACAACCCCCGATCAGGTAGCTACATTCTGCACAGTACAAAATGCAAATGATTTCCAGGCTGAAAACTCTCCACAGAAGAATGAAATGCATGTGTTTCTCTCTGAACGAACACTCAGCCACTATTCTTTTGCTTGCTCCTTCAAAGTCTTTGTAGAAACGTGTTTTCACTGCTGGAATACGTTGTGGGATGCATTGTTTCAATCTCTTGCAAGCCTCATGTTCTTTCTTAGACGATGTGGAAAAACAAGGAGGATGTTTCCCAAATCACTTGCAATCCAGAAAAACACACACCGCATCACTCTTGCCCAAGGATGCTCTTTCTCCTAATGCGTTGAGAACATTCAAGAAAGCAGAAAGGAAGAGCATTTTGTAGTGAAATTCAGACTGGCATGTACAAAAAGCCATTTCTTTCGGTTTCAGGGTGTAAAAGCATGATGGTCTTCATATTCTCGATGAACCCCTTACATTTCCAAGTGAGCACAGTTAGGACTGTCCCAAAAAGATGTGTTTGCGTGTCTGTGGAGAAAGGAGCTCTAAGTTGTGTATTCAGTGCTGGAGAGTGACACACTCTACACAGGTTAGACAGCGTTCTTAGAGCACCAACACGCTTAAAATTAAAACTGCTACAAGATGTGTGTAGCATGCTGAATGAAGGCCTTGTCATTTCAAAGAAAGAAGAGGAAACCAAATTCCAGGTAGTGAAACGAGCATGCCAGTATGGGAGATGTGTATGTGGACAGTTTCAAGCAGCAGCTCTTTGTGGACACTTGGAAACAGCGCTGTGAAATAATTTCGTAGGAAGCGAGATTTGGCCAAGGTTGAAAGACTTTCCAAAACCAACCCTAAAGGACTTAGCCCAACAATGAATGTTGCAATAAGCTCCTGCAGGAAAGGTGCTTCAATGACACAACTCCCGAGCAGGTAGCTACATTCTGCACAGTACAGAATGCATATGAATTCCTGGCTGGAAACTCACTCCAGAAGGAAGAAATGCGTGTGTTTCTTTCTGAAAGAACACTCAGCCACTATTCTTTTGCTTGCTGCTTCAAAGTCTTTGCAGAAACGTGTGTTTTCACTGCTGGAATACGTTGTGGGATGCATTGTTTCAATCTCTTGCAAGCATCATGTTCTTTCTTAGACGATGTGGAAAACCAAGGAGGATGTTTCCCAAATCACTTGAAATCCAGGAAAACGCACCCTGCATCACTCTTGCTCAAACACGCTCTTTCACCTAATACATTGAGAATATTCAAGAAACCAGAAAAGAAGGGCCTTTTACTGTGAATTTCAAAAGGTATGTACCAAAAGCCATTTATTTCGGTTGCAGAGTCCAAAGGCATGATTGACTTCATGTTCTCAATGACACCCTTACATTTCCAAGTGACCTGAAGTAGGACTTTCACAAAAAGATGTCTTTGCGTGTCTGTGGTGAAAGTAGCTCTAAGTTGTGTATTCAGTGCTGGAGAGTGACACACTCTACGTAGGTTACACAGCGCTTTGAGAGCAGCAACATGTTTCACACTGAAACTGCTACAAGGTGTGTGTAGCATGCGGAAAGAAGGTTTGTCATTTCAGAGAAGGAAGAGGAAAGCAAAATCCAGGTAGTGAAACGAGCACACCAGTATGGGAGATGTGCATGTGGACAGTTTCAAGCAGCAGCTCTTTGTGGACACTGGGGAAGAGCGCTGTGAAAAAATTTCGTACAAAGCAGGATTTGGCCAAAGTTGAAAGACCTTCCAAAACCAGACCTAAAGACCTTAGCCAAACGATGAATGTTGTATTACCTCCTGCAGGAAAGGTGCTTCTATGACACAACCCCCGATCAGGTAGCTACATTCTACACAGTACAAAATGCAAATGAATTCCAGGCTGAAAACTCTCCACAGAAGAATGAAATGCATGTGTTTCTCTCTGAAAGAACACTCAGCCACTATTCTTTTGCTTGCTCCTTCAAAGTCTTTGTAGAAACGTGTTTTCACTGCTGGAATACGTTGTGGGATGCATTGTTTCAATCTCTTGCAAGCATCATGTTCTTTCTTAGACGATGTGGAAAAACAAGGAGGATGTTTCCCAAATCACTTGCAATCCAGAAAAACACACACCTCATCACTCTTGCCCAAGCATGCTCTTTCTCCTAATGCGTTGAGAACATTCAAGAAAGCAGAAAGGAAGAGCATTTTGCAGTGAAATTCAGACTGGCATGCACAAAAAGCCATTTCTTTCGGTTTCAGGGTGTAAAAGCATGATGGTCTTCATGTTCTCGATGAAACCCTTACATTTCCAATTGACCACAATTAGGGCTTTCCCAAAAAGATGTGTTTCCGTGTCTGTGGCGAAAGGAGCTCTAAGGTGTGTATTCAGTGCTGGAGAGTGACACACTCTACACAGGTTAGACAGCGTTCTTAGAGCACCAACATGCTTAAAATTGAAACTGCTACAAGATGTGTGTAGCATGCTGAATGAAGGCCTTGTCATTTCAAAGAAAGAAGAGGAAACCAAATTCCAGGTAGTGAAACGAGCATGCCAGTATGGGAGATGTGTATGTGGACAGTTTCAAGCAGCAGCTCTTTGTGGACACTTGGAAACAGCGCTGTGAAAAAATTTCGTAGGAAGCGAGATTTGGCCAAGGTTGAAAGACTTTCCAAAACCAACCCTAAAGGACTTAGCCCAACAATGAATGTTGCAATAAGCTCCTACAGGAAAGGTGCTTCAATGACACAACTTCCGAGCAGGTAGCTACATTCTGCACAGTACAAAATGCATATGAATTCCTGGCCGGAAACTCACTCCAGAAGGAAGAAATGCGTGTGTTTCTCTCTGAAAGAACACTCAGCCACTATTCTTTTGCTTGCTCCTTCAAAGTCTTTGTAGAAACGTGTGTTTTCACTGCTGGAATACATTGTGGGATGCATTGTTTCAATCTCCTGCAAGCCTCATGTTCTTTCTTAGACACTGTGGAAAAACAAGGAGTATGTTTCCCAAATCACTTGTAATCCAAAGAAACGCACACTGTATCACCCTTGCTCAAACACGCTCTTTCTTCTAATGTATTGAGAACATTCAAGAAACCAGTAAAGAAGTGCATTTTGCGGTGAAATTCAGACAGGTATGTTCAAAAGGACATTTCTCTTGGTTGCAGAGTGCAAAAGCACGACTGACTTCATGTTCTCGATGACACCCTTACATTTCCAAGTGACCTGAAGTAGGACTTTCACAAAAAGTTGTCTGCGTGTCTGTGGTGAAAGTAGCTCTAAGTTGTGTATTCAGTGCTGGAGAGTGACACACTCTACGTAGGTTACACAGCGTTTTGAGAGCAGCAACATGTTTCAAACTGAAACTGCTACAAGGTGTGTGTAGCATGCGGAAAGAAGGTTTGTCATTTCAGAGAAGGAAGAGGAAACCAAAATCCAGGTAGTGAAACGAGCACACCAGTATGGGAGATGTGCATGTGGACAGTTTCAAGCAGCAGCTCTTTGTGGACACTGGGGAAAAGCGCTGTGAAAAAATTTCGCACAAAGCAGGATTTGGCCAAAGTTGAAAGACCTTCCAAAACCAGCCCTAAAGACCTTAGCCAAACAATGAATGTTTCATTAAGCTCCTGCAGGAAAGGTGCTTCTATGACACAACCCCCGATCAGGTAGCTACATTCTGCACAGTACAAAATGCAAATGATTTCCAGGCTGAAAACTCTCCACAGAAGAATGAAATGCATGTGTTTCTCTCTGAACGAACACTCAGCCACTATTCTTTTGCTTGCTCCTTCAAAGTCTTTGTAGAAACGTGTTTTCACTGCTGGAATACGTTGTGGGATGCATTGTTTCAATCTCTTGCAAGCCTCATGTTCTTTCTTAGACGATGTGGAAAAACAAGGAGGATGTTTCCCAAATCACTTGCAATCCAGAAAAACACACACCGCATCACTCTTGCCCAAGGATGCTCTTTCTCCTAATGCGTTGAGAACATTCAAGAAAGCAGAAAGGAAGAGCATTTTGTAGTGAAATTCAGACTGGCATGTACAAAAAGCCATTTCTTTCGGTTTCAGGGTGTAAAAGCATGATGGTCTTCATATTCTCGATGAACCCCTTACATTTCCAAGTGAGCACAGTTAGGACTGTCCCAAAAAGATGTGTTTGCGTGTCTGTGGAGAAAGGAGCTCTAAGTTGTGTATTCAGTGCTGGAGAGTGACACACTCTACACAGGTTAGACAGCGTTCTTAGAGCACCAACACGCTTAAAATTAAAACTGCTACAAGATGTGTGTAGCATGCTGAATGAAGGCCTTGTCATTTCAAAGAAAGAAGAGGAAACCAAATTCCAGGTAGTGAAACGAGCATGCCAGTATGGGAGATGTGTATGTGGACAGTTTCAAGCAGCAGCTCTTTGTGGACACTTGGAAACAGCGCTGTGAAAAAATTTCGTAGGAAGCGAGATTTGGCCAAGGTTGAAAGACTTTCCAAAACCAACCCTAAAGGACTTAGCCCAACAATGAATGTTGCAATAAGCTCCTGCAGGAAAGGTGCTTCAATGACACAACTCCCGAGCAGGTAGCTACATTCTGCACAGTACAAAATGCATATGAATTCCTGGCTGGAAACTCACTCCAGAAGGAAGAAATGCGTGTGTTTCTTTCTGAAAGAACACTCAGCCACTATTCTTTTGCTTGCTGCTTCAAAGTCTTTGCAGAAACGTGTGTTTTCACTGCTGGAATACGTTGTGGGATGCATTGTTTCAATCTCTTGCAAGCATCATGTTCTTTCTTAGACGATGTGGAAAACCAAGGAGGATGTTTCCCAAATCACTTGAAATCCAGGAAAACGCACCCTGCATCACTCTTGCTCAAACACGCTCTTTCACCTAATACATTGAGAATATTCAAGAAACCAGAAAAGAAGGGCCTTTTACTGTGAATTTCAAAAGGTATGTACCAAAAGCCATTTATTTCGGTTGCAGAGTCCAAAGGCATGATTGACTTCATGTTCTCAATGACACCCTTACATTTCCAAGTGACCTGAAGTAGGACTTTCACAAAAAGATGTCTTTGCGTGTCTCTGGTGAAAGTAGCTCTAAGTTGTGTATTCAGTGCTGGAGAGTGACACACTCTACGTAGGTTACACAGCGCTTTGAGAGCAGCAACATGTTTCACACTGAAACTGCTACAAGGTGTGTGTAGCATGCGGAAAGAAGGTTTGTCATTTCAGAGAAGGAAGAGGAAAGCAAAATCCAGGTAGTGAAACGAGCACACCAGTATGGGAGATGTGCATGTGGACAGTTTCAAGCAGCAGCTCTTTGTGGACACTGGGGAAGAGCGCTGTGAAAAAATTTCGTACAAAGCAGGATTTGGCCAAAGTTGAAAGACCTTCCAAAACCAGACCTAAAGACCTTAGCCAAACGATGAATGTTGTATTACCTCCTGCAGGAAAGGTGCTTCTATGACACAACCCCCGATCAGGTAGCTACATTCTACACAGTACAAAATGCAAATGAATTCCAGGCTGAAAACTCTCCACAGAAGAATGAAATGCATGTGTTTCTCTCTGAAAGAACACTCAGCCACTATTCTTTTGCTTGCTCCTTCAAAGTCTTTGTAGAAACGTGTTTTCACTGCTGGAATACGTTGTGGGATGCATTGTTTCAATCTCTTGCAAGCATCATGTTCTTTCTTAGACGATGTGGAAAAACAAGGAGGATGTTTCCCAAATCACTTGCAATCCAGAAAAACACACACCTCATCACTCTTGCCCAAGCATGCTCTTTCTCCTAATGCGTTGAGAACATTCAAGAAAGCAGAAAGGAAGAGCATTTTGCAGTGAAATTCAGACTGGCATGCACAAAAAGCCATTTCTTTCGGTTTCAGGGTGTAAAAGCATGAAGGTCTTCATGTTCTCGATGAAACCCTTACATTTCCAATTGACCACAATTAGGGCTTTCCCAAAAAGATGTGTTTCCGTGTCTGTGGCGAAAGGAGCTCTAAGGTGTGTATTCAGTGCTGGAGAGTGACACACTCTACACAGGTTAGACAGCGTTCTTAGAGCACCAACATGCTTAAAATTGAAACTGCTACAAGATGTGTGTAGCATGCTGAATGAAGGCCTTGTCATTTCAAAGAAAGAAGAGGAAACCAAATTCCAGGTAGTGAAACGAGCATGCCAGTATGGGAGATGTGTATGTGGACAGTTTCAAGCAGCAGCTCTTTGTGGACACTTGGAAACAGCGCTGTGAAAAAATTTCGTAGGAAGCGAGATTTGGCCAAGGTTGAAAGACTTTCCAAAACCAACCCTAAAGGACTTAGCCCAACAATGAATGTTGCAATAAGCTCCTACAGGAAAGGTGCTTCAATGACACAACTTCCGAGCAGGTAGCTACATTCTGCACAGTACAAAATGCATATGAATTCCTGGCCGGAAACTCACTCCAGAAGGAAGAAATGCGTGTGTTTCTCTCTGAAAGAACACTCAGCCACTATTCTTTTGCTTGCTCCTTCAAAGTCTTTGTAGAAACGTGTGTTTTCACTGCTGGAATACATTGTGGGATGCATTGTTTCAATCTCCTGCAAGCCTCATGTTCTTTCTTAGACACTGTGGAAAAACAAGGAGTATGTTTCCCAAATCACTTGTAATCCAAAGAAACGCACACTGTATCACCCTTGCTCAAACACGCTCTTTCTTCTAATGTATTGAGAACATTCAAGAAACCAGTAAAGAAGTGCATTTTGCGGTGAAATTCAGACAGGTATGTTCAAAAGGACATTTCTCTTGGTTGCAGAGTGCAAAAGCACGACTGACTTCATGTTCTCGATGACACCCTTACATTTCCAAGTGACCTGAAGTAGGACTTTCACAAAAAGTTGTCTGCGTGTCTGTGGTGAAAGTAGCTCTAAGTTGTGTATTCAGTGCTGGAGAGTGACACACTCTACGTAGGTTACACAGCGTTTTGAGAGCAGCAACATGTTTCAAACTGAAACTGCTACAAGGTGTGTGTAGCATGCGGAAAGAAGGTTTGTCATTTCAGAGAAGGAAGAGGAAACCAAAATCCAGGTAGTGAAACGAGCACACCAGTATGGGAGATGTGCATGTGGACAGTTTCAAGCAGCAGCTCTTTGTGGACACTGGGGAAAAGCGCTGTGAAAAAATTTCGCACAAAGCAGGATTTGGCCAAAGTTGAAAGACCTTCCAAAACCAGCCCTAAAGACCTTAGCCAAACAATGAATGTTTCATTAAGCTCCTGCAGGAAAGGTGCTTCTATGACACAACCCCCGATCAGGTAGCTACATTCTGCACAGTACAAAATGCAAATGATTTCCAGGCTGAAAACTCTCCACAGAAGAATGAAATGCATGTGTTTCTCTCTGAACGAACACTCAGCCACTATTCTTTTGCTTGCTCCTTCAAAGTCTTTGTAGAAACGTGTTTTCACTGCTGGAATACGTTGTGGGATGCATTGTTTCAATCTCTTGCAAGCCTCATGTTCTTTCTTAGACGATGTGGAAAAACAAGGAGGATGTTTCCCAAATCACTTGCAATCCAGAAAAACACACACCGCATCACTCTTGCCCAAGGATGCTCTTTCTCCTAATGCGTTGAGAACATTCAAGAAAGCAGAAAGGAAGAGCATTTTGTAGTGAAATTCAGACTGGCATGTACAAAAAGCCATTTCTTTCGGTTTCAGGGTGTAAAAGCATGATGGTCTTCATATTCTCGATGAACCCCTTACATTTCCAAGTGAGCACAGTTAGGACTGTCCCAAAAAGATGTGTTTGCGTGTCTGTGGAGAAAGGAGCTCTAAGTTGTGTATTCAGTGCTGGAGAGTGACACACTCTACACAGGTTAGACAGCGTTCTTAGAGCACCAACATGCTTAAAATTAAAACTGCTACAAGATGTGTGTAGCATGCTGAATGAAGGCCTTGTCATTTCAAAGAAAGAAGAGGAAACCAAATTCCAGGTAGTGAAACGAGCATGCCAGTATGGGAGATGTGTATGTGGACAGTTTCAAGCAGCAGCTCTTTGTGGACACTTGGAAACAGCGCTGTGAAATAATTTCGTAGGAAGCGAGATTTGGCCAAGGTTGAAAGACTTTCCAAAACCAACCCTAAAGGACTTAGCCCAACAATGAATGTTGCAATAAGCTCCTGCAGGAAAGGTGCTTCAATGACACAACTCCCGAGCAGGTAGCTACATTCTGCACAGTACAAAATGCATATGAATTCCTGGCTGGAAACTCACTCCAGAAGGAAGAAATGCGTGTGTTTCTTTCTGAAAGAACACTCAGCCACTATTCTTTTGCTTGCTGCTTCAAAGTCTTTGCAGAAACGTGTGTTTTCACTGCTGGAATACGTTGTGGGATGCATTGTTTCAATCTCTTGCAAGCATCATGTTCTTTCTTAGACGATGTGGAAAACCAAGGAGGATGTTTCCCAAATCACTTGAAATCCAGGAAAACGCACCCTGCATCACTCTTGCTCAAACACGCTCTTTCACCTAATACATTGAGAATATTCAAGAAACCAGAAAAGAAGGGCCTTTTACTGTGAATTTCAAAAGGTATGTACCAAAAGCCATTTATTTCGGTTGCAGAGTCCAAAGGCATGATTGACTTCATGTTCTCAATGACACCCTTACATTTCCAAGTGACCTGAAGTAGGACTTTCACAAAAAGATGTCTTTGCGTGTCTGTGGTGAAAGTAGCTCTAAGTTGTGTATTCAGTGCTGGAGAGTGACACACTCTACGTAGGTTACACAGCGCTTTGAGAGCAGCAACATGTTTCACACTGAAACTGCTACAAGGTGTGTGTAGCATGCGGAAAGAAGGTTTGTCATTTCAGAGAAGGAAGAGGAAAGCAAAATCCAGGTAGTGAAACGAGCACACCAGTATGGGAGATGTGCATGTGGACAGTTTCAAGCAGCAGCTCTTTGTGGACACTGGGGAAGAGCGCTGTGAAAAAATTTCGTACAAAGCAGGATTTGGCCAAAGTTGAAAGACCTTCCAAAACCAGACCTAAAGACCTTAGCCAAACGATGAATGTTGTATTACCTCCTGCAGGAAAGGTGCTTCTATGACACAACCCCCGATCAGGTAGCTACATTCTACACAGTACAAAATGCAAATGAATTCCAGGCTGAAAACTCTCCACAGAAGAATGAAATGCATGTGTTTCTCTCTGAAAGAACACTCAGCCACTATTCTTTTGCTTGCTCCTTCAAAGTCTTTGTAGAAACGTGTTTTCACTGCTGGAATACGTTGTGGGATGCATTGTTTCAATCTCTTGCAAGCCTCATGTTCTTTCTTAGACGATGTGGAAAAACAAGGAGGATGTTTCCCAAATCACTTGCAATCCAGAAAAACACACACCGCATCACTCTTGCCCAAGCATGCTCTTTCTCCTAATGCGTTGAGAACATTCAAGAAAGCAGAAAGGAAGAGCATTTTGCAGTGAAATTCAGACTGGCATGCACAAAAAGCCATTTCTTTCGGTTTCAGGGTGTAAAAGCATGATGGTCTTCTTGTTCTCGATGAAACCCTTACATTTCCAATTGACCACAATTAGGGCTTTCCCAAAAAGATGTGTTTGCGTGTCTGTGGCGAAAGGAGCTCTAAGTTGTGTATTCAGTGCTGGAGAGTGACACACTCTACACAGGTTAGACAGCGTTCTTAGAGCACCAACATGCTTAAAATTGAAACTGCTACAAGATGTGTGTAGCATGCTGAATGAAGGCCTTGTCATTTCAAAGAAAGAAGAGGAAACCAAATTCCAGGTAGTGAAACGAGCATGCCAGTATGGGAGATGTGTATGTGGACAGTTTCAAGCAGCAGCTCTTTGTGGACACTTGGAAACAGCGCTGTGAAAAAATTTCGTAGGAAGCGAGATTTGGCCAAGGTTGAAAGACTTTCCAAAACCAACCCTAAAGGACTTAGCCCAACAATGAATGTTGCAATAAGCTCCTGCAGGAAAGGTGCTTCAATGACACAACTCCCGAGCAGGTAGCTACATTCTGCACAGTACAAAATGCATATGAATTCCTGGCCGGAAACTCACTCCAGAAGGAAGAAATGCGTGTGTTTCTCTCTGAAAGAACACTCAGCCACTATTCTTTTGCTTGCTCCTTCAAAGTCTTTGCAGAAACGTGTGTTTTCACTGCTGGAATACGCTCTGGGATGCATTGTTTCAATCTCTTGCAAGCCTCATGTTGTTTCTTAGACACTGTGGAAAAACAAGGAGTATGTTTCCCAAATCACTTGTAATCCAGTGAAACGCACACTGCATCACCCTTGCTCAAACACGCTCTTTCTTCTAATGTATTGAGAACATTCAAGAAACCAGAAAAGAAGTGCATTTTGCAGTGAAATTCAGACAGGTATGTTCAAAAGGACATTTCTCTTGGTTGCAGAGTGCAAAAGCACGACTGACTTCATGTTCTCGATGACACCCTTACATTTCCAAGTGACCTGAAGTAGGACTTTCACAAAAAGATGTCTGCGTGTCTGTGGTGAAAGTAGCTCTAAGTTGTGTATTCAGGGCTGGAGAGTGACACACTCTACGTAGGTTACACAGCGTTTTGAGAGCAGCAACATGTTTCAAACTGAAACTGCTACAAGGTGTGTGTAGCATGCGGAAAGAAGGTTTGTCATTTCAGAGAAGGAAGAGGAAACCAAAATCCAGGTAGTGAAACGAGCACACCAGTATGGGAGATGTGCATGTGGACAGTTTCAAGCAGCAGCTCTTTGTGGACACTGGGGAAGAGCGCTGTGAAAAAATTTCGTACAAAGCAGGATTTGGCCAAAGTTGAAAGACCTTCCAAAACCAGCCCTAAAGACCTTAGCCAAACAATGAATGTTTCATTAAGCTCCTGCAGGAAAGGTGCTTCTATGACACAACCCCCGATCAGGTAGCTACATTCTGCACAGTACAAAATGCAAATGAATTCCAGGCTGAAAACTCTCCACAGAAGAATGAAATGCATGTGTTTCTCTCTGAACGAACACTCAGCCACTATTCTTTTGCTTGCTCCTTCAAAGTCTTTGTAGAAACGTGTTTTCACTGCTGGAATACGTTGTGGGATGCATTGTTTCAATCTCTTGCAAGCCTCATGTTCTTTCTTAGACGATGTGGAAAAACAAGGAGGATGTTTCCCAAATCACTTTCAATCCAGAAAAACACACACCGCATCACTCTTGCCCAAGCATGCTCTTTCTCCTAATGCGTTGAGAACATTCAAGAAAGCAGAAAGGAAGAGCATTTTGTAGTGAAATTCAGACTGGCATGTACAAAAAGCCATTTCTTTCGGTTTCAGGGTGTAAAAGCATGATGGTCTTCATGTTCTCGATGAAACCCTTACATTTCCAATTGACCACAATTAGGGCTTTCCCAAAGAGATGTGTTTGCGTGTCTGTGGCGAAAGGAGCTCTAAGTTGTGTATTCAGTGCTGGAGAGTGACACACTCTACACAGGTTAGACAGCGTTCTTAGAGCACCAACATGCTTAAAATTGAAACTGCTACAAGATGTGTGTAGCATGCTGAATGAAGGCCTTGTCATTTCAAAGAAAGAAGAGGAAACCAAATTCCAGGTAGTGAAACGAGCATGCCAGTATGGGAGATGTGTATGTGGACAGTTTCAAGCAGCAGCTCTTTGTGGACACTTGGAAACAGCGCTGTGAAAAAATTTCGTAGGAAGCGAGATTTGGCCAAGGTTGAAAGACTTTCCAAAACCAACCCTAAAGGACTTAGCCCAACAATTAATGTTGCAATAAGCTCCTGCAGGAAAGGTGCTTCAATGACACAACTCCCGAGCAGGTAGCTACATTCTGCACAGTACAAAATGCATATGAATTCCTGGCCGGAAACTCACTCCAGAAGGAAGAAATGCGTGTGTTTCTCTCTGAAAGAACACTCAGCCACTATTCTTTTGCTTGCTCCTTCAAAGTCTTTGCAGAAACGTGTGTTTTCACTGCTGGAATACGCTCTGGGATGCATTGTTTCAATCTCTTGCAAGCCTCATGTTGTTTCTTAGACACTGTGGAAAAACAAGGAGTATGTTTCCCAAATCACTTGTAATCCAGTGAAACGCACACTGCATCACCCTTGCTCAAACACGCTCTTTCTTCTAATGTATTGAGAACATTCAAGAAACCAGAAAAGAAGTGCATTTTGCAGTGAAATTCAGACAGGTATGTTCAAAAGGACATTTCTCTTGGTTGCAGAGTGCAAAAGCACGACTGACTTCATGTTCTCGATGACACCCTTACATTTCCAAGTGACCTGAAGTAGGACTTTCACAAAAAGATGTCTGCGTGTCTGTGGTGAAAGTAGCTCTAAGTTGTGTATTCAGTGCTGGAGAGTGACACACTCTACGTAGGTTACACAGCGTTTTGAGAGCAGCAACATGTTTCAAACTGAAACTGCTACAAGGTGTGTGTAGCATGCGGAAAGAAGGTTTGTCATTTCAGAGAAGGAAGAGGAAACCAAAATCCAGGTAGTGAAACGAGCACACCAGTATGGGAGATGTGCATGTGGACAGTTTCAAGCAGCAGCTCTTTGTGGACACTGGGGAAGAGCGCTGTGAAAAAATTTCGTACAAAGCAGGATTTGGCCAAAGTTGAAAGACCTTCCAAAACCAGCCCTAAAGACCTTAGCCAAACAATGAATGTTTCATTAAGCTCCTGCAGGAAAGGTGCTTCTATGACACAACCCCCGATCAGGTAGCTACATTCTACACAGTACAAAATGCAAATGAATTCCAGGCTGAAAACTCTCCACAGAAGAATGAAATGCATGTGTTTCTCTCTGAAAGAACACTCAGCCACTATTCTTTGCTTGCTCCTTCAAAGTCTTTGTAGAAACGTGTTTTCACTGCTGGAATACGTTGTGGGATGCATTGTTTCAATCTCTTGCAAGCATCATGTTCTTTCTTAGACGATGTGGAAAAACAAGGAGGATGTTTCCCAAATCACTTGCAATCCAGAAAAACACACACCTCATCACTCTTGCCCAAGCATGCTCTTTCTCCTAATGCGTTGAGAACATTCAAGAAAGCAGAAAGGAAGAGCATTTTGCAGTGAAATTCAGACTGGCATGCACAAAAAGCCATTTCTTTCGGTTTCAGGGTGTAAAAGCATGATGGTCTTCATGTTCTCGATGAAACCCTTACATTTCCAATTGACCACAATTAGGGCTTTCCCAAAAAGATGTGTTTCCGTGTCTGTGGCGAAAGGAGCTCTAAGGTGTGTATTCAGTGCTGGAGAGTGACACACTCTACACAGGTTAGACAGCGTTCTTAGAGCACCAACATGCTTAAAATTGAAACTGCTACAAGATGTGTGTAGCATGCTGAATGAAGGCCTTGTCATTTCAAAGAAAGAAGAGGAAACCAAATTCCAGGTAGTGAAACGAGCATGCCAGTATGGGAGATGTGTATGTGGACAGTTTCAAGCAGCAGCTCTTTGTGGACACTTGGAAACAGCGCTGTGAAAAAATTTCGTAGGAAGCGAGATTTGGCCAAGGTTGAAAGACTTTCCAAAACCAACCCTAAAGGACTTAGCCCAACAATGAATGTTGCAATAAGCTCCTACAGGAAAGGTGCTTCAATGACACAACTTCCGAGCAGGTAGCTACATTCTGCACAGTACAAAATGCATATGAATTCCTGGCCGGAAACTCACTCCAGAAGGAAGAAATGCGTGTGTTTCTCTCTGAAAGAACACTCAGCCACTATTCTTTTGCTTGCTCCTTCAAAGTCTTTGTAGAAACGTGTGTTTTCACTGCTGGAATACATTGTGGGATGCATTGTTTCAATCTCCTGCAAGCCTCATGTTCTTTCTTAGACACTGTGGAAAAACAAGGAGTATGTTTCCCAAATCACTTGTAATCCAAAGAAACGCACACTGTATCACCCTTGCTCAAACACGCTCTTTCTTCTAATGTATTGAGAACATTCAAGAAACCAGTAAAGAAGTGCATTTTGCGGTGAAATTCAGACAGGTATGTTCAAAAGGACATTTCTCTTGGTTGCAGAGTGCAAAAGCACGACTGACTTCATGTTCTCGATGACACCCTTACATTTCCAAGTGACCTGAAGTAGGACTTTCACAAAAAGTTGTCTGCGTGTCTGTGGTGAAAGTAGCTCTAAGTTGTGTATTCAGTGCTGGAGAGTGACACACTCTACGTAGGTTACACAGCGTTTTGAGAGCAGCAACATGTTTCAAACTGAAACTGCTACAAGGTGTGTGTAGCATGCGGAAAGAAGGTTTGTCATTTCAGAGAAGGAAGAGGAAACCAAAATCCAGGTAGTGAAACGAGCACACCAGTATGGGAGATGTGCATGTGGACAGTTTCAAGCAGCAGCTCTTTGTGGACACTGGGGAAAAGCGCTGTGAAAAAATTTCGTACAAAGCAGGATTTGGCCAAAGTTGAAAGACCTTCCAAAACCAGCCCTAAAGACCTTAGCCAAACAATGAATGTTTCATTAAGCTCCTGCAGGAAAGGTGCTTCTATGACACAACCCCCGATCAGGTAGCTACATTCTGCACAGTACAAAATGCAAATGATTTCCAGGCTGAAAACTCTCCACAGAAGAATGAAATGCATGTGTTTCTCTCTGAACGAACACTCAGCCACTATTCTTTTGCTTGCTCCTTCAAAGTCTTTGTAGAAACGTGTTTTCACTGCTGGAATACGTTGTGGGATGCATTGTTTCAATCTCTTGCAAGCCTCATGTTCTTTCTTAGACGATGTGGAAAAACAAGGAGGATGTTTCCCAAATCACTTGCAATCCAGAAAAACACACACCGCATCACTCTTGCCCAAGGATGCTCTTTCTCCTAATGCGTTGAGAACATTCAAGAAAGCAGAAAGGAAGAGCATTTTGCAGTGAAATTCAGACTGGCATGCACAAAAAGCCATTTCTTTCGGTTTCAGGGTGTAAAAGCATGATGGTCTTCTTGTTCTCGATGAAACCCTTACATTTCCAATTGACCACAATTAGGGCTTTCCCAAAAAGATGTGTTTGCGTGTCTGTGGCGAAAGGAGCTCTAAGTTGTGTATTCAGTGCTGGAGAGTGACACACTCTACACAGGTTAGACAGCGTTCTTAGAGCACCAACATGCTTAAAATTGAAACTGCTACAAGATGTGTGTAGCATGCTGAATGAAGGCCTTGTCATTTCAAAGAAAGAAGAGGAAACCAAATTCCAGGTAGTGAAACGAGCATGCCAGTATGGGAGATGTGTATGTGGACAGTTTCAAGCAGCAGCTCTTTGTGGACACTTGGAAACAGCGCTGTGAAAAAATTTCGTAGGAAGCGAGATTTGGCCAAGGTTGAAAGACTTTCCAAAACCAACCCTAAAGGACTTAGCCCAACAATGAATGTTGCAATAAGCTCCTGCAGGAAAGGTGCTTCAATGACACAACTCCCGAGCAGGTAGCTACATTCTGCACAGTACAAAATGCATATGAATTCCTGGCCGGAAACTCACTCCAGAAGGAAGAAATGCGTGTGTTTCTCTCTGAAAGAACACTCAGCCACTATTCTTTTGCTTGCTCCTTCAAAGTCTTTGCAGAAACGTGTGTTTTCACTGCTGGAATACGCTCTGGGATGCATTGTTTCAATCTCTTGCAAGCCTCATGTTGTTTCTTAGACACTGTGGAAAAACAAGGAGTATGTTTCCCAAATCACTTGTAATCCAGTGAAACGCACACTGCATCACCCTTGCTCAAACACGCTCTTTCTTCTAATGTATTGAGAACATTCAAGAAACCAGAAAAGAAGTGCATTTTGCAGTGAAATTCAGACAGGTATGTTCAAAAGGACATTTCTCTTGGTTGCAGAGTGCAAAAGCACGACTGACTTCATGTTCTCGATGACACCCTTACATTTCCAAGTGACCTGAAGTAGGACTTTCACAAAAAGATGTCTGCGTGTCTGTGGTGAAAGTAGCTCTAAGTTGTGTATTCAGGGCTGGAGAGTGACACACTCTACGTAGGTTACACAGCGTTTTGAGAGCAGCAACATGTTTCAAACTGAAACTGCTACAAGGTGTGTGTAGCATGCGGAAAGAAGGTTTGTCATTTCAGAGAAGGAAGAGGAAACCAAAATCCAGGTAGTGAAACGAGCACACCAGTATGGGAGATGTGCATGTGGACAGTTTCAAGCAGCAGCTCTTTGTGGACACTGGGGAAGAGCGCTGTGAAAAAATTTCGTACAAAGCAGGATTTGGCCAAAGTTGAAAGACCTTCCAAAACCAGCCCTAAAGACCTTAGCCAAACAATGAATGTTTCATTAAGCTCCTGCAGGAAAGGTGCTTCTATGACACAACCCCCGATCAGGTAGCTACATTCTGCACAGTACAAAATGCAAATGAATTCCAGGCTGAAAACTCTCCACAGAAGAATGAAATGCATGTGTTTCTCTCTGAACGAACACTCAGCCACTATTCTTTTGCTTGCTCCTTCAAAGTCTTTGTAGAAACGTGTTTTCACTGCTGGAATACGTTGTGGGATGCATTGTTTCAATCTCTTGCAAGCCTCATGTTCTTTCTTAGACGATGTGGAAAAACAAGGAGGATGTTTCCCAAATCACTTTCAATCCAGAAAAACACACACCGCATCACTCTTGCCCAAGCATGCTCTTTCTCCTAATGCGTTGAGAACATTCAAGAAAGCAGAAAGGAAGAGCATTTTGTAGTGAAATTCAGACTGGCATGTACAAAAAGCCATTTCTTTCGGTTTCAGGGTGTAAAAGCATGATGGTCTTCATGTTCTCGATGAAACCCTTACATTTCCAATTGACCACAATTAGGGCTTTCCCAAAGAGATGTGTTTGCGTGTCTGTGGCGAAAGGAGCTCTAAGTTGTGTATTCAGTGCTGGAGAGTGACACACTCTACACAGGTTAGACAGCGTTCTTAGAGCACCAACATGCTTAAAATTGAAACTGCTACAAGATGTGTGTAGCATGCTGAATGAAGGCCTTGTCATTTCAAAGAAAGAAGAGGAAACCAAATTCCAGGTAGTGAAACGAGCATGCCAGTATGGGAGATGTGTATGTGGACAGTTTCAAGCAGCAGCTCTTTGTGGACACTTGGAAACAGCGCTGTGAAAAAATTTCGTAGGAAGCGAGATTTGGCCAAGGTTGAAAGACTTTCCAAAACCAACCCTAAAGGACTTAGCCCAACAATGAATGTTGCAATAAGCTCCTGCAGGAAAGGTGCTTCAATGACACAACTCCCGAGCAGGTAGCTACATTCTGCACAGTACAAAATGCATATGAATTCCTGGCCGGAAACTCACTCCAGAAGGAAGAAATGCGTGTGTTTCTCTCTGAAAGAACACTCAGCCACTATTCTTTTGCTTGCTCCTTCAAAGTCTTTGCAGAAACGTGTGTTTTCACTGCTGGAATACGCTCTGGGATGCATTGTTTCAATCTCTTGCAAGCCTCATGTTGTTTCTTAGACACTGTGGAAAAACAAGGAGTATGTTTCCCAAATCACTTGTAATCCAGTGAAACGCACACTGCATCACCCTTGCTCAAACACGCTCTTTCTTCTAATGTATTGAGAACATTCAAGAAACCAGAAAAGAAGTGCATTTTGCAGTGAAATTCAGACAGGTATGTTCAAAAGGACATTTCTCTTGGTTGCAGAGTGCAAAAGCACGACTGACTTCATGTTCTCGATGACACCCTTACATTTCCAAGTGACCTGAAGTAGGACTTTCACAAAAAGATGTCTGCGTGTCTGTGGTGAAAGTAGCTCTAAGTTGTGTATTCAGGGCTGGAGAGTGACACACTCTACGTAGGTTACACAGCGTTTTGAGAGCAGCAACATGTTTCAAACTGAAACTGCTACAAGGTGTGTGTAGCATGCGGAAAGAAGGTTTGTCATTTCAGAGAAGGAAGAGGAAACCAAAATCCAGGTAGTGAAACGAGCACACCAGTATGGGAGATGTGCATGTGGACAGTTTCAAGCAGCAGCTCTTTGTGGACACTGGGGAAGAGCGCTGTGAAAAAATTTCGTACAAAGCAGGATTTGGCCAAAGTTGAAAGACCTTCCAAAACCAGCCCTAAAGACCTTAGCCAAACAATGAATGTTTCATTAAGCTCCTGCAGGAAAGGTGCTTCTATGACACAACCCCCGATCAGGTAGCTACATTCTGCACAGTACAAAATGCAAATGAATTCCAGGCTGAAAACTCTCCACAGAAGAATGAAATGCATGTGTTTCTCTCTGAACGAACACTCAGCCACTATTCTTTTGCTTGCTCCTTCAAAGTCTTTGTAGAAACGTGTTTTCACTGCTGGAATACGTTGTGGGATGCATTGTTTCAATCTCTTGCAAGCCTCATGTTCTTTCTTAGACGATGTGGAAAAACAAGGAGGATGTTTCCCAAATCACTTTCAATCCAGAAAAACACACACCGCATCACTCTTGCCCAAGCATGCTCTTTCTCCTAATGCGTTGAGAACATTCAAGAAAGCAGAAAGGAAGAGCATTTTGTAGTGAAATTCAGACTGGCATGTACAAAAAGCCATTTCTTTCGGTTTCAGGGTGTAAAAGCATGATGGTCTTCATGTTCTCGATGAAACCCTTACATTTCCAATTGACCACAATTAGGGCTTTCCCAAAGAGATGTGTTTGCGTGTCTGTGGCGAAAGGAGCTCTAAGTTGTGTATTCAGTGCTGGAGAGTGACACACTCTACACAGGTTAGACAGCGTTCTTAGAGCACCAACATGCTTAAAATTGAAACTGCTACAAGATGTGTGTAGCATGCTGAATGAAGGCCTTGTCATTTCAAAGAAAGAAGAGGAAACCAAATTCCAGGTAGTGAAACGAGCATGCCAGTATGGGAGATGTGTATGTGGACAGTTTCAAGCAGCAGCTCTTTGTGGACACTTGGAAACAGCGCTGTGAAAAAATTTCGTAGGAAGCGAGATTTGGCCAAGGTTGAAAGACTTTCCAAAACCAACCCTAAAGGACTTAGCCCAACAATGAATGTTGCAATAAGCTCCTGCAGGAAAGGTGCTTCAATGACACAACTCCCGAGCAGGTAGCTACATTCTGCACAGTACAAAATGCATATGAATTCCTGGCCGGAAACTCACTCCAGAAGGAAGAAATGCGTGTGTTTCTCTCTGAAAGAACACTCAGCCACTATTCTTTTGCTTGCTCCTTCAAAGTCTTTGCAGAAACGTGTGTTTTCACTGCTGGAATACGCTCTGGGATGCATTGTTTCAATCTCTTGCAAGCCTCATGTTGTTTCTTAGACACTGTGGAAAAACAAGGAGTATGTTTCCCAAATCACTTGTAATCCAGTGAAACGCACACTGCATCACCCTTGCTCAAACACGCTCTTTCTTCTAATGTATTGAGAACATTCAAGAAACCAGAAAAGAAGTGCATTTTGCAGTGAAATTCAGACAGGTATGTTCAAAAGGACATTTCTCTTGGTTGCAGAGTGCAAAAGCACGACTGACTTCATGTTCTCGATGACACCCTTACATTTCCAAGTGACCTGAAGTAGGACTTTCACAAAAAGATGTCTGCGTGTCTGTGGTGAAAGTAGCTCTAAGTTGTGTATTCAGTGCTGGAGAGTGACACACTCTACGTAGGTTACACAGCGTTTTGAGAGCAGCAACATGTTTCAAACTGAAACTGCTACAAGGTGTGTGTAGCATGCGGAAAGAAGGTTTGTCATTTCAGAGAAGGAAGAGGAAACCAAAATCCAGGTAGTGAAACGAGCACACCAGTATGGGAGATGTGCATGTGGACAGTTTCAAGCAGCAGCTCTTTGTGGACACTGGGGAAGAGCGCTGTGAAAAAATTTCGTACAAAGCAGGATTTGGCCAAAGTTGAAAGACCTTCCAAAACCAGCCCTAAAGACCTTAGCCAAACAATGAATGTTTCATTAAGCTCCTGCAGGAAAGGTGCTTCTATGACACAACCCCCGATCAGGTAGCTACATTCTGCACAGTACAAAATGCAAATGAATTCCAGGCTGAAAACTCTCCACAGAAGAATGAAATGCATGTGTTTCTCTCTGAACGAACACTCAGCCACTATTCTTTTGCTTGCTCCTTCAAAGTCTTTGTAGAGACGTGTTTTCACTGCTGGAATACGTTGTGGGATGCATTGTTTCAATCTCTTGCAAGCCTCATGTTCTTTCTTAGACGATGTGGAAAAACAAGGAGGATGTTTCCCAAATCACTTGCTATCCAGAAAAACACACACCGCATCACTCTTCCCCAAGCATGCTCTTTCTCCTAATGCGTTGAGAACATTCAAGAAAGCAGAAAGGAAGAGCATTTTGCAGTGAAATTCAGACTGGCATGTACAAAAAGCCATTTCTTTCGGTTTCAGGGTGTAAAAGCATGATGGTCTTCATGTTCTCGATGAAACCCTTACATTTCCAATTGACCACAATTAGGACATTTCCCAAAAGATGTGTTTGGGTGTCTGTAGCGAAAGGAGCTCTAAGTTGTGTATTCAGTGCTGGAGAGTGACACACTCTACATAGGTTTAACAGCGTTTTAAAAGCACCAACATGCTCAAAGGTGAAACTAATACAAGGTGTGTGTAGCATGCAGAAAGAAGGCTTGTCATTTCAAAGAAAGAAGAGGAAACAAAAATCCAGGTAGTGAAACGAGCATGCCAGTATGGGAGATGTGCATGTGGACAGTTTCAAGCAGCAGCTCTTTGTGGACACTTGGAAACAGCAATGTAAAACATTTCGTTCGAAGCGGGATTTGGCCAAAGTTGAAAGACCTTCCAACACCAACCCTAAAGAACTTAGCCAAACAATGAATGTTGCAATAAGCTCCTGTAGGAAAGGTGCTTCTATGACACAAACCCCGAGCAGGTAGCTACATTCTGCACAGTACAAAATGCATATGAATTCCAGGCTGAAAACTCACTCCAGAAGGAAGAAATGCGTGTGTTTCTCTCTGAAAGAACACTCAGCCACTATTCTTTTGCTTGCTCCTTCAAAGTCTTTGTAGAAACGTGTGTTTTCACTGCTGGAATACGCTCTGGGATGCATTGTTTCAATCTCTTGCAAGCCTCATGTTCTTTCTTACTCAATGTGGAAAAACGCGGATTATGTTTCCCAAATCACTTGAAATCCAGGAAAACGCACCCTGCATCACTCTTGCTCAAACACGCTTTTCACCTAATGCATTGAGAACATTCAAGATAGCAGAAAAGAAGGGCCTTTTACAGTGAATTTCACACTGGAATGTACAAAAAGCCATTTATTTCGGTTGCAGAGTTCAAAAGCATGATTGACTTCATGTTCTCAATGAAACCCTTTTACATTTCCAAGTGACCTGAAGTAGGACTTTCACAAAAACATGTGTTTGCGTGTCTGTGGTGAAAGGAGCTCTAATTTGTGTATTCAGTGCTGGACAGTGAAACACTCTACACAGGTTAGACAGCGTTCTTAGAGCACCAACATGCTTAAAATTGAAACTGCTACACGATGTGTGTAGCATGCTGAATGAAGGCTTGTCATTTCAAAGAAAGAAGAGGAAACCAAATTCCAGGTAGTGAAACGAACATGCCGGTATGGGAGACGTGCATGTGGACAGTTTCTAGCAGCAGCTCTTTGTGGACACTTGGAAACAGCGCTGTGAAAAAATTTAGTAGGAAGCGGGATTTGGCCAAAGTTGAAAGAACTTCCAAAATGAACCCTAAAGGACTTAGCCAAACAATGAATGTTGCAATAAGCTCTTGCAGGAAAGATGCTTCAATGACACAACTCCCGAGCAAGTAGCTACATTCTGCACAATACAAAATGCATATGAATTCCTGGCTGGAAACTCACTCCAGAAGGAAGAAATGCGTGTGTTTCTCTCTGAAAGAGCACTCAGCCACTATTCTTTTGCTTTCTCCTTCAAAGTCTTTGTAGAAACCTGTGCTTTCACTGCTGGAATACGTTGTGGGATGCATTGTTTCAATCTCTTGCAAGCCTCATGTTCTTTCTTAGACGATGTGGAAAAACAAGGAGTATGTTTCCCAAATCACTTGCAATCCAGAAAAACACACACTGCATCACTCTTGCCCAAACATGCTCTTTCTCCTAATGCATTGAGAACATTCAAGAAAGCAGAAAGGAAGAGCATTTGGTAGTGAAATTCAGACTGGCATGTACAAAAAGCCATTTCTTTCGGTTTCAGGGTGTAAAAGCATGATGGTCTTCATGTTCTCGATGAAACCCTTACATTTCCAAGTGACCACAATTAGGACTTTCCCAAAAAGATGTGTTTGCGTGTCTGTGGCGAAAGGAGCTCTAAGTTGTGTATTCAGTGCTGGAGAGTGACACACTCTACATAGGTTTAAAAACGTACTTAGAGCACCAACATGCTTAAAATTGAAACTGCTACAAGATGGGTGTAGCGTGCTGAATGAAGGCTTCTCATTTCAAACAAAGAGGAGGAAACCAAAATCCAGGTATTGAAACGAGCCCACCAGTATGGAGATGTGCATGTGGACAGTTTCAAGCAGCAGCTCTTTGTGGACACTTGGAAACAGCACTGTGAAAATATTTCGTACGAAGCAGGATTTGGCCAAAGTTGAAAGACTGTCCAAAACCATCCCTAAAGGACTTAGCCAAACAATGAATGTTGCAATAAGCTCCTGCAGTAAAGGTGCTTCAATGACACAACTCCCGAGCATGTAGCTACATTCTGCACAGTACAAAATGCATATGAATTCCAGGCTGAAAACTCACTCCAGAAGGAAGAAATGCGTGTGTTTCTCTCTGAAAGAACACTCAGCCACTATTCTTTTGCTTGCTCCTTCAAGGTCTTTGTAGAAACGTGTGTTTTCACTGCTGGAATACGTTGTGGGATGCATTGTTTTAATCTCTTGCAGGCCTCATGTTCTTTCTTACACAATGTGGAAAAACTCGGATTATGTTTCCCAAATCACTTGAAATCCAGGAAATCGCAACCTGCATCACTCTTGCTCAAACACGCTCTTTCACCTAATGCGTTGAGAACATTCAAGAAAGCAGAAAATAAGGGCCTTTTGCAGTGAATTTCAGACTGTTGTGTACAAAAAGCCATTTATTTCGGTTGCAGAGTGCAAAAGCATGCTTGACTTTATGTTCTCAATGAAACCCTTACATTACCAAGTGACCTGAAGTAGGACTTTCACAAAAACGTGTGTTTCCGTGTCTGTGGTGAAAGGAGCTCAAATTTGTGTATTCAGTGCTGGAGAGTGACACACTCTACACAGGTTAGACAGCGTTCTTAGAGCACCAACATGCTTAAAATTGAAACTGCTACAAGATGTGTGTAGCATGCTGAATGAAGGCCTTGTCATTTCAAAGAAAGAAGAGGAAACCAAAATCCAGGTACTGAAAGGAGCACACCAGTATGGGAGATGTGCATGTGGACAGTTTCAAGCAGCAGCTCTTTGTGGACACTTGGAAACAGCGCTGTGAAAAAATTTCGTAGGAAGCAAGTTTTGGCCAAGGTTGAAAGACTTTCCAGAACCAACCTTAAAGGACTTAGCCAAACAATGAATGTTGCAATAAGCTCCTGTAGGAAAGGTGCTTCTATGACACAAACCCCGAGCAGGTAGCTACATTATGCACAGTACAAAATTCATACGAATTTCAGGCTGAAAATTCACTCCAGAAGGAAGAAATGCGCGTGTTTCTCTCTGAAAGAACACTCAGCCACTATTCTTTTGCTTGCTCCTTCAAAGTCTTCGTAGAAACGTGTGTTTTCACTGCTGGAATACGTTGTGGGATGCATTGTTTCAATCTCTTGCAAGCATCATATTCTTTCTTACACAATGTGGAAAAACGCGGATTATGTTTCACAAATCACTTGAAATCCAGGAAAACTTACCGTGCATCAGTCTTGCTCAAAAACGCTTTTCACCTAATGCATTGAGAACATTCAAGAAAGCAGAAAAGAAGGGCCCTAACCCTTGGTCCAATCCTAAACCGAACCGTCTCCCTAACCCTACTCCTCAACATAACCCTAACTCTAGGTCCAATCCTAACCCTAATCGTGTACCTAACGGTAGCCGTCAACATAACCCTAACCCTAGGTCCAGTCCTAACCCTAATCGTGTATCTAACCTTAGCCCTAAACATAAACCTAACGCTAGGTCCAACCCTAACCCTAATCGTCTATCTAACCCTACCACTCAACATAACCCTAACTCTAGCTCCAATCATATCACAGATCATCATCCGAACGCTAGCCCTCAGCATAACCCTAACCCTAGCTCCAAACCTACCCTAATCGTCTTCCTAACCCTAGCCCTCAACAAAACCCTAACCCTATGTCCAATCCTATCCCTAATCGTTTATCTAAAACTAGCCCTAAATATAACACTAACCCTAGGTACAATCCTAACCCGAACCGTCTCTCTAACCTTAGCCCTCAACATAACCCTAACCCTAGGTCCAATCCTAACCCTAATTGTCTATGTAACCCTAGACCTCAACATAACCCTACCCCTAGCTCCAATCCTAACCCTAATCGTCTACCTAACCCTAGCCCTCAACACAACCATAACCCTAGGTCCAATCGTAACCCTAATCAACTCTCTAACCGTAGCCCTCAACATAACCCTAAACCTAGGTCCAATCCTAACACGAACCGTCTCTCTAACCCTATCCCTCAACATAACCCTAACCCTAGGTCCACTCCTAACCCTAATAGTCTCTCAAACCCTAGCCCTCAACATAACCCTAACCTTAGGTACAATCCTAACAGTAATCGTCTATCTAAACCTAGCCCTAAACATAACCCTAACCCTAGATCCAATCCTATCCCTAACCGTCTACCTAACCCTAGGCCTCAACAGAACCCTAACCCTAGCACCAATCCTAACCCTAATCGTCCCTCTAACATTATCCCTCAACATAATCCTAACCTTGGCTCCAATCCTCACCCTATCGACTCTCTAATCCTAGCCCTCAATATAACCTTACCCTAGCTCCAATCCAAACCAAATCCGTCTCTCTAAGCCTAGCTCTCAACATAACCCTAAACCTCGGTCCAATCCTAACCCGAACCTTCTCTCTAACCCTAGCCCTCAACATAACCCTAACCCTAGATCCAATCCTAACCTTAATCATCTACCTAACCCTAGCCCTAAACATAACCATAACCCTAGTTCCAATCCAAACCCTAATCGTCTATCTAACCCTAGCCCTAAACATAACCCTAACCCTAGGCCCATCCTAACATTAATCGTCTATCTAACCCTAGCCCTCATCATAACCATAACCCTACGTCCAATCCTAAACCGAAAGGTCTCTCTAACCCTAGCACTCAACATAACCCTAACCCTAGCTCCAATCCTAACCTATTCGTCCCTCTAACCCTAGCCCTCAACGTAACCCTAACGCTAGGTCCAATTATAACCCTAATCGAATCTCTAACCATAGTCCTCAACATAACCCTAACCCTAGGTCCAATACTAACCCTAATGTTCTACATAACCCTAGCCCTCAACATAACCCTAACCCTAGGTCCAATCCTAACCCTAATCGTCTATCTAACCATACCCCTAAACATAACCCTAACCGTAGGTGCAATCCTACCCCGAACGGTCTCTCTAACCCTAGACCTCAACATAACCCTAAGCCTAGCTCAAATGCTAACCGTAATCGTCTCTGCAACCCTAGCCCTCAACATAACCATAAACCTAGGTCCAATCCTAACCTGAACCGTCTCTCTAAACATAGCCATCAACATAACCCTAACCCTAGGTCCATTCCTAATCAGAACCTTCTCTCTAACCCTAGCCCTCAACATAACCATATCCCTACGTCCAATCCTAACCCCTATCGTCTACCTAACCCTAGCCCTCAACATAACCCAAACCCTACCTCCAATCCTAACCCTAATCGTCTCTGTAACCCTAGCCATCAACATTAGCCTAATCCTAGGTCCAATACTAACCCGAACCTTCTCTCTAACCCTAGCCCTCAACACAACCCTAACCCTAGGTCCAATGCTAACCCTATTCGTCTCTCTAAACCTAGCCTTCAACATAACACTAACCCTCAGTCCAATCCTAACCCGAACCGTCTCTCTAACCCTAGCCGTTAACATAACCCTAACCCTAGGTCCAATACTAACCCTAATGGTCTAACTAACCCTAGCCTTCAACATAGCCCTAACCCTAGGTCCAAACCTAACCATAATCGAATCTCTAACCGTAGCCCTAATCATAACCCTAACCCTAGGTCCAATACTAACCCTAATCGTCTACCTAAACCTAGCCCTCAACATAACCCTAACCCTAGGTCCAATCCTAACCCTAATCGTCTCTCTAACCCTAGCCCTCAACATAATCCTAACCCTAGGTCCAATCCTAACCCGAACCGTCTCTCTAACCCTAGCCCTCAACCTAACCCTAACCCTAGGTCCAATCCTAACCGAACCGTCTCTCTAACCCTAGCACTCAACATAACGCTAACCCTAGAGCCAATCCTAACCCTAATCATCCACCTAACCCTAGCCCTCAACATAACCCTAACCCTAGGTCCATTCCTAACCCTAATCGTCTACCTAAACCTAGCCCTCAACATAATCCTAACCCTAGGTCCAATAATAACCCTAATCGTCTACCTAACCCTAGCCCTCAACATAACACTAACCCTAGGTCCAATCCTAACACTAATCGTCTATCTAACCCTGGCCCTAAACAAAACCCTAACTCTAGGTCCAGTAATAACCCTAATCGTTTCTCGAACCCTAGCCCTCAACATAACCCTAACCCTAGGTCCAATCCTATCCCTAATCGTCTACCTAACCGTAGCCCTCAACATAACCCTAACCCTAGCTCTAATCATAACCGTAATCGTCTCTCTAACCCTAGCCCTCAACATAACCCTAACCCTAGCTCTAATCCTAACCCTAATAGTCTCTCTAACCCTAGCCCTCAACACAACCCTAACCCTAGTTCCAATCCTAACCCGAACCGTCTCTCTAATCCTAGCCCTCAACATAACCCTAACCCTAGGTCCAATCCTAACCCCAATCGTCTACCTAACCCTAGCCCTCAATATAACCCTAAGAATAGGTGCAATCCTAACCCGATCCGTCTCTCTAAACCTAGCCCTCAACAAAACCCTAACCCTAGATCCAATCCTAACCCGAACCGTCGCTCTAAACCTAGCCCTCAGCATAACCCTAACCCTAAGTTCAATCCTAAACCGAATCAACTCTCTAACCCTAGCCCTTAACATAACCCTAACCCTAGATCCAATAGTAACCCTAATTGTCTCCATAAACCTAGCCCTCAACATAACCTTAACCGTAGCTCCAATCCTAACCGTAATCGTCTTTCTAACCCTAGCCCTCAACATAACCCAAACCCTAGGTCTAATCCTAACCCTAATCGTCTATCTAACCCTAGCCCTCACCATAACCCTAACCCTAGGACCAATCCTAACCCTAATCGTCTATCTAACCCTAGCCCTCAACATAACCTTAACCCTAGCTCCAATCCTAACCGTAATTGTCTTTCTAACCCTAGCCCTCAACATAACCCAAACCCTAGGTCTAATCCTAACCCTAATCGTCTATCTAACCCTAGCCCTCACCATAACCCTAACCCTAGGACCAATCCTAACCCTAATCGTCTATCTAACCCTAGCCCTCAACATAACCCTAACCCTGGCTCCAATCCTAACCCTAATCGTCCACCTAACCCTAGCCCTCAACATAACCCTAACCCTAGCTCCAAACCTAAACCTAATAGTCTCTCTAATCCTAGCCCTCAACACAACCCTAACCCTAGATCCAATCCTAAGCCTAATCGTCTACCTAACCCTAGCCCTCAACATAACCCTAACCCTAGGTCCAGTCCTAACCCTAATCGTGTATCTAACCCTATCCCTAAACATAACCCTAACCCTAGGTACAATAATAACCCGTATCATCTCTCTAACCCTAGACCTCAACACCACCCTAAACCTAGGTCCAATCCTATCCGAAATAGTCTACCTAACCCTACCCCTCAACATAACCCTAACCCTAGGTCCAATCCTAACTCTAATCAACGCTCTAACCGTAGCCGACAACATAACCCTAACCCTAGCTCCAATCCAAACCCTAATAGTCTCTCTAACACTAGCCCTCAACACAACACTAACCCTAGGTCCAATCCTAACCCGAACAGTCTCTCTGAACCTAGCCCTCAACATAACCCTAACCCTAGGTCCAATCCTAACCCGAACTTTCTCTCTAACCCTAGCCCTCAACATAACCATAACCCTAAGTCCTATCCTACCCCTAATCGTCCACCTAACCCTAGCCCTCAATATAACCCTAACCCTAGGACCAATCCTAAATCGATCCGTCTCTCTAAACCTAGCCCTCAATATAACCCTAACCCTAGATCCAATCCTAACCCGAACCCTCTCTCTAAACCTAGCCCTCAACATAACCGTAACCCTAGGTTCAATCCTAACCCGAATCGTTTCTCTAACCCTAGCCCTTAACAGAACCCTAACCCTAGGTACAATACTAACCCTAATTGTCTACCTAACCCTAGCCCTCAACATAACCCTAACCCTAGGTCCAAACCTTACCTTAATCGACTCTCTAACCGTAGCCCTCATCATAACCCTAACCCTAGGTCCAATCCTAACCCTAATCGTCTCTCTAACCCTAGCCCTCAACATAACCCTAACCCGAGGCCCAATCCTAACCGAACCGTCTCTCTAAACCTAGCCCTCAACCTAACCCTAACCCTAGGTCCAACCCTAACCCGAACCGTCTCTCTAACCCTAGCCCTCAACATAAACCTAACCCTAGGTGCAACCCTAACCCTATACGTCTATCTAAACCTAGTCCTCTACCTAACCATAACGCTAGGTCTAATCCTAACCCGAACCGTCTCACTAACCCTAGCACTCAACATAACCCTAACCCTAGGTCCAATACTAACCCTAATGGTCTACTTAACCCTAGCCCTAAACATAACCCTAACCTTAGGTCCAATCCTAACCCTAATCGTCTCTCTAACCCTAGCCCTCAACATAACCCTAACCCTAGCTCCAATCCTAACCATAATAGTCTTTAATCCTAGCCCTCAACACAACCCTAACCCAAGGTCCATTCCAAACCCTAATCGTCTACCTAACCCTAGCCCTCAATATAACACTAACCCTAGGTTCAATCCTAACCCTAATCGTCTCTCTAACCCTAGCCCTCAACATAACCCTAACCCTAGGTCCAGTCCTAACCCGAACCGTCTCTCGAAACCTAGCCCTCAACCTAACCCTAACCCTAGGTCCAATCCTAACCTGAACCGTCTCTCTAACCCTAGCCCTCAATATAACCCTAACCCTAGGTCCAGTCCTATCCCGAACCATCTCTCTAACCCTAGCACTCAACATAACCCTAACCCTAGGAACAATACTAACCCGAATCGTCTCTCTAACCCTAACCCTCAACATAATCCTAACCCTAGGTACAATCCTAACACTAATGGTCTATCTAACCCTAGCCCTAAACATAACCCTAACCCTAGGTCCAATCCTAACCCGAACCGTCTCTCTAACCCTAGCCATCCACATAACCCTAAACCTAGCTCCAATCCTAACCTGAACCGTCTATCTAACCCTAGCACTCAACATAAACTTAACCCTACGTCCAATCCTAACCCTAATCATCTACCTAACCACAGCCCTCAACAAACCCTAACCCGAGGTCCAATACTAACCCTACTGGTCTACCTAAAACTAGCCCTCAACATAACACTAACCCTAGGTCCAATCCTAACCCTAATCGTCTGCCTAACCCTAGCCTTCAACATAACCCTAACCCTAGGTCAAATCCTAACCCTAATCGTCTCTGTAACCCTAGCCCTCAACATAACCCTAACCCTAGGTCCAATCCTAACCCGAACCGTCTCTCTAAACCTAGCCCTCAACCTAACCCTAACCCTAGGTCCAATACTAACCCGAACCGTCTCTCTAACCCTAGCCCTCAACACAACCCTAAACCTAGGTCTAATCCTAACCCTAATCGTCTACCTAACCATAGCCCTCAACATAACCTAACCCTAGGTCCAATAATAACCCTAATCGTCTACCTAACCCTAGCCCTCAACATAACCCTAACCCTAGGTTCAATCCTAACACTAATCGTCTATCTAAACCTAGCCCTAAACAAAACCCTAACCCTAGGTCCAGTAACAACCCTAATCGTTTCTCGAACCCTAGCCCTCAACAAAACCCTAACCCTAGGTCCAATCCTATCCCTAATCGTCTACCTAACCCTAGCCCTCAACATAACCCTAACCCTAGCTCCAATCCTAACCGTAATCGTCTCTCTAACCCTAGCCCTCAACATAACCCAAACCCTAGGTCTAATCCTAACCCTAATCGTCTATCTAACCCTAGGCCTCACCATAAACCTTACCCTAGGACCAATCCTAACCCTAATCATCTATCTAACCCTAGCCCTCAACATAACCCTAACCCTTGCTCCAATCCTAACCCTAATCGTCCACCTAACCCTAGCCCTCAACATAACCCTAACCCTAGCTCCAAACCGAACCCTAATAGTCTCTCTAATCCTAGCCCTCAACACAACCCTAACCCTAGGTCCAATCCTAACCCTAATCGTCTCCCTAACCCTAGCCTTCAACATAACCCTAACCCAAGGTCCAATCCTAATCCTAATCGTCTCTGTAACCCTAGCCCTCAACATAACCCTAAACCTAAGTCCAATCCTAACCCGAACCGTCTCTCTAACCCTAGCCCTCAACCTAACCCTAACCCTAGGTCCAATCCTAACCCGAACCGTCTCTCTAACCCTAGCCCTCAATGTAACCCTAATCCTAGGTCCAATCCTAACCCGAACCGTCTCTGTAACCCTAGCCCTCAACACAACCCTAACCCTAGGTCCAATCCTAACCCTAATCGTCTACCTAAACCTAGCCTTCAACATAACCCTAACCCTAGGTCCAATCCTAACCCTAATCGTCTCTCTAACCCTAGCACTCAACATAACCCTAACCCTAGGTCCAATCCTAATTCTAATCGTCTACCTAACCCAGCCGTAAACATAACCCTAACCCTAGGTCCCATGCTAACACCGAACCGTCTCTCTAAACCTAGCCCTTAACAAAACCCAAACCCTAGGTCCAATTCTAACCCTAATCGTCTCTCTAACCCTAACCCTCATCATAACCCTAATCCTAGGTCCAAACCTAAGCCTAATCGACTCTCTAACCGTAGCCCTCAACATAACCCTAACCCTAGCTCCAATTCTAACCCTAATCGTCTAACTAACAATAGCCCTCAACATAACCCTAACCCTAGCTCCAGTCCTAACCCTAATAGTATCTCTAAACCTAGCCCTCACACAACCCTAACCCTAGGTCCAATCCTAACCCTAATCGTCTACTTAACCTTAGCCCTAAACATAACCCTAACCTTAGATCCAATCCTAACCCTAATCGTCTCTCTAACCCTAGCCCTCAACATAACCCTAACCCTAGCTCCAATCCTAACCCTCATAGTCTCTCTAATCCTAGCCCTCAACACAACCCTAACCCAAGGTCCATTCCAAACCCTAATCGTCTACCTAACCCTAGCCCTCAACATAACCCTAACCCTAATTTCAATCCTAACCCTAATCGTCTCTCTAACCCTAGCCCTCAACATAACCCTAACCCTAGGTCCAGCCCTAACCCGAACCGTCTCTCTAAACCTAGCCCTCAACATAACTCTACCCCTAGGTCCAATCTAACCCGAACCGTCTCTCTAACCCTAGCCCTCAACATAACCATAACCCTAGGTCTAATCATAACCCGAACCGTCTCTCTAACCCGAGCACTCAACATAACCCTAACCCTAGGTCCAATCCTAACCCGAATCGTCTCTCTAAGGCTAGCCCTCAGTATAACCCTAACCCGAGGTCCAATACTAACCCTAATGGTCTACCTAACCCTAGCCCTCAACGTAACCCTAAGCCTATGTCAAATCCTAACCCTAATCGTCTATCTAACGCTAGACCTCAACATAACCCTAATCCTAGGTCCAATCCTAACCCTAATCGTCTCTCTAACCCTAGCCCACAATATAACACTAACTCAGGTAGAATCCTAAAACTTATCTTCTCTCTAACCCTAGCCCTCAACATAACCCTAACCCTAAGTCCAATCCTAACCCTAATCGTCTTCCTAACCCCAGCCCTCAATATATCCCTAACCCTAGCTCCAATCCTAACCCTAATCGTCTCTCTAACCCTCTCCTCAACCTAACCCTAACCCAGTTACAATCCTAAACTTGTTCGTCTCTCTAACGCTAGCCCTCAACATAACCCTAACCCTAGGTCCAATGTTAACCCAAATCATCTATCTACCCTACCCTTCAACATAACCCTATCCCTAGGTCCAATCCTAACCCTAATCGTCTACCTAACCCTAGCCCTCAACATAACACTAACCCTAGGTCCATTCAGAACCCTAATCGTCTACCTAACCCTAGCCCTCAACATAACCTAACCCTAGGTCCAATAATAACCCTAATCGTCTACCTAATCGTAGCCCTCAACATAACCCTAACCCTAGGTCCAATCCTAACCCTAATCGTCTCTCTAACCCTAGCCCTCAACACAACCCTAACACTAGGTCCCATCCTAACCCTAATCGTCTGCCTAACCCTAGCCTTCAACATAACCCTATCCCTAGGTCCAATCCTAACTCTAATCGTCTCTGTAACCCTAGCCCTCAACATAACCCTAACCCTAGGTCCAATCCTAACCCGAACCGTCTCTCTAAACCTAGCCCTCAACCTAACCCTAACCCTCGGTCCAATACTAACCCGAACCGTCTCTCTAACCGTCGCCCTCAACGTAGCCCTAAACCTAGGTCCAATCCTAACCCGAACCGTCTCTCTAACCCTAGCCCTCAACACAACCCTAAACTTAGGTCTAATCCTAACCCTAATCGTCTACCTAACCCTAGCCCTCAACATAACCTAACCCTAGGTCCAATAATAACCCTAATCGTCTACCTAACCCTAGCCCTCAACATAACCCTAACCCTAGGTTCAATCCTACCACTAATCGTCTATCTAACCCTAGCCCTAAACAAAAGCCTAACCCTAGGCCCAGTAACAACCCTAATCGTTTGTCGAACCCTAGCCCTCAACATAACCCTAACCCTAGGTCCAATCCTATCCCTAATCGTCTACCTAACCCTAGCCCTCAACATAACCCTAACCCTAGCTCCAATCCTAACCGTAATCGTCTCTCTAACCCTAGCCCTCAACATAACCCAAACCCTAGGTCTAATCCTAACCCTAATCGTCTATCTAACCCTAGGCCTCACCATAACCCTAACCCTAGGACCAATCCTAACCCTAATCATCTATCTAACCCTAGCCCTCAACATAACCCTAACCCTAGCTCCAATCCTAACCCTAATCGTCCACCTAACCCTAGCCCTCAACATAACCCTAACCCTAGCTCCAAACCGAACCCTAATAGTCTCTCTCATCCTAGCCCTCAACACAACCCTAACCCTAGGTCGAATCCTAACCCTAATCGTCTACCTAACCCTAGCCTTCAACATAACCCTAACCCAAGGTCCAATCCTAACCCTAATCGTCTCTGTAACCCTAGCCCTCAACATAACCCTAAACCTAGGTCCAATCCTAACCCGAACCGTCTCTCTAACCCTAGCCCTCAACCTAACCCTAACCCTAGGTCCAATCCTAACCCGAACCGTCTCTCTAACCCTAGCCCTCAACGTAACCCTAACCCTAGGTCCATTCCTAACCCGAACCGTCTCTCTAACCCTAGCCCTCAACACAACCCTAACCCTAGTACCAATCCTAACCCTAATCGTCTCTCTAACCCTAGCCCTCAACATAACCATAACCCTAGGTTTAATCCTAACCCTAATCGTCTCTCTAACCCTAGCCCTCAACATAACCCTAACCCTAGCTCCAATCCTAACCCTACTCGTCTACCTAACCTTAGCCCTCAACACAACCCTAACCCTAGGTGCAATCCTAACCCTATTCGTCTCTCTAAACCTAGCCCTCAACGTAACCCTAACCCTCGGTCCAATGCTACCCCGAACCTTCTCTCTAACCCTAGCCCTAAACATAACCATAACCCTAGGTCCATTCATAAACCCTAATTGTCTACCTAGCCTTAGCCCTCAACATAACCTTAACCCGAACTCCAATCCTAACCCTAACCGTCTCTCCAACCCTAGACCTCAACATAACCCTACCCTACGTCCAATCCTAACCCGAATCGTCTCTCTAAACCTAGCCTTCAACATAACCCTAACCCTACGTCCAAAACTAACCCTAATGGTCTACCTAACCCTAGCCCTCAACATAACCCTAACCCTAGGTCCAATAATAACCCTAATGGTCTACCTAATCCTAGCCCTCAACATAAACGTAACCCTAGGTCCAATCCTAACCCTAACCGTCCCTCTAACCGTACCCCTCAACATAACCCTAACCCTAGGTCCAATGCTAACCCTAATCGACTCTCTAACCGTAGCCCTCAACATAACCTTAATCCTAGGTCCAATCCTTACCCTAATCGTCTGTCTAACCCTAGCCATAAAACAGAACCCTAACCCTAGGTCCTATCCTAACAACAACCGTCTCTCTAACCCTAGCCCTAAACGTAACCCTAACACTAAGTCCAATTCTAACCAGAACCGTCTCTCTAAACCTAGCCCTCTACATAACCCTAACCCTAGGTCGAACCCTAGCCCTAATCGTTTACCTAACCCTAGCCCTAAAGATAACCCTAACCCTAGGTTTAATCCTAACCCTAATCGTCTATTTTACCCTAGCCTTAAACATAACCCTAACCGTAGCTCCAATCCTAACCTTAATCGTTACCTAACCCTAGCCTTCAACATAACACTTACCCTAGCAGAAATCCTAACCCTAATCGTCTCTCTAACCCTAGCCCTCAAAATAACCCTAAACCTAGCTCCAATCTTAACCCTAATCTTCTCTCTAACCCTAGCCCTCAATATAACATTAACCCTAGGACCAATCCAAACCCAATCCGTCCCCCTAAACCTAGCCCTCAACATAACCCTAACCCTCGGTCCAATCCTAACCCGAACCGTCTCTTTAACCCTAGTCCTCAACATAACCCTAACCCTAGCTCCAATCCTAACCGAATCGTCTACCTAACCTTAGCCCTCAACATAACCCTAACCCTAGGTCCACTCTTATCCCTAATCGTCTCTGTAACCCTAACCCTCAACATAAACCTAAACCTAGGTACAATCCTAAAGCAAACCGTCTCTCTAACCCTAGCCCTCAACATAACCCTAAACCTAGGTCCACTCTTAACACTAATCGTCTATCTAACCCTAGCTGTAAACATAACGCTAACCCTAGGTCCAATAATAACCCTAAACGTCTCTCTAAACCTAGCCCTCAACATAACCCTAACCCTAGGTCCAATCCTAACCCTAATCGTCTAATTACCCCTAATCCTCAACATAACCCTAACCCTAGCTTCAATACTAACCTATTCGTTTCTCTAACCCTAGCCCTAAACATAACCCTAACCCTAGTTCCAATCCTAACCCTAATCGTCTATATACACCTAGCCCTAAACATAACCCTACCCTAGGAACAATCCAAACCCAAACCGTCTCTCTAAACCTAGCCCTCAACATAAACTTAACCCTAGGGCCAATTCGAACCCTAATCGTCTACCTAACGCTACCCCTCAACATGACCGTAACCCTGTGGTCCAGTCCTAACCCTAAAGTGTATCTAACCCTAGCCCTAAACTTAACTCTAACCCTAGGTCCAATCCTAACCCTAATCATGTCTCTAACACTAGCCCTCAACATAACCCTAACCCTAGCTTCAATCCTAACCCTAATCGTCTCTCTAACCCTAGCCCTCAACATAACCCTAAGCCTAGCTCGAATCCTAAACCTAGTCGACTACCTAACCATAGCCCTCAACACAACCCTAACCCTAGGTCCAATGCTAACCCTATTCGTCTCTCTAAACCTAGCCTTCAACATAACCCTAACCCTCAGTCCAATCCTAACCCGAACCTTCTCTCTAACCCTAGCCCTCAACACAACCCTAACCCTAGGTCCAATGCTAACCCTATTCGTCTCTCTAAACCTAGCCTTCAACATAACACTAACCCTCAGTCCAATCCTAACCCGAACCGTCTCTCTAACCCTAGCCCTTAACATAACCATAACCCTAGGTCCAATACTAACCCTAATTGTCTAACTAACCCTAGCCTTCAACATAGCCCTAACCCTAGGTCCAAACCTAACCATAATCGAATCTCTAACCGTAGCCCTAATCATAACCCTAACCCTAGGTCCAATCCTAACCCTAATCGTCTACCTAAACCTAGCCCTCAACATAACCCTAACCCTAGGTCCAATCCTAACCCTAATCGTCTCTCTAACCCTAGCCCTCAACATAATCCTAACCCTAGGTCCAATCCTAACCCGAACCGTCTCTCTAACCCTAGCCCTCAACCTAACCCTAACCCTAGGTCCAATCCTAACCGAACCGTCTCTCTAACCCTAGCACTCAACATAACGCTAACCCTAGAGCCAGTCCTAACCCTAATCATCTACCTAACCCTAGCCCTCAACATAACCCTAACCCTAGGTCCATTCCTAACCCTAATCGTCTACCTAAACCTAGCCCTCAACATAATCCTAACCCTAGGTCCAATAATAACCCTAATCGTCTACCTAACCCTAGCCCTCAACATAACCCTAACCCTAGGTCCAATCCTAACACTAATCGTCTATCTAACCCTAGCCCTAAACAAAACCCTAACTCTAGGTCCAGTAATAACCCTAATCGTTTCTCGAACCCTAGCCCTCAACATAACCCTAACCCTAGGTCCAATCCTATCCCTAATCGTCTACCTAACCGTAGCCCTCAACATAACCCTAACCCTAGCTCTAATCATAACCGTAATCGTCTCTCTAACCCTAGCCCTCAACATAACCCTAACCCTAGCTCTAATCCTAACCCTAATAGTCTCTCTAACCCTAGCCCTCAACACAACCCTAACCCTAGTTCCAATCCTAACCCGAACCGTCTCTCTAATCCTAGCCCTCAACATAACCCTAACCCTAGGTCCAATCCTAACCCCAATCGTCTACCTAACCCTAGCCCTCAATATAACCCTAAGAATAGGTGCAATCCTAACCCGATCCGTCTCTCTAAACCTAGCCCTCAACAAAACCCTAACCCTAGATCCAATCCTAACCCGAACCGTCGCTCTAAACCTAGCCCTCAGCATAACCCTAACCCTAAGTTCAATCCTAAACCGAATCGACTCTCTAACCCTAGCCCTTAACATAACCCTAACCCTAGATCCAATAGTAACCCTAATTGTCTCCATAAACCTAGCCCTCAACATAACCTTAACCCTAGCTCCAATCCTAACCGTAATCGCCTTTCTAACCCTAGCCCTCAACATAACCCAAACCCTAGGTCTAATCCTAACCCTAATCGTCTATCTAACCCTAGCCCTCACCATAACCCTAACCCTAGGACCAATCCTAACCCTAATCGTCTATCTAACCCTAGCCCTCAATATAACCCTAACCCTAGGACCAATCCTAAATCGATCCGTCTCTCTAAACCTAGCCCTCAATATAACCCTAACCCTAGATGCAATCCTAACCCGAAGCGTCTCTCTAAACCTAGCCCTCAACATAACCCTAACCCTAGGTTCAATCCTAACCCGAATCGTTTCTCTAACCCTAGCCCTTAACAGAACCCTAACCCTAGGTACAATACTAACCCTAATTGTCTACCTAACCCTAGCCCTCAACATAACCCTAACCCTAGGTCCAAACCTTACCTTAATCGACTCTCTAACCGTAGCCCTCATCATAACCCTAACCGTAGGTCCAATCCTAACCCTAATCGTCTCTCTAACCCTAGCCCTCAACATAACCCTAACCCGAGGCCCAATCCTAACCCGAACCGTCTCTCTAAACCTAGCCCTCAACCTAACCCTAACCCTAGGTCCAACCCTAACCCGAACCGTCTCTCTAACCCTACCCCTCAACATAAACCTAACCCTAGGTGCAACCCTAACCCTATACGTCTATCTAAACCTAGCCCTCTACCTAACCATAACCCTAGGTCTAATCCTAACCCGAACCGTCTCACTAACCCTAGCACTCAACATAACCCTAACCCTAGGTCCAATACTAACCCTAATGGTGTACATAACCCTAGCCCTAAACATAACCCTAACCTTAGGTCCAATCCTAACCCTAATCGTCTCTCTAACCCTAGCCCTCAACATAACCCTAACCCTAGCTCCAATCCTAACCATAATAGTCTTTAATCCTAGCCCTCAACACAACCCTAACCCAAGGTCCATTCCAAACCCTAATCGTCTACCTAACCCTAGCCCTCAATATAACACTAACCCTAGGTTAAATCCTAACCATAATCGTCTCTCTAACCCTAGCCCTCAACATAACCCTAACCCTAGGTCCAGTCCTAACCCGAACCGTCTCTCGAAACCTAGCCCTCAACCTAACCCTAACCCTAGGTCCAATCCTAACCTGAACCGTCTCTCTAACCCTAGCCCTCAATATAACCCTAACCCTAGGTCCAGTCCTATCCCGAACCATCTCTCTAACCCTAGCACTCAACATAACCCTAACCCTAGGAACAATACTAACCCGAATCGTCTCTCTAACCCTAACCCTCAACATAATCCTAACCCTAGGTACAATCCTAACACTAATGGTCTATCTAACCCTAGGCCTAAACATAACCCTAACCCTAGGTCCAATCCTAACCCGAACCGTCTCTCTAACCCTAGCCATCCACATAACCCTAAACCTAGCTCCGATCCTAACCGTAATCGTCTCTCTAACCCTAGCCCTCAACATAACCCAAACCCTAGGTCTAATCCTAACCCTAATCGTCTATCTAACCCTAGGCCTCACCATAAACCTTACCCTAGGACCAATCCTAACCCTAATCATCTATCTAACCCTAGCCCTCAACATAACCCTAACCCTTGCTCCAATCCTAACCCTAATCGTCCACCTAACCCTAGCCCTCAACATAACCCTAACCCTAGCTCCAAACCGAACCCTAATAGTCTCTCTAATCCTAGCCCTCAACACAACCCTAACCCTAGGTCCAATCCTAACCCTAATCGTCTCCCTAACCCTAGCCTTCAACATAACCCTAACCCAAGGTCCAATCCTAATCCTAATCGTCTCTGTAACCCTAGCCCTCAACATAACCCTAAACCTAGGTCCAATCCTAACCCGAACTGTCTCTCTAACCCTAGCCCTCAACCTAACCCTAACCCTAGGTCCAATCCTAACCCGAACCGTCTCTCTAACCCTAGCCCTCAACGTAACCCTAACCCTAGGTCCAATCCTAACCCGAACCGTCTCTCTAACCCTAGCCCTCAACACAACCCTAACCCTAGGTCCAATCCTAACCCTAATCGTCTACCTAAACCTACCCTTCAACATAACCCTAACCCTAGGTCCAATCCTAACCCTAATTGTCTCTCTAACCCTAGCACTCAACATAACCCTAACCCTAGGTCCAATACTAACCCGAATCGTCTCCGTAACCCTAAACCTCAACATAACCCTAACCCTAGGTACAATCCTAACACTAATCGTCTATCTAACCCTAGCCCTAAACAGAACCCTAACCGAACCGTCTCTCTAACCCTAGCCCTCAACATAACCCTAACCCTCGCTCCAATCCTAACCTGAACCGTCTGTATAACCCTAGCCCTCAACATAAAATGAACCCTACATCCAATCCTAATCCTAATCGTCTACCTAACCCTAGCCCTCGACATAACCCTAACCCTAGGTCCAATCCTAACCCTAATCGTCTCTCTAACCCTAGCCCTCAACATAACCCTAACCCGAGGACCAATCCTAACCCGAACCGTCTCTCTAACCCTAGCCCTCAACCTAACCCTAACCCTAGGTCCAACCCTAACCCGAACCGTCTCTCTAACCCTAGCCCTCAACATAAACCTAACCCTAGGTGCAACCCTAACCCTATACGTCTATCTAAACCTAGCCCTCTACCTAAACATAACCCTAGGTCTAATCCTAACCCGAACCGTCTCAGTAACCCTAGCACTCAACATAACCCTAACCCTAGGTCCAATACTAACCCTAATGGTCTACTTAACCCTAGCCCTAAACATAACCCTAACCTTAGGTCCAATCCTAACCCTAATAGTCTCTCTAACCCTAGCCCTCAACATAACCCTAACCCTAGCTCCAATCCTAACCATAATAGTCTTTAATCCTAGCCCTCAACACAACCCTAACCCAAGGTCCATTCCAAACCCTAATCGTCTACCTAACCCTAGCCCTCAATATAACCCTAACCCTAGGTTCAATCCTAACCCTAATCGTCTCTCTAACCCTAGCCCTCAACATAACCCTAACCCTAGGTCCAGAAATAACCCGAACCGTCTCTCGAAACCTAGCCCTCAACCTAACCCTAACCCTAGGTCCAATCCTAACCCGAACCGTCTCTCTAACCCTAGCCCTCAATATAACCCTAACCCTAGGTCCAGTCCTATCCCGAACCATCTCTCTAACCCTAGCACTCAACATAACCCTAACCCTAGGACCAATACTAACCCGAATCGTCTCTCTAACCCTAACCCTCAACATAATCCTAACGCTAGGTACAAGCCTAACACTAATGGTCTATCTAACCCTAGCCCTAAACATAACCCTAACCCTAGGTCCAATCCTAACCCGAACCGTCTCTCTAACCCTAGCCCTCCACATAACCCTAAACCTAGCTCCAATCCTAACCTGAACCGTCTCTCTAACCCTAGCACTCAACATAAACTTAACCCTACGTCGAATCCTAACCCTAATCATCTACCTAACCCCAGCCCTCAACAAACCCTAACCCGAGGTCCAATACTAACCCTAATCGTCTACCTAACCCTAGCCCTCAACATAACCTAACACTAGGTCCAATAATAACCCTAATCGTCTACCTAACCCTAGCCCTCAACATAACCCTAACCCTAGGTTCAATCCTAACACTAATCGTCTATCTAACCCTAGCCCTAAACAAAACCCTAACCCTAGGTCCACTAACAACCCTAATCGATTCTCGAACCCTAGCCCTCAACATAACCCTAACCCTAGGTGCAATCCTATCCCTAATCGTCTACCTAACCCTAGCCCTCACCATAACCCTAACCCTAGGACCAATCCTAACCCTAATCATCTATCTAACCCTAGCCCTCAACATAACCCTAACCCTAGCTCCAATCCTAACCCTAATCGTCCACCTAACCCTAGCCCTCAACATAACCCTAACCCTAGCTCCAAACCGAACCCTAATAGTCTCTCTAATCCTAGACCTCAACACAACCCTAACCCTAGGTCCAATCCTAACCCTAATCGTCTACCTAAACCTAGCCTTCAAAATAACCCTAACCCAAGGTCCAATCCTAACCCTAATGGTCTCTGTAACCCTAGCCCTCAACATAACCCTAAACCTAGGTCCAATCCTAACCCGAACCGTCTCTCTAACCCTAGCCCTCAACCTAACCCTAACCCTAGGTCCAATCCTAACCGGAACCGTCTCTCTAACCCTAGCCCTCAACGTAACCCTAACCCTAGGTCCAATCCTAACCCGAACCGTCTCTCTAACCCTAGCCCTCAACACAACCCTAACCCTAGGTCCAATCCTAACCCTAATCGTCTACCTAAACCTACCCTTCAACATAACCCTAACCCTAGGTCCAATCCTAACCCTAATCGTCTCTCTAACCCTAGCACTCAACATAACCCTAACCCTAGGTCCAATACTAACCCGAATCGTCTCCGTAACCCTACACCTCAACATAACCCTAACCCTAGGTACAATCCTAACACTAATCGTCTATCTAACCCTAGCCCTAAACAGAACCCTAACCGAACCGTCTCTCTAACCCTAGCCCTCAACATAACCCTAACCCTCGCTCCAATCCTAACCTGAACCGTCTGTCTAATCCTAGCCCTCAACATAAAATGAACCCTACATCCAATCCTAACCCTAATCGTCTACCTAACCCTAGCCCTCAACATAACCCTTAACCTAGCTCCAATCCTAACCCTAATCGTCTCTGTAACCCTAGCCATCAACATTACCCTAATCCTAGGTCCATTCCTAACCCTAAATGTCTATTTAACCCTAGCCCTAAACATAACCCTAACCCTAGCTCATATCTTAACCCGAACCGTCCCTCTAAACCTAGCCCTCATCATAACCCTAACCCTAGGTCCACTCCTAACGCTAGTCGTCTATCTAACCCTAGTCCTCAACATAAACTTAACCCTACATCCAATACTAACCCTAATGGTCTACCTAACCCTAGCCCTCAACATAACCCTAACCCTAGCTCAAATCCTAACCCTAATCGTCTACCTAACCCTAGTCCTCAACATAACCATAACCCTAAGTCCAATCCTAACCGTAATCGTCCACCTAAACCTAGCCCTCAACATAACCCTAACCCTAGGTCCAGTCCTAACCCTAATCGTGTATCTAACCCTAGCCCTCAATATAACCCTAACCCTACATCCAATCCTAACCCGAACCCTCTCTCTAAACCTAGCCCTCAACATAACCCTAACGCTAGGTTCAATCCTAACCCGAATCGTCACTCTAACCCTAGCCCTTAACATAACCCTAACCCTAGGTCCAATACTAACCCTAATTCTCTACCTAACCCTAGCCCTCAACATAGCCCTAACGCTAGGTCCAAACCTAACCTTAATCGACTCTCTAACTGTAGCCCTCATCATAACCCTAACCCTAGGTTCAATCCTAACCCTAATCGTCTACCTAACCCTAGCCCTCAACATAACCCTAACCCTGGGTCCAATCCTAACCCTAATCGTCTCTCTAACCCTAGCCCTCAACATAACCCTAACCCTAGGTCCAATCCTAACCCGAACCGTCTCTCTAACCCTAGCCCTCAACCTAACCCTAACCCTAGGTCCAATCCTAACCCGAACCGTCTCTCTAACCCTAGCCCTCAACATAAACGTAACCCTAGGTGCAATCCTAACCCTATACATCTATTTAACCCTACCCCTCAACATAACCATAACGCTAGGTCTAATCCTAACCCGAACCGTCTCTCTAACCCTATACCTCAACATAACCCTAACCCTAGGTCCAATCCTAACCCTAATCGTCTTCCTAACCCTAGCCCTCAAATTAACAATATCCCTAGTTCCAATCCTAACCCTAATCGTCTCTCTAACCCTAGCCCTCAACATAACCCTAACTCAGGTAGAATCCTGAACCTTATCTTCTCTCTAACCCTAGCCCTCAACATAACCCTAACCCTAAGTCCAATCCTAACCCTAATCGTCTTCCTAACCCTAGCCCTCAACATAACTCTAACCCTAGGTCCAATCCTAACCCAAATCATCTATCTAACCCTAGCCTTCCAAATAACCCTATCCCTAGGTCCAATCCTAACCCTAATCATGTACCTAACGCTAGCAGTCAACATAACGCTAACCCTAGAGCCAATCCTAACCCTAATCGTCTACCTAACCCTAGCCCTCAACATAACCCTAACCCTAGGTCCAATCCTAACCCTAATCGACTCTCTAACCGTAACCCTCAACATAACCCTAACCCTCGGTCCAATCCTAACCCTAATCGTCTATCTAATCCTAGCCCTAAACATAACCCGAACCCTAGCTCCAATCCTAACCGTAATAATCTCTCTAACCCTAGCCCTCAACATAACCCAAACCCTAGGTCTAATCCTAACCCTAATCTTCTATCTAACCCTAACCCTCACCATAACCCTAACCCTAGGACCAATCCTAACCCTAATCGTCTATCTAACCCTAGCCCTCAACATAACCCTAACCCTAGCTCCAATCCTAACCCTAATCGTCCACCTAAACCTAGCCCTCAACATAACCCTAAACCTAGCTCCAAACCTAACCCTAATAGTCTCTCTAATCCTAGCCCTCAACACCACCCTATCCCTAGGTCCAATCCTATCCCTAATCGTCTACCTAACCCTAGCCTTCAACATAACCCTAACCTTAGGTCCAATCCTAACACTAATCGTCTGTGTAACCCTAGCCCTCAACATAACCCTAACCCTAGGTCCAATCCTAACCCGAACCGTCTCTCTAACCCTAGCCCTCAACCTAACCCTAACCTTAGGTCCAATCCTAACCCAAACCGTCTCTCTAACCCTAGCCCTCAAAGTAACCCAAACCCTAGGTTCAATCCTAACCCAAATCGTCTCCCTAACCCTAGCCTTCAACATAACACTAACCCTAGGTCCAATCCTAACCCTAATCGTCTCTCTAACCCTAGCCCTCATCATAACCCTAACTCAGGTACAATCCTAAACCTAATCTTCTCTATAACCCTAGCCCTCAACATAACCCTAACCCTAAGTCCAATCCTAACCCTAATCGTCTCTCTAACCCTAGCCCTCAACATAACCCTAACCCAGGTACAATCCTAAACCTAATCGTCTCTCTAACCCTACTCCACAACATAAACATAACCCTAGGTCCAATGCTAACCCTAATCGTCTATCTAACCCTAGCCTTCAACATAACTCTATCCCTAGGTCCAATCCTAACCCTAATCATGTACCTAACCCTAGCCCTCAACATAACCCTAACCCTAGGTCCACTCCTAACCCTCATCGTCTACCTAACCCTAGCCCTCAACATAACCCTAACCCTAGTTCCAATAATAACCCTAATCGTCTACCTAACCCTAGCCCTCAACATAACCATAACCCTAGGTCCAATCCTAACACTAATCGTCTATCTAACCCTAGCCCTAAACAAAACCGTAACCCTAGGTCCAGTGATAACCCTAATCGTATGTCGAACCCTAGCCCTAAACAGAAACCTAACCTTAGGTCCAATCCTATCCCTAATCGTCTACATAACCCTAGCCCTCAACATCACATTCACCCTAGCTCCAATCCTAAACCTAATCGTCTCTCTAACCCTAGCCCTCAACATAACCCTAACCCTAGCTCCAATCCTAACCCTAATACTCTCTCTAAACCTAGCCCTCAACACAACCCTAACCCTAGGTCCAATCCTAACCGAACGGTCTCTATAATCCTAGCCCTCAACATAACCCTAACCCTAGGTCCAATCCTAACCCTAATAGTCTCTCTAACCCTAGCCCTCAACATAACCATAACGCTAAGTCTTATCCTAACCCTAATGGTCTACCTAACCCTAGACCTCAATATAACCATAACACTAGGTCCAATCCTAACCCGAACCGTCTCTCTAAACCTAGCCCTCAACATAACCCTAACCCTAGGTTCAATCCTAATCCAAATCGACTCTCTAACCCTAGCCCTTAACATAACCCTAACCCTAGATCCAATAGTAACCCTAATTGTCTACATAACCCTGGCCCTCAACATAACCCTAACCCTAGGTCCAATCCTAACCCTAATCGACTCTCTAACCGTAGCCCTCAACATAACCCTAACTCTAGGTCCAATCCTAACCCTAATCGTCTATCTAATCCTAGACCTAAACAGAACCCTAACCCTAGATCCAATCCTAACCCTAACCGCCTCTCTAAACCTAGCCCTCAACATAACCCAAACCCTACGTCTAATCCTAACCTTAATCGTCTATCTAACCCTAGCCCTCATCATAACCCTAACCCTAGGACCAATCCTAACCCTAATCGTCTATCTAACCCTAGCCCTCAACATAACCCTAACCCTAGCTCCAATCCTAACCCTAATCATCAACCTAACCCTAGTCCTCAACATAACCCTAACCCTAGCTCCAATCCAATCCCTAATACTCTCTCTAATCCTAGCCCTCAACACAACCATAACCCTAGGTCCAATCCTAACCCTAATCATCTACCTAATCCTAGCCTTCAACATAACCCTAACCCTAGGTCCAATCCTAACCCGAACCGTGTCTCTAACCCTAGCCCTCAACCTAACCCTAACCCTAGGTCCCATCCTAACCCGAACCGTCTCTCTAACCCTAGCCCTCAACATAAACTTAACCCTACGACAAATCCTAACCGTAATTGTCTACCTAACCCTAGCCCTCAACATAACCTTAACCCTAGGTCCAGCCCTAACCCTAATCGTGTATCTAACCCTAGCCCTAAACATAACCCTAACACTAGGTCCAATAATAATCCTAATCGTCTCTCTAACCCTAGCCCTCAACATAACCCTAACCCTAGGTCCAATCCTATCCCTAATCGTCCACCTAACCCTACCCCTCAACATAACCCTAACCGTAGGTCCAATTCTAACCCTAATCGTCTCTCTAAACCTTGCCCTCAACATAACCCTAACCCTAGGTCCAATCCTAACTCTAATCATCTATCTAACCCGAGCCCTCAACATAACCATAACCCTTGTTCCAATAATAACCCTAGCCCTCAACATAAACTTAACCCTACTTCCAATCCTATCCCTAATCGTCTACCTAACCCTAGGCCTCAACATAACACTAACCCTATCTCCAATCCTAACCCTAATCGTCTACCTAAACCTAGCCCTCAACATAACCCTAAACCTAGCTCCAATCCTAACCCTAATCGTCTCTTAGCCCTCAACATTACTCTAACCATAGGTCCAATCCTATCCCTAATCGTCTATTTAACGCTAGCCCTAAACATAACCCTAAACCTAGGTCAAATCCTAACCCGAACCGTCTCTCTAACCCTAGCCCTCATCATAACCCTAACTCTAGGTCCAATCGTAACCCGAATCGTCTACCTAACCCTAGCCCTCAAATTAACCCTAACCCAGCTCCAATCCTAACCCTAATCGTCTCTCTAACCCTAGCCCTCAACATGACCCTAACCCTAGGTACAATCCTAAAACTAATCGTCTCTCTAAACCTAGCCCTTAACATAACCCTAACCCTAGGTCCAATCCTAACCCTAATCGTCTATCTAACCCTATCCCTCAACATAACCCTAACCCAAGGTCCAATCCTAAATCTAATCGTCTACCTAACCCTAGCCCGCAATATAACCCTAACCCTAGGTCCAACCCTAAACCGATCTGTCTCTCTAAACCTAGCCCTTAACATAACCCTAACCCTAGGTCCAATCCTAACCCTAATCGTCTACCTAACCCTAGCCCTCAACATAACCCTAACCCTAGGTCCAATCCTAAATCTAATCGTCCACCTAACCCTAGCCCTCAATATAACCCTAACTCTAGGTGCAACCCTAAACCAATACGTCTCTCTAAACCTAGCCTTTAACATAACCCTAACCCTAGGTCCAATCCTAAACCGATCCGTCTCTCTAAACCTAGCCCTCAACACAACCCTAACCCTAGGTCCAATCCTAACTTTAATGGTCTATCTAACCCTAGCCCTAAACATAACCCTAACCTAGGTCCAATCCTAACCGGAACCGTCTCAGTAACGCTAGCCCTCAACATAAACCTAACCCTAGCTCCAATCCTAACATAAACCGTGTCTCAAACCCTAGCCCTCAACATAAACTTAACCTTACGTCCAATGCTAACCCTAATCGTCTACCTAACCCTAGCCCTCAACATAACCCTAACCCTACGTCCAGTCCTAACCCTAATCGTGTATCTAACCCTAGCCCTAAACATAACCCTAACCCTAGGTCCAATAATAACCCTAATCGTCTCTCTAACCCTAGCCCTCAACATAACCCAAACCCTAGGTCCAATCCTATCCCTAGTCGTTTACCTAACCATACCCCTCAACATAAACCTAACCGTAGGTCCAATCCTAACCCGAATCGTCTCTCTAACCCTAGCCCTAACCTAACCATAACCCTAGGTCCAATCCTAACCCTAATCGTCTATCTAACCCTAGCCCTAAACATAACCCTAACCCTAGGTCATATCCTAACCCGAACAGTCTCTCTAACCCTAGCCCTCAACATATCCCTACCCCTAGGTCAAATCCTAACCCGAACCGTCTCTCTAACCCTAGCCCTCACATAAACTTAACCCTACGTCCAATCCTAACCCTAATCGTCTACCTAACCCTAGCCCTGAAATTAACCCTAACCCTAGCTCCAATCCTAACCTTAATCGTCTCTCTAACTGTAGCCCTCAACATAACCCTAACCATAGGTACAATCCTAAAGCTAATCGTCTCTCTAAACCTAGCCCTCAACATAACCCTAACCCTAGGTCCAATCCTAACGCAAACCGTCTCTCTAACCCTAGCCCTCAACATAACCCTAACCCTAGGTCCAATCCTAACCCTAATCGTCTACCTAACCTTAGCTCTCAACATAACCCTAATCCTAGCTCCAATCCAAACAATAATCGTCTACGTAAACATAGCCCACAACATAACCCTAACCTTAGGTCCAATCCTAACACTAATCGTCTATCTAACCCTAGCCCTCAATATAAACTTAATCCTAGGTTCAATCCAAACCGGATCCGTCTCTCTAAACCTACCCTTCAACAAAACCCTAAGCATAGGTCCAATCCTATCCCTAATCGTCTACCTTTCCCTAGCCCCCAACATAACCCTAACCCTAGGTCGAATCCTAACACTAATCGACTCTCTAACTGTAGCCCTCAACATAACCCTCACCCTAGCTCCAGTCCTAACCCTAATCGTCTACCTAACCCTAGCCCTCAACATAACCCTAACCCTAGCTCCAATCCTAACCCTAATAGTCTCTCTAACGCTAGCCCTCAACACAACCCTATCCCTAGGTCCAATCCTAACCCGAACCTTCTCTCTAAACCTAGCCCTCAACATAACCTTAACCCTAGGTCCAATCCTAACCCGAACCTTCTTTCTAACCGTAGCCCGCAACATAACCCTAACCCTAGCTCCAATCCTAACCCTAATCGTCTAACTAAACCTAGCACTCAACATAACCCTAACCCTAGGTCCAATCCTAAACCTAATCATCTACCTAACCATAGCCCTCAATATAACCCTAACCCTAGGTCCAATCCTAATCGGATCCGTCTCTCTAAACCTAGCCCTCAACATAACCCTAACCCTAGACCCAATCCTAACCCAAATCGTCTCTCTAACCCTAGCCCTCAAAATAACACTAACCCTAGGTCCAATCCTAACCCTAATCGTCTATCTAACCCTAGCCCTCAACATAACCCTAACCCCAGGTCCAATTCTAAACCGAACCGTCTCTCTAACCCTAACCCTCAACAGAACCGTAACCCTAGCTCCAATCCCAACCCTAATCGTCTATCTACCCTAGCCCTCACCATAACCCTAACCCTTGTACCAATCCTAACCCTAATCGTCTCTCTAACCCTAGCCCTCAACATAACCATAACCCTAGGTCCAATCATAACCCGAACCGTCTCTCTAACCCTAGCCCTCAACATAACCCTATCCCTAGGTCCAGTCCTAACCCTAATCGTGTATCTAACACTAGCCCTAAACATAACCCTAACCCTAGGTCCAATCCTAACCCTAATCATCTATCTAACCCTAGCCCTCAACATAACGCTAACCCTACGTCCAATCCTAACCCGAACCGTCTCTCTAACCCTAGCACTCAACATAACCCTATCCCTAGGTCCAATCCTAACCCGAATCGTCTCTCTAACCCTAGCCGTCAACATAACCCTAACCCTACGTCCAATGCTAACCCTAATGGTCTACCTAATGCTAGCCCTCAACATAATCCTAACCCTAGGTCCAATCCTAACCCTAATCGACTACCTAACCCTAGCCCTCAACATAACCCTACCCCTAGCTCCAATCCTAACGCTAATCGTCTACCTAACCCTAGCCCTCAACATAACCCTAACCCTAGCTCCTGTCCTAACCCTAATAGTATCTCTAACCCTAGCCTTCAACAAAACCGAACCCTAGGTCCAATCCTATCCCTAATCGTCTATCTAAAACTAGCCCTAATCATAACACTAACCGTAGGTACAATCCTAACCCGAACAGTCTCTCTAACCTTAGCCCTCAACATAACCCTAACCCTAGGTCCGATCCTAACCCTAATTGTCGACGTAACCCTAGCCCTCAACATAACCCTAACCCTAGGTCCAATCCTAACCCTAATCGTCTATCTAACGCTAGCCCTAAACATAACCCTAACCCTAGCTCCAATCGTAACCCTAATCGTCTACCTAACCCTAGCCCTCAACACAAACATAACCCTAGGTCCAATCGTAACCCTAATCGACTCTCTAACCGTAGCCCTCAACATAACCCTAACCATAGGTACAATCATAACAATAATCGTCTATCTAACCCTAGCCCTAAACATAACCCTAACCCTAGGTCCAATCCTATCCCTAACCGTCTACCTAACCCTAGGCCTCAACATAACCCTAAACCTAGCACCAATCCTAACCCTAATCGTCCCTCTAACCTTAGCCCTCAACATAACCCTAACCTTGGCTCCAATGCTAACCCTATCGTCTCTCTAATCATAGCCCTCAATATAACCTTACCCTAGGTCCAATCCAATCCAAATCCGTATCTCTAACCCTACCACTCTACATAACCCTAACCCTCGGTCCAATCCTTACCCGAACTGTCTCTCTAACCCTAGCCCTCAACATGACACTAACCCTAGGTCCATTCCTAATCCGAACCTTCTCTCTAACCCTAGCCCTCAACATAACCCTAAACCTAGATCTAATCCTAACCTTAATCATCTACCTAACCCTAGCCCTCAACATAACCCTAACCCTAGCTCCAATCCTAACCCTAATCGTCTCTCTAACCCTAGCCCTAAACATAACCCTAACCCTAGGTCCAATCCTAACCCTAATCGCCTATCTAACCCTTGCCGTCAACATAACTCTAACCCTTGCTCCAATCCTAACCCTAATCGTCTCTCTAGCCCTAACCCTCAACATTACCCTAACCCTAGGTCCAATCCTAACCCTAATCGACTCTCTATCCGTAGCCCTCAACATAACCCTAACCCTAGTTCCAATCCTAACCCTAATCGTCTATCTAACCCTAGCCCTAAACATAACACTAACCCTAGGCCCAATCCTAACCCTAATCGTCTATCTAACCCTAGCCATCATCATAACCATAACCCTACTTCCAATCCTATCCGAAAGGTCACTCTAACCCTAGCACTCAACATAACCCTAACCCTAGCTCCAATCCTATCCTATTCTTCTCTCTAACCCTAGCCCTCAACGTAACTCTAACGCTAGGTCCCATCCTAACCCTAATCGAATCTCTAACCGTAGTCCTCAACATAACCCTAAACCTAGGTCCAATACTAACCTTAATGTTCTACCTAACCCTAGCCCTCAACATAACCTTAACCCTAGGTCCAATCCAAACCCTAATCGTCTAACTAACCAGAACCCTAAACATAACCCTAACCCTAGGAGCAATCCTAACCCGAACCGTATCTCTAACCCTAGCCTTCAACATAACGCTAACCCTAGGTAACAATTCTAACCCGAACCGTCTATCTAAAGCTAGCCCTCAACATAAGCCTAAGCCTAGCTCAAATGCTAAACCTAATCGTCTCTCCAACCCTAGCCCTCAACATAACCATAACCCTAGCTCCAATCCTAACCTGAACGGTCTCTCTAAAACTAGCCCTCAACATAACCCTAACCCTAGGTCCAATCCTAACCAGAACCTTCTCTCTAACCCTAGCCCTCAACATAACCATAACCCTACGTCCAATTCTAACCCTAATCGTCTACCTAACCCTAGCCCTCAACATAACCCTAACCCTAGCTCCAATCCTAACCCTAATCGTCTCTGTAACCCTAAGCATCAACATTACCCTAACCCTAGGTCCAATCCTACCCTAATCGTCTATCTAACAATAGCCCTAAACATAACCCTACCTCTAGGTCCAATCCTAAAGCGAACCGTCTCTCTAACCCTAGCCCTCAACATAACCCTAACCCTAGGTCCAATCCTAACCCTAATCGTCTATCTAACCCTAGCCCTAAACATAACCCTACTTCTAGGTCCAATCCTAACGCGAACCGTCTCTCTAACCCTAGCCCTCAACAAAACCCTAACCCTAGGTCCAATACTATCCCTTATGGTCTACCTAAACCTAGCCCTCAACATAACCCTAACCCTAGGTCAAATCCTAACCCTAATCGTCTACCTAACCTTAGACCTCAACGTAACCCTAACCCTAGCTCCAATCCTAACCTAATCGTCTCTCTAACCCTAGCCCTCAACACAAACCTAACCCTAGGTCCAATCCTAACCCTAATCGTCCACCTAAACCTAGCCCTCAACATAACCCTAACCGTAGGGCCAATCCTAACCCTAATAGTCCCTCTAACTCTAGCCCTCAAGACAACCCTAACCCTAGGACCAATCCTAAGCCTAATCGTCTCTCTAACAATAGCCCTCAACATAACCCTACCCCTACCTCCAATCCTAACCCTAATCGTCTCTCTAATCCAAGCCCTCAATATAACCTTAACCCTAGGACCAATCCAAACGCAATCTGTCTCTCTAACGCTCGCTCTCAACTTAACCCTAACCCTCGGTCCAATCCTAACCCGAACCATCTCGGTAATCCTAGCCCTCCACATGACACTAACCCTAGGTCCAATCCTAACCTGAACATTCTCTCTAACACTAGCCCTCAACATAACCCTAACCCTAGATCAAATCCTCACCATAATCATCTATCTAACCCTAGCCCTCACCATAGCCCTAACCCTAGGACCAATCCTAACCCCAATCTTCTACCTAACCCTAGCCCTCAACATAACCCTAACCTTAAATCCAATCCTACCCCGAATCGTCTCTCTAACCCTAGCCCTCAACATAACCCTAACCCTACGTCCAATACTAACCCTAATGGTCCACCTAATCCTAGCCCTAAACATAACCCTAACCCTAGGTCCAATCCTAACCCTAATCGTCTACCTAACCCTAGCCCTCAACATAACCATAACCCTAGGTCCAATCCTAACCCTAATCGTCTCTCTAACCCTAGCCCTCAACATAACCATAACCCTAGGTTCAATCCTAACCCTAATCGTCTCTCTAACCCTAGCCCTGAACATAACCCTAACCCTAGCTCCAATCCTAACCCTAGTCGTCTACCTAACCTTAGCCCTCAACACAACCCTAACCCTAGGTGCAATCCTAACCCTATTCGTCTCTCTAAACCTAGCCCTCAACATAACCCTAACCCTCGGTCCAATGCTACCCCGAAACTTCTCTCTAACCCTAGCCCTAAACATAACCATAACCCTAGGTCCATTCATAAACCCTAATTGTCTACCTAGCCCTAGCCCTCAACATAACCTTAACCCTAACTCCAATCCTAACCCTAACCGTCTCTCCAACCCTAGCCCTCAACATAACCCTACCCTAAGTCCAATCCTAACCTGAATCGTCTCTCTAAACCTAGCCTTCAACATAACCCTAACCCTTGGTCCAATCCTAAACCTAATCGTCTACCTAACCTTAGCCCTCAACATAACCCTAACCCTAGGTCCAATAATAACCCTAATGGTCTACCTAATCCTAGCCCTCAACATAACCGTAACCCTAGGTCCAATCCTAACCCTAACCGTCTCTCTAACCGTACCCCTCAACATAACCCTAACCCTAGGTCCAATCCTAACCGTAATCGACTCTCTAACCGTAGCCCTCAACATAACCTTAATCCTAGGTCCAATCCTTACCCTAATCGTCTGTCTAACCCTAGCCATAAAACATAACCCTAACCCTAGGTCCTATCCTAACCCCAACCGTCTCTCTAACCCTAGCCCTAAACGTAACCCTAACACTAAGTCCAATTCTAACCCGAACCGTCTCTCTAACCCTAGCCCTCTACATAACCCTAACCCTAGGTCGAACCCTAGCCCTAATCGTTTACCTAACCCTAGCCCTAAAGATGACCCTAACCCTAGGTTCAATCCTAACCCTAATCGTCTATTTTACCCTAGCCTTAAACATAACCCTAACCGTAGCTCCAATCCTAACCTTAATCGTCTACCTAACCCTAGCCTTCAACATAACCCTAACCCTAGCGGAAATCCTAACCCTAATCGTCTCTCTAACCCTAGCCCTCAACATAACCCTAAACCTAGCTCCAATCTTAACCCTAATCTTCCCTCTAACCCTAGCCCTCAATATAACATTAACCCTAGGACCAATCCAAACCCAATCCGTCCCCCTAACCTAGCCCTCAACATAACCCTAACCATCGGTGCAGTTCTAACCCGAACCGTCTCTTTAACCCTAGCCCTCAACATAACCCTAACCCTAGGTCCAATCCTAACCCGAACCTTCTCTCTAACCCTTGTCCTCAACATAACCATAACCCTAGCTCCAATCCTAACCCTAATTGTCTACCTAACCCTACCCCTCAACATAACCCTAACCATAGCTCCAATCCTAACCGAATCGTCTACCTAACCCTAGCCCTCAACATAACCCTAACCCTAGGTCCACTCTTATCCCTAATCGTCTCTGTAACCCTAACCCTCAACATGAACGTAAACCTAGGTACAATCCTTAAGCGAACCGTCTGTCTAACCCTAGCCCTCAACATAACCCTAAACCTAGGTCCACTCTTAACACTAATCGTCTATCTAACCCTAGCCGTAAACATAACGCTAACCCTAGGTCCAATAATAACCCTAAACGTCTCTCTAAACCTAGCCCTCAACATAACCCTAACCCTAGGTCCAATCCTAACCCTAATCGTCTACTTACCCCTAATCCTCAACATAACCCTAACCCTAGCTTCAATACTAACCTATTCGTTTCTCTAACCCTAGCCCTCAACAAAACCCTAACCCTAGTTCCAATCCTAACCCTAATCGTCTATATACACCTAGCCCTAAACATAACCCTAACCCTAGGAACAATCCAAACCCAAACCGTCTCTCTAACCCTAGCCCTCAACATAAACTTAACCCTAGGGCCAATCCGAACCCTAATCGTCTACCTAACCCTACCCCTCAACATAACCGTAACCCTGTGGTCCAGTCCTAACCCTAAAGTGTATTTAACCCTAGCCCTAATCATGTCTCTAACACTAGCCCTCAACATAACCCTAACCCTAGCTTCAATCCTAACCCTAATCGTCTCTCTAACCCTAGCCCTCAACATAACCCTAAGCCTAGCTCGAATCCTAACCCTAGTCGACTACCTAAGCATAGCCCTCAACACAACCCTAACCCTAGGTCCAATGCTAAACCTATTCGTCTCTCTAAACCTAGCCTTCAACATAAACCTAACCCTCAGTCCAATCCTAACCCGAACCGTCTCTCTAACCCTAGCCCGCAACATAACCTTAACGCTAGGTCCAATCCTACCCTAGTCGTCTACCTAACCTTAGCCCTCAACACAACCCAAACCCTAGGTCCAATCCTAACCCTAATCGTCCACCTACCCTAGCCCTAAACATAACCCTAACCGTAGCTCCAATCCTATCCCTAATAGTCTCTCTAACCCTAGTCGTCAACACAACCCTAAACCTCGGTCCAATCCTAACCCTAATCGTCTCTCTAACCCTAGCCCTCAACATCACCCTAACCCAAGCTCCAATCCTAACCCTAATCGTCTCTCTAATCCTAGCCCTCAATATAACCTTAACCCTAGGACCAATCCAAACCCAATCTGTCTCTCTAACCCTCGCTCTCAACATAACCCTAACCCTCGGTACAATCCTAACCCGAACCGTCTATGTAATCCTAGCCCTCAACATGACACTAACCATAGGTCCAATATTAACCCTAATCGTCTATCTAACCCCAGGCCTCAACATGACCCTAACCCTACTTCCAATCCTAACCCGAATCGTCTCTCTAACCCTAGCCCTCAACGTAACCCTAACCCAACGTCCAATACTAACCCTAATGGTCTACCTAATCCTAGCCCTCAACATAACCCTAACCCTAGGTCCAATCCTAACCCTAATCGTCTACCTAACCTTAGCCCTCAACATAACCCTAATCCTAGCTCCAATCCAAACAATAATCGTCTACCTAACCCTAGCCCTAAACATAACCCTAACCTTAGGTACAATCCTAACACTAATCGTCTATCTATCCCTAGCCCTCAATATAAACTTAATCCTAGGTTCAATCCAAACCGGATCCGTCTCTCTAAACCTAGCCCTCAACATAACCCTAAGCATAGGTCCAATCCTATCCCTAATCGTCTTCCTTTCCCTAGCCCCCAACATAACCCTAACCCTAGGTCGAATCCTAACACTAATCGACTCTCTAACTGTAGCCCTCAACATAACCCTCACCCTAGCTCCAATCCTAACCCTAATCGTCTACCTAACCCTAGCCCTCAACATACCCCTAACCCTAGCTCCAATCCTAACCCTAATAGTCTCTGTAACGCTAGCCCTCAATACAACCCTATCCCTAGGTCCAATCCTAACCCGAACCTTCTCTCTAAACCTAGCCCTCAACATAACCTAAACCCTAGGTCCAATCCTAACCCGAACCTTCTCTCTAACCCTAGCCCGCAACATAACCCTAACCCTAGCTCCAATCTTAACCCTAATCGTCTAACTAACCCTAGCACTCAACATAACCCTAACCCTAGGTCCAATCCTAAACCTAATCATCTACCTAACCATAGCCCTCAATATAACCCTAACCCTAGGTCCAATCCTAAACCGATCCGTCTCTCTAAACCTAGCCCTCAACATAACCCTAACCCTAGACACAATCCTAACCCGAATCGTCTCTCTAACGCTAGCCCTCAACATAACCCTAAACCTAGCTCCAATCTTAACCCTAATCTTCTCTCTAACCCTAGCCCTCAATATAACATTAACCCTAGGACCAATCCAAACCCAATCCGTCCCCCTAAACCTAGCCCTCAAGATAACCCTAACCATCGGTCCAATTCTAACCCGAACCGTCTCTTTAAACCTAGCCCTCAACATAACCCTAACCCTAGGTCCAATCCTAAACCGAACCTTCTCTCTAACCCTAGTCCTCAACATAACCATAACCCTAGCTCCAATCCTAACCCTAATTGTCTACCTAACCCTAGCCCTCAACATAACCCTAACCATAGCTCCAATCCTAACCGAATCGTCTACCTAACCCTACCCCTCAACATAACCCTAACCCTAGGTCCACTCTTATCCCTAATCGTCTCTGTAACCCTAACCCTCAACATAAACGTAAACCTAGGTACAATCCTAAAGCGAACCGTCTGTCTAACCCTAGCCCTCAACATAACCCTAAACCTAGGTCCACTCTTAACACTAATCGTCTATCTAACCCTAGCCGTAAACATAACGCTAACCCTAGGTCCAATAATAACCCTAAACGTCTCTCTAAACCTAGCCCTCAACATAACCCTAACCCTAGGTCCAATCCTAACCCTAATCGTCTACTTACCCCTAATCCTCAACATAACCCTAACCCTAGCTTCAATACTAACCTATTCGTTTCTCTAACCCTAGCCCTCAACAAAACCCTAACCCTAGTTCCAATCCTAACCCTAATCGTCTATATACACCTAGCCCTAAACATAACCCTAACCCTAGGAACAATCCAAACCCAAACCGTCTCTCTAACCCTAGCCCTCAACATAAACTTAACCCTAGGGCCAATCCGAACCCTAATCGTCTACCTAACCCTACGCCTCAACATAACCGTAACCCTGTGGTCCAGTCCTAACCCTAAAGTGTATCTAACGCTAGCCCTAAACTTAACCCTAACCCTAGGTCCAATCCTAACCCTAATCATGTCTCTAACACTAACCCTCAACATAACCCTAACCCTAGCTTCAATCCTAACCCTAATCGTCTCTCTAACCCTAGCCCTCAACATAACCCTAAGCCTAGCTCGAATCCTAACCCTAGTCGACTACCTAAGCATAGCCCTCAACACAACCCTAACCCTAGGTCCAATGCTAAACCTATTCGTCTCTCTAAACCTAGCCTTCAACATAAACCTAACCCTCAGTCCAATCCTAACCCGAACCGTCTCTCTAACCCTAGCCCGCAACATAACCTTAACGCTAGGTCCAATCCTACCCTAGTCGTCTACCTAACCTTAGCCCTCAACACAACCCAAACCCTAGGTCCATTCCTAACCCTAATCGTCCACCTACCCTAGCCCTAAACATAACCCTAACCGTAGCTCCAATCCTAACCCTAATAGTCTCTCTAACCCTAGTCGTCAACACAACCCTAAACCTCGGTCCAATCCTAACCCTAATCGTCTCTCTAACCCTAGCCCTCAACATCACCCTAACCCAAGCTCCAATCCTAACCCTAATCGTCTCTCTAATCCTAGCCCTCAATATAACCTTAACCCTAGGACCAATCCAAACCCAATCTGTCTCTCTAACCCTCGCTCTCAACATAACCCTAACCCTCGGTACAATCCTAACCCGAACCGTCTATGTAATCCTAGCCCTCAACATGTCACTAACCATAGGTCCAATATTAACCCTAATCGTCTACCTAAACCTAGCCCTCAACATAACCCTAACCCTACATCCAATCCTAACCCGAATCGTCTCTCTAACCCTAGCCCTCAACGTAACCCTAACCCAACGTCCAATACTAACCCTAATGGTCTACCTAATCCTAGCCCTCAACATAACCCTAACCCTAGGTCCAATCCTAACCCTAATCGTCTACCTAACCCTAGCCCTCAACATAACCCTAACCCTAGGTCCAGTCCTAACCCTAATCGTGTATCTAACCCTATCCCTAAACATAACCCTAACCCTAGGTACAATAATAACCCGTATCATCTCTCTAACCCTAGACCTCAACACCACCCTAAACCTAGGTCCAATCCTATCCGAAATAGTCTACCTAACCCTACCCCTCAACATAACCCTAACCCTAGGTCCAATCCTAACTCTAATCAACGCTCTAACCGTAGCCGACAACATAACCCTAACCCTAGCTCCAATCCAAACCCTAATAGTCTCTCTAACACTAGCCCTCAACACAACCCTAACCCTAGGTCCAATCCTAACCCGAACAGTCTCTCTGAACCTAGCCCTCAACATAACCCTAACCCTAGGTCCAATCCTAACCCGAACTTTCTCTCTAACCCTAGCCCTCAACATAACCATAACCCTAAGTCCTATCCTAACCCTAATCGTCCACCTAACCCTAGCCCTCAATATAACCCTAACCCTAGGACCAATCCTAAATCGATCCGTCTCTCTAAACCTAGCCCTCAATATAACCCTAACCCTAGATCCAATCCTAACCCGAACCCTCTCTCTAAACCTAGCCCTCAACATAACCCTAACCCTAGGTTCAATCCTAACCCGAATCGTTTCTCTAACCCTAGCCCTTAACAGAACCCTAACCCTAGGTACAATACTAACCCTAATTGTCTACCTAACCCTAGCCCTCAACATAACCCTAACCCTAGGTCCAAACCTTACCTTAATCGACTCTCTAACCGTAGCCCTCATCATAACCCTAACCGTAGGTCCAATCCTAACCCTAATCGTCTCTCTAACCCTAGCCCTCAACATAACCCTAACCCGAGGCCCAATCCTAACCCGAACCGTCTCTCTAAACCTAGCCCTCAACCTAACCCTAACCCTAGGTCCAACCCTAACCCGAACCGTCTCTCTAACCCTACCCCTCAACATAAACCTAACCCTAGGTGCAACCCTAACCCTATACGTCTATCTAAACCTAGCCCTCTACCTAACCATAACCCTAGGTCTAATCCTAACCCGAACCGTCTCACTAACCCTAGCACTCAACATAACCCTAACCCTAGGTCCAATACTAACCCTAATGGTCTACATAACCCTAGCCCTAAACATAACCCTAACCTTAGGTCCAATCCTAACCCTAATCGTCTCTCTAACCCTAGCCCTCAACATAACCCTAACCCTAGCTCCAATCCTAACCATAATAGTCTTTAATCCTAGCCCTCAACACAACCCTAACCCAAGGTCCATTCCAAACCCTAATCGTCTACCTAACCCTAGCCCTCAATATAACACTAACCCTAGGTTCAATCCTAACCCTAATCGTCTCTCTAACCCTAGCCCTCAACATAACCCTAACCCTAGGTCCAGTCCTAACCCGAACCGTCTCTCGAAACCTAGCCCTCAACCTAACCCTAACCCTAGGTCCAATCCTAACCTGAACCGTCTCTCTAACCCTAGCCCTCAATATAACCCTAACCCTAGGTCCAGTCCTATCCCGAACCATCTCTCTAACCCTAGCACTCAACATAACCCTAACCCTAGGAACAATACTAACCCGAATCGTCTCTCTAACCCTAACCCTCAACATAATCCTAACCCTAGGTACAATCCTAACACTAATGGTCTATCTAACCCTAGCCCTAAACATAACCCTAACCCTAGGTCCAATCCTAACCCGAACCGTCTCTCTAACCCTAGCCCTCCACATAACCCTAAACCTAGCTCCAATCCTAACCTGAACCGTCTCTCTAACCCTAGCACTCAACATAAACTTAACCCTACGTCGAATCCTAACCCTAATCATCTACCTAACCCCAGCCCTCAACAAACCCTAACCCGAGGTCCAATACTAACCCTAATCGTCTACCTAACCATAGCCCTCAACATAACCTAACACTAGGTCCAATAATAACCCTAATCGTCTACCTAACCCTAGCCCTCAACATAACCCTAACCCTAGGTTCAATCCTAGCACTAATCGTCTATCTAACCCTAGCCCTAAACAAAACCCTAACCCTAGGTCCACTAACAACCCTAATCGTTTCTCGAACCCTAGCCCTCAACATAACCCTAACCCTAGGTGCAATCCTATCCCTAATCGTCTACCTAACCCTAGCCCTCAACATAACCCTAACCCTAGCTCCAATCCTAACCGTAATCGTCTCTCTAACCCTAGCCCTCAACATAACCCAAAACCTAGGTCTAATCCTAACCCTAATCGTCTATCTAACCCTAGGCCTCACCATAACCCTAACCCTAGGACCAATCCTAACCCTAATCATCTATCTAACCCTAGCCCTAAACATAACCCTAACCCTAGCTCCAATCCTAACCCTAATCGTCCACCTAACCCTAGCCCTCAACATAACCCTAACCCTAGCTCCAAACCGAACCCTAATAGTCTCTCTAATCCTAGACCTCAACACAACCCTAACCCTAGGTCCAATCCTAACCCTAATCGTCTACCTAACCCTAGCCTTCAAAATAACCCTAACCCAAGGTCCAATCCTAACCCTAATCGTCTCTGTAACCCTAGCCCTCAACATAACCCTAAACCTAGGTCCAATCCTAACCCGAACCGTCTCTCTAACCCTAGCCCTCAACCTAACCCTAACCCTAGGTCCAATCCTAACCCGAACCGTCTCTCTAACCCTAGCCCTCAACGTAACCCTAACCCTAGGTCCAATCCTAACCCGAACCGTCTCTCTAACCCTAGCCCTCAACGTAACCCTAACCCTAGGTCCAATCCTAACCCGAACCGTCTCTCTAACCCTAGCCCTCAACGTAACCCTAACCCTAGGTCCAATCCTAACCCGAACCGTCTCTCTAACCCTAGCCCTCAACGTAACCCTAACCCTAGGTCCAATCCTAACCCGAACCGTCTCTCTAACCCTAGCCCTCAACACAACCCTAACCCTAGGTCCAATCCTAACCCTAATCGTCTACCTAAACCTACCCTTCAACATAACCCTAACCCTAGGTCCAATCCTAACCCTAATCGTCTCTCTAACCCTAGCACTCAACATAACCCTAACCCTAGGTCCAATACTAACCCGAATCGTCTCCTTAACCCTACACCTCAACATAACCCTAACCCTAGGTACAATCCTAACACTAATCGTCTATCTAACCCTAGCCCTAAACAGAACCCTAACCGAACCGTCTCTCTAACCCTAGCCCTCAACATAACCCTAACCCTAGCTCGTATCTTAACCCGAACCGTCCCTCTAAACCTAGCCCTCATCATAACCCTAACCCTAGGTCCACTCCTAACGCTACTCGTCTATCTAACCCTAGCCCTCAACATAAACTTAACCCTACATCCAATACTAACCCTAATGGTCTACCTAACCCTAGCCCTCAACATAACCCTAACCCTAGCTCAAATCCTAACCCTAATCGTCTACCTAACCCTAGTCCTCAACATAACCATAACCCTAAGTCCAATCCTAACCGTAATCGTCCACCTAAACCTAGCCCTCAACATAACCCTAACCCTAGGTGCAATCCTATCCCTAATCGTCTACCTAACCCTAGCCCTCAACATAACCCTAACCCTAGCTCCAATCCTAACCGTAATCGTCTCTCTAACCCTAGCCCTCAACATAACCCAAAACCTAGGTCTAATCCTAACCCTAATCGTCTATCTAACCCTAGGCCTCACCATAACCCTAACCCTAGGACCAATCCTAACCCTAATCATCTATCTAACCCTAGCCCTAAACATAACCCTAACCCTAGCTCCAATCCTAACCCTAATCGTCCACCTAACCCTAGCCCTCAACATAACCCTAACCCTAGCTCCAAACCGAACCCTAATAGTCTCTCTAATCCTAGACCTCAACACAACCCTAACCCTAGGTCCAATCCTAACCCTAATCGTCTACCTAACCCTAGCCTTCAAAATAACCCTAACCCAAGGTCCAATCCTAACCCTAATCGTCTCTGTAACCCTAGCCCTCAACATAACCCTAAACCTAGGTCCAATCCTAACCCGAACCGTCTCTCTAACCCTAGCCCTCAACCTAACCCTAACCCTAGGTCCAATCCTAACCCGAACCGTCTCTCTAACCCTAGCCCTCAACGTAACCCTAACCCTAGGTCCAATCCTAACCCGAACCGTCTCTCTAACCCTAGCCCTCAACGTAACCCTAACCCTAGGTCCAATCCTAACCCGAACCGTCTCTCTAACCCTAGCCCTCAACGTAACCCTAACCCTAGGTCCAATCCTAACCCGAACCGTCTCTCTAACCCTAGCCCTCAACGTAACCCTAACCCTAGGTCCAATCCTAACCCGAACCGTCTCTCTAACCCTAGCCCTCAACACAACCCTAACCCTAGGTCCAATCCTAACCCTAATCGTCTACCTAAACCTACCCTTCAACATAACCCTAACCCTAGGTCCAATCCTAACCCTAATCGTCTCTCTAACCCTAGCACTCAACATAACCCTAACCCTAGGTCCAATACTAACCCGAATCGTCTCCTTAACCCTACACCTCAACATAACCCTAACCCTAGGTACAATCCTAACACTAATCGTCTATCTAACCCTAGCCCTAAACAGAACCCTAACCGAACCGTCTCTCTAACCCTAGCCCTCAACATAACCCTAACCCTAGCTCGTATCTTAACCCGAACCGTCCCTCTAAACCTAGCCCTCATCATAACCCTAACCCTAGGTCCACTCCTAACGCTACTCGTCTATCTAACCCTAGCCCTCAACATAAACTTAACCCTACATCCAATACTAACCCTAATGGTCTACCTAACCCTAGCCCTCAACATAACCCTAACCCTAGCTCAAATCCTAACCCTAATCGTCTACCTAACCCTAGTCCTCAACATAACCATAACCCTAAGTCCAATCCTAACCGTAATCGTCCACCTAAACCTAGCCCTCAACATAACCCTAACCCTAGGTCCAGTCCTAACCCTAATCGTGTATCTAACCCTAGCCCTCAATATAACCCTAACCCTACATCCAATCCTAACCCGAACCCTCTCTCTAAACCTAGCCCTCAACATAACCCTAACGCTAGGTTCAATCCTAACCCGAATCGTCACTCTAACCCTAGCCCTTAACATAACCCTAACCCTAGGTCCAATACTAACCCTAATTCTCTACCTAACCCTAGCCCTCAACATAGCCCTAACGCTAGGTCCAAACCTAACCTTAATCGACTCTCTAACCGTAGCCCTCATCATAACCCTAACCCTAGGTTCAATCCTAACCCTAATCGTCTACCTAACCCTAGCCCTCAACATAACCCTAACCCTGGGTCCAATCCTAACCCTAATCGTCTCTCTAACCCTAGCCCTCAACATAACCCTAACCCTAGGTCCAATCCTAACCCGAACCGTCTCTCTAACCCTAGCCCTCAACCTAACCCTAACCCTAGGTCCAATCCTAACCCGAACCGTCTCTCTAACCCTAGCCCTCAACATAAACGTAACCCTAGGTGCAATCCTAACCCTATACATCTATCTAACCCTACCCCTCAACATAACCATAACGCTAGGTCTAATCCTAACCCGAACCGTCTCTCTAACCCTATACCTCAACATAACCCTAACCCTAGGTCCAATCCTAACCCTAATCGTCTTCCTAACCCTAGCCCTCAAATTAACAATATCCCTAGCTCCAATCCTAACCCTAATCGTCTCTCTAACCCTAGCCCTCAACATAACCCTAACTCAGGTAGAATCCTGAACCTTATCTTCTCTCTAACCCTAGCCCTCAACATAACCCTAACCCTAAGTCCAATCCTAACCCTAATCGTCTTCCTAACCCTAGCCCTCAACATAACTCTAACCCTAGGTCCAATCCTAACCCAAATCATCTATCTAACCCTAGCCTTCAAAATAACCCTATCCCTAGGTCCAATCCTAACCCTAATCATGTACCTAACGCTAGCAGTCAACATAACGCTAACCCTAGAGCCAATCCTAACCCTAATCGTCTACCTAACCCTAGCCCTCAACATAACCCTAACCCTAGGTCCAATCCTAACCCTAATCGACTCTCTAACCGTAACCCTCAACATAACCCTAACCCTCGGTCCAATCCTAACCCTAATCGTCTATCTAATCCTAGCCCTAAACATAACCCGAACCCTAGCTCCAATCCTAACCGTAATAATCTCTCTAACCCTAGCCCTCAACATAACCCAAACCCTAGGTCTAATCCTAACCCTAATCTTCTATCTAACCCTAACCCTCACCATAACACAAACCCTAGGACCAATCCTAACCCTAATTGTCTATCTAACCCTAGCCCTCAACATAACCCTAACCCTAGCTCCAATCCTAACCCTAATCGTCCACCTAAACCTAGCCCTCAACATAACCCTAAACCTAGCTCCAAACCTAACCCTAATAGTCTCTCTAATCCTAGCCCTCAACACCACCCTATCCCTAGGTCCAATCCTATCCCTAATCGTCTACCTAACCCTAGCCTTCAACATAACCCTAACCTTAGGTCCAATCCTAACACTAATCGTCTGTGTAACCCTAGCCCTCAACATAACCCTAACCCTAGGTCCAATCCTAACCCGAACCGTCTCTCTAACCCTAGCCCTCAACCTAACCCTAACCTTAGGTCCAATCCTAACCCAAACCGTCTCTCTAACCCTAGCCCTCAAAGTAACCCAAACCCTAGGTTCAATCCTAACCCAAATCGTCTCCCTAACCCTAGCCTTCAACATAACAATAACCCTAGGTCCAATCCTAACCCTAATCGTCTCTCTAACCCTAGCCCTCATCATAACCCTAACTCAGGTACAATCCTAAACCTAATCTTCTCTATAACCCTAGCCCTCAACATAACCCTAACCCTAAGTCCAATCCTAACCCTAATCGTCTCTCTAACCCTAGCCCTCAACATAACCCTAACCCAGGTACAATCCTAAACCTAATCGTCTCTCTAACCCTACTCCACAACATAAACATAACCCTAGGTCCAATGCTAACCCTAATCGTCTATCTAACCCTAGCCTTCAACATAACTCTATCCCTAGGTCCAATCCTAACCCTAATCATGTACCTAACCCTAGCCCTCAACATAACCCTAACCCTAGGTCCACTCCTAACCCTAATCGTCTACCTAACCCTAGCCCTCAACATAACCCTAACCCTAGTTCCAATAATAACCCTAATCGTCTACCTAACCCTAGCCCTCAACATAACCATAACCCTAGGTCCAATCCTAACACTAATCGTCTATCTAACCCTAGCCCTAAACAAAACCGTAACCCTAGGTCCAGTGATAACCCTAATCGTATGTCGAACCCTAGCCCTAAACAGAAACCTAACCTTAGGTCCAATCCTATCCCTAATCGTCTACATAACCCTAGCCCTCAACATCACATTCACCCTAGCTCCAATCCTAAACCTAATCGTCTCTCTAACCCTAGCCCTCAACATAACCCTAACCCTAGCTCCAATCCTAACCCTAATACTCTCTCTAAACCTAGCCCTCAACACAACCCTAACCCTAGGTCCAATCCTAACCGAACGGTCTCTATAATCCTAGCCCTCAACATAACCCTAACCCTAGGTCCAATCCTAACCCTAATAGTCTCTCTAACCCTAGCCCTCAACATAACCATAACGCTAAGTCTTAACCTAACCCTAATGGTCTACCTAACCCTAGACCTCAATATAACCATAACACTAGGTCCAATCCTAACCCGAACCGTCTCTCTAAACCTAGCCCTCAACATAACCCTAACCCTAGGTTCAATCCTAATCCAAATCGACTCTCTAACCCTAGCCCTTAACATAACCCTAACCCTAGATCCAATAGTAACCCTAATTGTCTACATAACCCTGGCCCTCAACATAACCCTAACCCTAGGTCCAATCCTAACCCTAATCGACTCTCTAACCGTAGCCCTCAACATAACCCTAACTCTAGGTCCAATCCTAACCCTAATCGTCTATCTAATCCTAGACCTAAACAGAACCCTAACCCTAGATCCAATCCTAACCCTAACCGCCTCTCTAAACCTAGCCCTCAACATAACCCAAACCCTACGTATAATCCTAACCTTAATCGTCTATCTAACCCTAGCCCTCATCATAACCCTAACCCTAGGACCAATCCTAACCCTAATCGTCTATCTAACCCTAGCCCTCAACATAACCCTAACCCTAGCTCCAATCCTAACCCTAATCATCAACCTAACCCTAGTCCTCAACATAACCCTAACCCTAGCTCCAATCCAATCCCTAATACTCTCTCTAATCCTAGCCCTCAACACAACCATAACCCTAGGTCCAATCCTAACCCTAATCATCTACCTAATCCTAGCCTTCAACATAACCCTAACCCTAGGTCCAATCCTAACCAGAACCGTGTCTCTAACCCTAGCTCTCAACCTAACCCTAACCCTAGGTCCCATCCTAACCCGAACCGTCTCTCTAACCCTAGCCCTCAACATAAACTTAACCCTACGACAAATCCTAACCGTAATTGTCTACCTAACCCTAGCCCTCAACATAACCTTAACCCTAGGTCCAGCCCTAACCCTAATCGTGTATCTAACCCTAGCCCTAAACATAACCCTAACACTAGGTCCAATAATAATCCTAATCGTCTCTCTAACCCTAGCCCTCAACATAACCCTAACCCTAGGTCCAATCCTATCCCCAATCGTCTACCTAACCCTACCCCTCAACATAACCCTAACCGTAGGTCCAATTCTAACCCTAATCGTCTCTCTAAACCTTGCCCTCAACAGAACCCTAACCCTAGGTCCAATCCTAACTCTAATCATCTATCTAACCCGAGCCCTCAACATAACCATAACCCTTGTTCCAATAATAACCCTAGCCCTCAACATAAACTTAACCCTACTTCCAATCCTATCCCTAATCGTCTACCTAACCCTAGGCCTCAAATAACACTAACCCTATCTCCAATCCTAACCCTAATCGTCTACCTAAACCTAGCCCTCAACATAACCCTAAACCTAGCTCCAATCCTAACCCTAATCGTCTCTTAGCCCTCAACATTACTCTAACCATAGGTCCAATCCTATCCCTAATCGTCTATTTAACGCTAGCCCTAAACATAACCCTAAACCTAGGTCAAATCCTAACCCGAACCGTCACTCTAACCCTAGCCCTCATTATAACCCTAACTCTAGGTCCAATCGTAACCCGAATCGTCTACCTAACCCTAGCCCTCAAATTAACCCTAACCCAGCTCCAATCCTAACCCTAATCGTCTCTCTAACCCTAGCCCTCAACATTACCCTAACCCTAGGTACAATCCTAAAACTAATCGTCTACCTAACCCTAGGCCTCAACATAACCCTAAACCTAGCACCAATCCTAACCCTAATCGTCCCTCTAACCTTAGCCCTCAACATAACCCTAACTTTGGCTCCAATGCTAACCCTATCGTCTCTCTAATCATAGCCCTCAATATAACCTTACCCTAGGTCCAATCCAATCCAAATCCGTATCTCTAACCCTACCACTCTACATAACCCTAACCCTCGGTCCAATCCTTACCCGAACTGTCTCTCTAACCCTAGCCCTCAACATGACACTAACCCTAGGTCCATTCCTAATCCGAACCTTCTCTCTAACCCTAGCCCTCAACATAACCCTAAACCTAGATCTAATCCTAACCTTAATCATCTACCTAACCCTAGCCCTCAACATAACCCTAACCCTAGCTCCAATCCTAACCCTAATCGTCTCTCTAACCCTAGCCCTAAACATAACCCTAACCCTAGGTCCAATCCTAACCCTAATCGCCTATCTAACCCTTGCCGTCAACATAACTCTAACCCTTGCTCCAATCCTAACCCTAATCGTCTCTCTAGCCCTAACCCTCAACATTACCCTAACCCTAGGTCCAATCCTAACCCTAATCGACTCTCTATCCGTAGCCCTCAACATAACCCTAACCCTAGTTCCAATCCTAACCCTAATCGTCTATCTAACCCTAGCCCTAAACATAACACTAACCCTAGGCCCAATCCTAACCCTAATCGTCTATCTAACCCTAGCCATCATCATAACCATAACCCTACTTCCAATCCTATCCGAAAGGTCACTCTAACCCTAGCACTCAACATAACCCTAACCCTAGCTCCAATCCTATCCTATTCTTCTCTCTAACCCTAGCCCTCAACGTAACTCTAACGCTAGGTCCCATCCTAACCCTAATCGAATCTCTAACCGTAGTCCTCAACATAACCCTAAACCTAGGTCCAATACTAACCTTAATGTTCTACCTAACCCTAGCCCTCAACATAACCTTAACCCTAGGTCCAATCCAAACCCTAATCGTCTAACTAACCAGAACCCTAAACATAACCCTAACCCTAGGAGCAATCCTAACCCGAACCGTATCTCTAACCCTAGCCTTCAACATAACGCTAACCCTAGGTAACAATTCTAACCCGAACCGTCTATCTAAAGCTAGCCCTCAACATAAGCCTAAGCCTAGCTCAAATGCTAAACCTAATCGTCTCTCCAACCCTAGCCCTCAACATAACCATAACCCTAGCTCCAATCCTAACCTGAACGGTCTCTCTAAAACTAGCCCTCAACATAACCCTAACCCTAGGTCCAATCCTAACCAGAACCTTCTCTCTAACCCTAGCCCTCAACATAACCATAACCCTACGTCCAATTCTAACCCTAATCGTCTACCTAACCCTAGCCCTCAACATAACCCTAACCCTAGCTCCAATCCTAACCCTAATCGTCTCTGTAACCCTAAGCATCAACATTACCCTAACCCTAGGTCCAATCCTACCCTAATCGTCTATCTAACAATAGCCCTAAACATAACCCTACCTCTAGGTCCAATCCTAAAGCGAACCGTCTCTCTAACCCTAGCCCTCAACATAACCCTAACCCTAGGTCCAATCCTAACCCTAATCGTCTATCTAACCCTAGCCCTAAACATAACCCTACTTCTAGGTCCAATCCTAACGCGAACCGTCTCTCTAACCCTAGCCCTCAACAAAACCCTAACCCTAGGTCCAATACTATCCCTTATGGTCTACCTAAACCTAGCCCTCAACATAACCCTAACCCTAGGTCAAATCCTAACCCTAATCGTCTACCTAACCTTAGACCTCAACGTAACCCTAACCCTAGCTCCAATCCTAACCTAATCGTCTCTCTAACCCTAGCCCTCAACACAAACCTAACCCTAGGTCCAATCCTAACCCTAATCGTCCACCTAAACCTAGCCCTCAACATAACCCTAACCGTAGGGCCAATCCTAACCCTAATAGTCCCTCTAACTCTAGCCCTCAAGACAACCCTAACCCTAGGACCAATCCTAAGCCTAATCGTCTCTCTAACAATAGCCCTCAACATAACCCTACCCCTACCTCCAATCCTAACCCTAATCGTCTCTCTAATCCAAGCCCTCAATATAACCTTAACCCTAGGACCAATCCAAACGCAATCTGTCTCTCTAACGCTCGCTCTCAACTTAACCCTAACCCTCGGTCCAATCCTAACCCGAACCATCTCGGTAATCCTAGCCCTCCACATGACACTAACCCTAGGTCCAATCCTAACCCGAACATTCTCTCTAACACTAGCCCTCAACATAACCCTAACCCTAGATCAAATCCTCACCATAATCATCTATCTAACCCTAGCCCTCACCATAGCCCTAACCCTAGGACCAATCCTAACCCCAATCTTCTACCTAACCCTAGCCCTCAACATAACCCTAACCTTAAATCCAATCCTACCCCGAATCGTCTCTCTAACCCTAGCCCTCAACATAACCCTAACCCTACGTCCAATACTAACCCTAATGGTCCACCTAATCCTAGCCCTAAACATAACCCTAACCCTAGGTCCAATCCTAACCCTAATCGTCTACCTAACCCTAGCCCTCAACATAACCATAACCCTAGGTCCAATCCTAACCCTAATCGTCTCTCTAACCCTAGCCCTCAACATAACCATAACCCTAGGTTCAATCCTAACCCTAATCGTCTCTCTAACCCTAGCCCTGAACATAACCCTAACCCTAGCTCCAATCCTAACCCTAGTCGTCTACCTAACCTTAGCCCTCAACACAACCCTAACCCTAGGTGCAATCCTAACCCTATTCGTCTCTCTAAACCTAGCCCTCAACATAACCCTAACCCTCGGTCCAATGCTACCCCGAAACTTCTCTCTAACCCTAGCCCTAAACATAACCATAACCCTAGGTCCATTCATAAACCCTAATTGTCTACCTAGCCCTAGCCCTCAACATAACCTTAACCCTAACTCCAATCCTAACCCTAACCGTCTCTCCAACCCTAGCCCTCAACATAACCCTACCCTAAGTCCAATCCTAACCTGAATCGTCTCTCTAAACCTAGCCTTCAACATAACCCTAACCCTTGGTCCAATCCTAAACCTAATCGTCTACCTAACCTTAGCCCTCAACATAACCCTAACCCTAGGTCCAATAATAACCCTAATGGTCTACCTAATCCTAGCCCTCAACATAACCGTAACCCTAGGTCCAATCCTAACCCTAACCGTCTCTCTAACCGTACCCCTCAACATAACCCTAACCCTAGGTCCAATCCTAACCGTAATCGACTCTCTAACCGTAGCCCTCAACATAACCTTAATCCTAGGTCCAATCCTTACCCTAATCGTCTGTCTAACCCTAGCCATAAAACATAACCCTAACCCTAGGTCCTATCCTAACCCCAACCGTCTCTCTAACCCTAGCCCTAAACGTAACCCTAACACTAAGTCCAATTCTAACCCGAACCGTCTCTCTAACCCTAGCCCTCTACATAACCCTAACCCTAGGTCGAACCCTAGCCCTAATCGTTTACCTAACCCTAGCCCTAAAGATGACCCTAACCCTAGGTTCAATCCTAACCCTAATCGTCTATTTTACCCTAGCCTTAAACATAACCCTAACCGTAGCTCCAATCCTAACCTTAATCGTCTACCTAACCCTAGCCTTCAACATAACCCTAACCCTAGCGGAAATCCTAACCCTAATCGTCTCTCTAACCCTAGCCCTCAACATAACCCTAAACCTAGCTCCAATCTTAACCCTAATCTTCCCTCTAACCCTAGCCCTCAATATAACATTAACCCTAGGACCAATCCAAACCCAATCCGTCCCCCTAACCTAGCCCTCAACATAACCCTAACCATCGGTGCAGTTCTAACCCGAACCGTCTCTTTAACCCTAGCCCTCAACATAACCCTAACCCTAGGTCCAATCCTAACCCGAACCTTCTCTCTAACCCTTGTCCTCAACATAACCATAACCCTAGCTCCAATCCTAACCCTAATTGTCTACCTAACCCTACCCCTCAACATAACCCTAACCATAGCTCCAATCCTAACCGAATCGTCTACCTAACCCTAGCCCTCAACATAACCCTAACCCTAGGTCCACTCTTATCCCTAATCGTCTCTGTAACCCTAACCCTCAACATGAACGTAAACCTAGGTACAATCCTTAAGCGAACCGTCTGTCTAACCCTAGCCCTCAACATAACCCTAAACCTAGGTCCACTCTTAACACTAATCGTCTATCTAACCCTAGCCGTAAACATAACGCTAACCCTAGGTCCAATAATAACCCTAAACGTCTCTCTAAACCTAGCCCTCAACATAACCCTAACCCTAGGTCCAATCCTAACCCTAATCGTCTACTTACCCCTAATCCTCAACATAACCCTAACCCTAGCTTCAATACTAACCTATTCGTTTCTCTAACCCTAGCCCTCAACAAAACCCTAACCCTAGTTCCAATCCTAACCCTAATCGTCTATATACACCTAGCCCTAAACATAACCCTAACCCTAGGAACAATCCAAACCCAAACCGTCTCTCTAACCCTAGCCCTCAACATAAACTTAACCCTAGGGCCAATCCGAACCCTAATCGTCTACCTAACCCTACCCCTCAACATAACCGTAACCCTGTGGTCCAGTCCTAACCCTAAAGTGTATTTAACCCTAGCCCTAAACTTAACCCTAACCCTAGGTCCAATCCTAACCCTAATCATGTCTCTAACACTAGCCCTCAACATAACCCTAACCCTAGCTTCAATCCTAACCCTAATCGTCTCTCTAACCCTAGCCCTCAACATAACCCTAAGCCTAGCTCGAATCCTAACCCTAGTCGACTACCTAAGCATAGCCCTCAACACAACCCTAACCCTAGGTCCAATGCTAAACCTATTCGTCTCTCTAAACCTAGCCTTCAACATAAACCTAACCCTCAGTCCAATCCTAACCCGAACCGTCTCTCTAACCCTAGCCCGCAACATAACCTTAACGCTAGGTCCAATCCTACCCTAGTCGTCTACCTAACCTTAGCCCTCAACACAACCCAAACCCTAGGTCCAATCCTAACCCTAATCGTCCACCTACCCTAGCCCTAAACATAACCCTAACCGTAGCTCCAATCCTATCCCTAATAGTCTCTCTAACCCTAGTCGTCAACACAACCCTAAACCTCGGTCCAATCCTAACCCTAATCGTCTCTCTAACCCTAGCCCTCAACATCACCCTAACCCAAGCTCCAATCCTAACCCTAATCGTCTCTCTAATCCTAGCCCTCAATATAACCTTAACCCTAGGACCAATCCAAACCCAATCTGTCTCTCTAACCCTCGCTCTCAACATAACCCTAACCCTCGGTACAATCCTAACCCGAACCGTCTATGTAATCCTAGCCCTCAACATGACACTAACCATAGGTCCAATATTAACCCTAATCGTCTATCTAACCCCAGGCCTCAACATGACCCTAACCCTACTTCCAATCCTAACCCGAATCGTCTCTCTAACCCTAGCCCTCAACGTAACCCTAACCCAACGTCCAATACTAACCCTAATGGTCTACCTAATCCTAGCCCTCAACATAACCCTAACCCTAGGTCCAATCCTAACCCTAATCGTCTACCTAACCTTAGCCCTCAACATAACCCTAATCCTAGCTCCAATCCAAACAATAATCGTCTACCTAACCCTAGCCCTAAACATAACCCTAACCTTAGGTACAATCCTAACACTAATCGTCTATCTATCCCTAGCCCTCAATATAAACTTAATCCTAGGTTCAATCCAAACCGGATCCGTCTCTCTAAACCTAGCCCTCAACATAACCCTAAGCATAGGTCCAATCCTATCCCTAATCGTCTTCCTTTCCCTAGCCCCCAACATAACCCTAACCCTAGGTCGAATCCTAACACTAATCGACTCTCTAACTGTAGCCCTCAACATAACCCTCACCCTAGCTCCAATCCTAACCCTAATCGTCTACCTAACCCTAGCCCTCAACATACCCCTAACCCTAGCTCCAATCCTAACCCTAATAGTCTCTGTAACGCTAGCCCTCAATACAACCCTATCCCTAGGTCCAATCCTAACCCGAACCTTCTCTCTAAACCTAGCCCTCAACATAACCTAAACCCTAGGTCCAATCCTAACCCGAACCTTCTCTCTAACCCTAGCCCGCAACATAACCCTAACCCTAGCTCCAATCTTAACCCTAATCGTCTAACTAACCCTAGCACTCAACATAACCCTAACCCTAGGTCCAATCCTAAACCTAATCATCTACCTAACCATAGCCCTCAATATAACCCTAACCCTAGGTCCAATCCTAAACCGATCCGTCTCTCTAAACCTAGCCCTCAACATAACCCTAACCCTAGACACAATCCTAACCCGAATCGTCTCTCTAACGCTAGCCCTCAACATAACCCTAAACCTAGCTCCAATCTTAACCCTAATCTTCTCTCTAACCCTAGCCCTCAATATAACATTAACCCTAGGACCAATCCAAACCCAATCCGTCCCCCTAAACCTAGCCCTCAAGATAACCCTAACCATCGGTCCAATTCTAACCCGAACCGTCTCTTTAAACCTAGCCCTCAACATAACCCTAACCCTAGGTCCAATCCTAAACCGAACCTTCTCTCTAACCCTAGTCCTCAACATAACCATAACCCTAGCTCCAATCCTAACCCTAATTGTCTACCTAACCCTAGCCCTCAACATAACCCTAACCATAGCTCCAATCCTAACCGAATCGTCTACCTAACCCTACCCCTCAACATAACCCTAACCCTAGGTCCACTCTTATCCCTAATCGTCTCTGTAACCCTAACCCTCAACATAAACGTAAACCTAGGTACAATCCTAAAGCGAACCGTCTGTCTAACCCTAGCCCTCAACATAACCCTAAACCTAGGTCCACTCTTAACACTAATCGTCTATCTAACCCTAGCCGTAAACATAACGCTAACCCTAGGTCCAATAATAACCCTAAACGTCTCTCTAAACCTAGCCCTCAACATAACCCTAACCCTAGGTCCAATCCTAACCCTAATCGTCTACTTACCCCTAATCCTCAACATAACCCTAACCCTAGCTTCAATACTAACCTATTCGTTTCTCTAACCCTAGCCCTCAACAAAACCCTAACCCTAGTTCCAATCCTAACCCTAATCGTCTATATACACCTAGCCCTAAACATAACCCTAACCCTAGGAACAATCCAAACCCAAACCGTCTCTCTAACCCTAGCCCTCAACATAAACTTAACCCTAGGGCCAATCCGAACCCTAATCGTCTACCTAACCCTACGCCTCAACATAACCGTAACCCTGTGGTCCAGTCCTAACCCTAAAGTGTATCTAACGCTAGCCCTAAACTTAACCCTAACCCTAGGTCCAATCCTAACCCTAATCATGTCTCTAACACTAACCCTCAACATAACCCTAACCCTAGCTTCAATCCTAACCCTAATCGTCTCTCTAACCCTAGCCCTCAACATAACCCTAAGCCTAGCTCGAATCCTAACCCTAGTCGACTACCTAAGCATAGCCCTCAACACAACCCTAACCCTAGGTCCAATGCTAAACCTATTCGTCTCTCTAAACCTAGCCTTCAACATAAACCTAACCCTCAGTCCAATCCTAACCCGAACCGTCTCTCTAACCCTAGCCCGCAACATAACCTTAATGCTAGGTCCAATCCTACCCTAGTCGTCTACCTAACCTTAGCCCTCAACACAACCCAAACCCTAGGTCCATTCCTAACCCTAATCGTCCACCTACCCTAGCCCTAAACATAACCCTAACCGTAGCTCCAATCCTAACCCTAATAGTCTCTCTAACCCTAGTCGTCAACACAACCCTAAACCTCGGTCCAATCCTAACCCTAATCGTCTCTCTTACCCTAGCCCTCAACATCACCCTAACCCAAGCTCCAATCCTAACCCTAATCGTCTCTCTAATCCTAGCCCTCAATATAACCTTAACCCTAGGACCAATCCAAACCCAATCTGTCTCTCTAACCCTCGCTCTCAACATAACCCTAACCCTCGGTACAATCCTAACCCGAACCGTCTATGTAATCCTAGCCCTCAACATGTCACTAACCATAGGTCCAATATTAACCCTAATCGTCTACCTAAACCTAGCCCTCAACATAACCCTAACCCTACATCCAATCCTAACCCGAATCGTCTCTCTAACCCTAGCCCTCAACGTAACCCTAACCCAACGTCCAATACTAACCCTAATGGTCTACCTAATCCTAGCCCTCAACATAACCCTAACCCTAGGTCCAATCCTAACCCTAACCGTCTACCTAACCCTAGCCCTCAACATAACCCTAACCCTAGGTCCAGTCCTAACCCTAATCGTGTATCTAACCCTATCCCTAAACATAACCCTAACCCTAGGTACAATAATAACCCGTATCATCTCTCTAACCCTAGACCTCAACACCACCCTAAACCTAGGTCCAATCCTATCCGAAATAGTCTACCTAACCCTACCCCTCAACATAACCCTAACCCTAGGTCCAATCCTAACTCTAATCAACGCTCTAACCGTAGCCGACAACATAACCCTAACCCTAGCTCCAATCCAAACCCTAATAGTCTCTCTAACACTAGCCCTCAACACAACCCTAACCCTAGGTCCAATCCTAACCCGAACAGTCTCTCTGAACCTAGCCCTCAACATAACCCTAACCCTAGGTCCAATCCTAACCCGAACTTTCTCTCTAACCCTAGCCCTCAACATAACCATAACCCTAAGTCCTATCCTAACCCTAATCGTCCACCTAACCCTAGCCCTCAATATAACCCTAACCCTAGGACCAATCCTAAATCGATCCGTCTCTCTAAACCTAGCCCTCAATATAACCCTAACCCTAGATCCAATCCTAACCCGAACCCTCTCTCTAAACCTAGCCCTCAACATAACCCTAACCCTAGGTTCAATCCTAACCCGAATCGTTTCTCTAACCCTAGCCCTTAACAGAACCCTAACCCTAGGTACAATACTAACCCTAATTGTCTACCTAACCCTAGCCCTCAACATAACCCTAACCCTAGGTCCAAACCTTACCTTAATCGACTCTCTAACCGTAGCCCTCATCATAACCCTAACCGTAGGTCCAATCCTAACCCTAATCGTCTCTCTAACCCTAGCCCTCAACATAACCCTAACCCGAGGCCCAATCCTAACCCGAACCGTCTCTCTAAACCTAGCCCTCAACCTAACCCTAACCCTAGGTCCAACCCTAACCCGAACCGTCTCTCTAACCCTACCCCTCAACATAAACCTAACCCTAGGTGCAACCCTAACCCTATACGTCTATCTAAACCTAGCCCTCTACCTAACCATAACCCTAGGTCTAATCCTAACCCGAACCGTCTCACTAACCCTAGCACTCAACATAACCCTAACCCTAGGTCCAATACTAACCCTAATGGTCTACATAACCCTAGCCCTAAACATAACCCTAACCTTAGGTCCAATCCTAACCCTAATCGTCTCTCTAACCCTAGCCCTCAACATAACCCTAACCCTAGCTCCAATCCTAACCATAATAGTCTTTAATCCTAGCCCTCAACACAACCCTAACCCAAGGTCCATTCCAAACCCTAATCGTCTACCTAACCCTAGCCCTCAATATAACACTAACCCTAGGTTCAATCCTAACCCTAATCGTCTCTCTAACCCTAGCCCTCAACATAACCCTAACCCTAGGTCCAGTCCTAACCCGAACCGTCTCTCGAAACCTAGCCCTCAACCTAACCCTAACCCTAGGTCCAATCCTAACCTGAACCGTCTCTCTAACCCTAGCCCTCAATATAACCCTAACCCTAGGTCCAGTCCTATCCCGAACCATCTCTCTAACCCTAGCACTCAACATAACCCTAACCCTAGGAACAATACTAACCCGAATCGTCTCTCTAACCCTAACCCTCAACATAATCCTAACCCTAGGTACAATCCTAACACTAATGGTCTATCTAACCCTAGCCCTAAACATAACCCTAACCCTAGGTCCAATCCTAACCCGAACCGTCTCTCTAACCCTAGCCCTCCACATAACCCTAAACCTAGCTCCAATCCTAACCTGAACCGTCTCTCTAACCCTAGCACTCAACATAAACTTAACCCTACGTCGAATCCTAACCCTAATCATCTACCTAACCCCAGCCCTCAACAAACCCTAACCCGAGGTCCAATACTAACCCTAATCGTCTACCTAACCATAGCCCTCAACATAACCTAACACTAGGTCCAATAATAACCCTAATCGTCTACCTAACCCTAGCCCTCAACATAACCCTAACCCTAGGTTCAATCCTAGCACTAATCGTCTATCTAACCCTAGCCCTAAACAAAACCCTAACCCTAGGTCCACTAACAACCCTAATCGTTTCTCGAACCCTAGCCCTCAACATAACCCTAACCCTAGGTGCAATCCTATCCCTAATCGTCTACCTAACCCTAGCCCTCAACATAACCCTAACCCTAGCTCCAATCCTAACCGTAATCGTCTCTCTAACCCTAGCCCTCAACATAACCCAAAACCTAGGTCTAATCCTAACCCTAATCGTCTATCTAACCCTAGGCCTCACCATAACCCTAACCCTAGGACCAATCCTAACCCTAATCATCTATCTAACCCTAGCCCTAAACATAACCCTAACCCTAGCTCCAATCCTAACCCTAATCGTCCACCTAACCCTAGCCCTCAACATAACCCTAACCCTAGCTCCAAACCGAACCCTAATAGTCTCTCTAATCCTAGACCTCAACACAACCCTAACCCTAGGTCCAATCCTAACCCTAATCGTCTACCTAACCCTAGCCTTCAAAATAACCCTAACCCAAGGTCCAATCCTAACCCTAATCGTCTCTGTAACCCTAGCCCTCAACATAACCCTAAACCTAGGTCCAATCCTAACCCGAACCGTCTCTCTAACCCTAGCCCTCAACCTAACCCTAACCCTAGGTCCAATCCTAACCCGAACCGTCTCTCTAACCCTAGCCCTCAACGTAACCCTAACCCTAGGTCCAATCCTAACCCGAACCGTCTCTCTAACCCTAGCCCTCAACGTAACCCTAACCCTAGGTCCAATCCTAACCCGAACCGTCTCTCTAACCCTAGCCCTCAACGTAACCCTAACCCTAGGTCCAATCCTAACCCGAACCGTCTCTCTAACCCTAGCCCTCAACGTAACCCTAACCCTAGGTCCAATCCTAACCCGAACCGTCTCTCTAACCCTAGCCCTCAACACAACCCTAACCCTAGGTCCAATCCTAACCCTAATCGTCTACCTAAACCTACCCTTCAACATAACCCTAACCCTAGGTCCAATCCTAACCCTAATCGTCTCTCTAACCCTAGCACTCAACATAACCCTAACCCTAGGTCCAATACTAACCCGAATCGTCTCCTTAACCCTACACCTCAACATAACCCTAACCCTAGGTACAATCCTAACACTAATCGTCTATCTAACCCTAGCCCTAAACAGAACCCTAACCGAACCGTCTCTCTAACCCTAGCCCTCAACATAACCCTAACCCTAGCTCGTATCTTAACCCGAACCGTCCCTCTAAACCTAGCCCTCATCATAACCCTAACCCTAGGTCCACTCCTAACGCTACTCGTCTATCTAACCCTAGCCCTCAACATAAACTTAACCCTACATCCAATACTAACCCTAATGGTCTACCTAACCCTAGCCCTCAACATAACCCTAACCCTAGCTCAAATCCTAACCCTAATCGTCTACCTAACCCTAGTCCTCAACATAACCATAACCCTAAGTCCAATCCTAACCGTAATCGTCCACCTAAACCTAGCCCTCAACATAACCCTAACCCTAGGTCCAGTCCTAACCCTAATCGTGTATCTAACCCTAGCCCTCAATATAACCCTAACCCTACATCCAATCCTAACCCGAACCCTCTCTCTAAACCTAGCCCTCAACATAACCCTAACGCTAGGTTCAATCCTAACCCGAATCGTCACTCTAACCCTAGCCCTTAACATAACCCTAACCCTAGGTCCAATACTAACCCTAATTCTCTACCTAACCCTAGCCCTCAACATAGCCCTAACGCTAGGTCCAAACCTAACCTTAATCGACTCTCTAACCGTAGCCCTCATCATAACCCTAACCCTAGGTTCAATCCTAACCCTAATCGTCTACCTAACCCTAGCCCTCAACATAACCCTAACCCTGGGTCCAATCCTAACCCTAATCGTCTCTCTAACCCTAGCCCTCAACATAACCCTAACCCTAGGTCCAATCCTAACCCGAACCGTCTCTCTAACCCTAGCCCTCAACCTAACCCTAACCCTAGGTCCAATCCTAACCCGAACCGTCTCTCTAACCCTAGCCCTCAACATAAACGTAACCCTAGGTGCAATCCTAACCCTATACATCTATCTAACCCTACCCCTCAACATAACCATAACGCTAGGTCTAATCCTAACCCGAACCGTCTCTCTAACCCTATACCTCAACATAACCCTAACCCTAGGTCCAATCCTAACCCTAATCGTCTTCCTAACCCTAGCCCTCAAATTAACAATATCCCTAGCTCCAATCCTAACCCTAATCGTCTCTCTAACCCTAGCCCTCAACATAACCCTAACTCAGGTAGAATCCTGAACCTTATCTTCTCTCTAACCCTAGCCCTCAACATAACCCTAACCCTAAGTCCAATCCTAACCCTAATCGTCTTCCTAACCCTAGCCCTCAACATAACTCTAACCCTAGGTCCAATCCTAACCCAAATCATCTATCTAACCCTAGCCTTCAAAATAACCCTATCCCTAGGTCCAATCCTAACCCTAATCATGTACCTAACGCTAGCAGTCAACATAACGCTAACCCTAGAGCCAATCCTATCCCTAATCGTCTACCTAACCCTACCCCTCAACATAACCCTAACCGTAGGTCCAATTCTAACCCTAATCGTCTCTCTAAACCTTGCCCTCAACATAACCCTAACCCTAGGTCCAATCCTAACTCTAATCATCTATCTAACCCGAGCCCTCAACATAACCATAACCCTTGTTCCAATAATAACCCTAGCCCTCAACATAAACTTAACCCTACTTCCAATCCTATCCCTAATCGTCTACCTAACCCTAGGCCTCAACATAACACTAACCCTATCTCCAATCCTAACCCTAATCGTCTACCTAAACCTAGCCCTCAACATAACCCTAAACCTAGCTCCAATCCTAACCCTAATCGTCTCTTAGCCCTCAACATTACTCTAACCATAGGTCCAATCCTATCCCTAATCGTCTATTTAACGCTAGCCCTAAACATAACCCTAAACCTAGGTCAAATCCTAACCCGAACCGTCTCTCTAACCCTAGCCCTCATCATAACCCTAACTCTAGGTCCAATCGTAACCCGAATCGTCTACCTAACCCTAGCCCTCAAATTAACCCTAACCCAGCTCCAATCCTAACCCTAATCGTCTCTCTAACCCTAGCCCTCAACATGACCCTAACCCTAGGTACAATCCTAAAACTAATCGTCTCTCTAAACCTAGCCCTTAACATAACCCTAACCCTAGGTCCAATCCTAACCCTAATCGTCTATCTAACCCTATCCCTCAACATAACCCTAACCCAAGGTCCAATCCTAAATCTAATCGTCTACCTAACCCTAGCCCGCAATATAACCCTAACCCTAGGTCCAACCCTAAACCGATCTGTCTCTCTAAACCTAGCCCTTAACATAACCCTAACCCTAGGTCCAATCCTAACCCTAATCGTCTACCTAACCCTAGCCCTCAACATAACCCTAACCCTAGGTCCAATCCTAAATCTAATCGTCCACCTAACCCTAGCCCTCAATATAACCCTAACTCTAGGTGCAACCCTAAACCAATACGTCTCTCTAAACCTAGCCTTTAACATAACCCTAACCCTAGGTCCAATCCTAAACCGATCCGTCTCTCTAAACCTAGCCCTCAACACAACCCTAACCCTAGGTCCAATCCTAACTTTAATGGTCTATCTAACCCTAGCCCTAAACATAACCCTAACCTAGGTCCAATCCTAACCGGAACCGTCTCAGTAACGCTAGCCCTCAACATAAACCTAACCCTAGCTCCAATCCTAACATAAACCGTGTCTCAAACCCTAGCCCTCAACATAAACTTAACCTTACGTCCAATGCTAACCCTAATCGTCTACCTAACCCTAGCCCTCAACATAACCCTAACCCTACGTCCAGTCCTAACCCTAATCGTGTATCTAACCCTAGCCCTAAACATAACCCTAACCCTAGGTCCAATAATAACCCTAATCGTCTCTCTAACCCTAGCCCTCAACATAACCCAAACCCTAGGTCCAATCCTATCCCTAGTCGTTTACCTAACCATACCCCTCAACATAAACCTAACCGTAGGTCCAATCCTAACCCGAATCGTCTCTCTAACCCTAGCCCTAACCTAACCATAACCCTAGGTCCAATCCTAACCCTAATCGTCTATCTAACCCTAGCCCTAAACATAACCCTAACCCTAGGTCATATCCTAACCCGAACAGTCTCTCTAACCCTAGCCCTCAACATATCCCTACCCCTAGGTCAAATCCTAACCCGAACCGTCTCTCTAACCCTAGCCCTCACATAAACTTAACCCTACGTCCAATCCTAACCCTAATCGTCTACCTAACCCTAGCCCTGAAATTAACCCTAACCCTAGCTCCAATCCTAACCTTAATCGTCTCTCTAACTGTAGCCCTCAACATAACCCTAACCATAGGTACAATCCTAAAGCTAATCGTCTCTCTAAACCTAGCCCTCAACATAACCCTAACCCTAGGTCCAATCCTAACGCAAACCGTCTCTCTAACCCTAGCCCTCAACATAACCCTAACCCTAGGTCCAATCCTAACCCTAATCGTCTACCTAACCTTAGCTCTCAACATAACCCTAATCCTAGCTCCAATCCAAACAATAATCGTCTACGTAAACATAGCCCACAACATAACCCTAACCTTAGGTCCAATCCTAACACTAATCGTCTATCTAACCCTAGCCCTCAATATAAACTTAATCCTAGGTTCAATCCAAACCGGATCCGTCTCTCTAAACCTACCCTTCAACAAAACCCTAAGCATAGGTCCAATCCTATCCCTAATCGTCTACCTTTCCCTAGCCCCCAACATAACCCTAACCCTAGGTCGAATCCTAACACTAATCGACTCTCTAACTGTAGCCCTCAACATAACCCTCACCCTAGCTCCAGTCCTAACCCTAATCGTCTACCTAACCCTAGCCCTCAACATAACCCTAACCCTAGCTCCAATCCTAACCCTAATAGTCTCTCTAACGCTAGCCCTCAACACAACCCTATCCCTAGGTCCAATCCTAACCCGAACCTTCTCTCTAAACCTAGCCCTCAACATAACCTTAACCCTAGGTCCAATCCTAACCCGAACCTTCTTTCTAACCGTAGCCCGCAACATAACCCTAACCCTAGCTCCAATCCTAACCCTAATCGTCTAACTAAACCTAGCACTCAACATAACCCTAACCCTAGGTCCAATCCTAAACCTAATCATCTACCTAACCATAGCCCTCAATATAACCCTAACCCTAGGTCCAATCCTAATCGGATCCGTCTCTCTAAACCTAGCCCTCAACATAACCCTAACCCTAGACCCAATCCTAACCCAAATCGTCTCTCTAACCCTAGCCCTCAAAATAACACTAACCCTAGGTCCAATCCTAACCCTAATCGTCTATCTAACCCTAGCCCTCAACATAACCCTAACCCCAGGTCCAATTCTAAACCGAACCGTCTCTCTAACCCTAACCCTCAACAGAACCGTAACCCTAGCTCCAATCCCAACCCTAATCGTCTATCTACCCTAGCCCTCACCATAACCCTAACCCTTGTACCAATCCTAACCCTAATCGTCTCTCTAACCCTAGCCCTCAACATAACCATAACCCTAGGTCCAATCATAACCCGAACCGTCTCTCTAACCCTAGCCCTCAACATAACCCTATCCCTAGGTCCAGTCCTAACCCTAATCGTGTATCTAACACTAGCCCTAAACATAACCCTAACCCTAGGTCCAATCCTAACCCTAATCATCTATCTAACCCTAGCCCTCAACATAACGCTAACCCTACGTCCAATCCTAACCCGAACCGTCTCTCTAACCCTAGCACTCAACATAACCCTATCCCTAGGTCCAATCCTAACCCGAATCGTCTCTCTAACCCTAGCCGTCAACATAACCCTAACCCTACGTCCAATGCTAACCCTAATGGTCTACCTAATGCTAGCCCTCAACATAATCCTAACCCTAGGTCCAATCCTAACCCTAATCGACTACCTAACCCTAGCCCTCAACATAACCCTACCCCTAGCTCCAATCCTAACGCTAATCGTCTACCTAACCCTAGCCCTCAACATAACCCTAACCCTAGCTCCTGTCCTAACCCTAATAGTATCTCTAACCCTAGCCTTCAACAAAACCGAACCCTAGGTCCAATCCTATCCCTAATCGTCTATCTAAAACTAGCCCTAATCATAACACTAACCGTAGGTACAATCCTAACCCGAACAGTCTCTCTAACCTTAGCCCTCAACATAACCCTAACCCTAGGTCCGATCCTAACCCTAATTGTCGACGTAACCCTAGCCCTCAACATAACCCTAACCCTAGGTCCAATCCTAACCCTAATCGTCTATCTAACGCTAGCCCTAAACATAACCCTAACCCTAGCTCCAATCGTAACCCTAATCGTCTACCTAACCCTAGCCCTCAACACAAACATAACCCTAGGTCCAATCGTAACCCTAATCGACTCTCTAACCGTAGCCCTCAACATAACCCTAACCATAGGTACAATCATAACAATAATCGTCTATCTAACCCTAGCCCTAAACATAACCCTAACCCTAGGTCCAATCCTATCCCTAACCGTCTACCTAACCCTAGGCCTCAACATAACCCTAAACCTAGCACCAATCCTAACCCTAATCGTCCCTCTAACCTTAGCCCTCAACATAACCCTAACCTTGGCTCCAATGCTAACCCTATCGTCTCTCTAATCATAGCCCTCAATATAACCTTACCCTAGGTCCAATCCAATCCAAATCCGTATCTCTAACCCTACCACTCTACATAACCCTAACCCTCGGTCCAATCCTTACCCGAACTGTCTCTCTAACCCTAGCCCTCAACATGACACTAACCCTAGGTCCATTCCTAATCCGAACCTTCTCTCTAACCCTAGCCCTCAACATAACCCTAAACCTAGATCTAATCCTAACCTTAATCATCTACCTAACCCTAGCCCTCAACATAACCCTAACCCTAGCTCCAATCCTAACCCTAATCGTCTCTCTAACCCTAGCCCTAAACATAACCCTAACCCTAGGTCCAATCCTAACCCTAATCGCCTATCTAACCCTTGCCGTCAACATAACTCTAACCCTTGCTCCAATCCTAACCCTAATCGTCTCTCTAGCCCTAACCCTCAACATTACCCTAACCCTAGGTCCAATCCTAACCCTAATCGACTCTCTATCCGTAGCCCTCAACATAACCCTAACCCTAGTTCCAATCCTAACCCTAATCGTCTATCTAACCCTAGCCCTAAACATAACACTAACCCTAGGCCCAATCCTAACCCTAATCGTCTATCTAACCCTAGCCATCATCATAACCATAACCCTACTTCCAATCCTATCCGAAAGGTCACTCTAACCCTAGCACTCAACATAACCCTAACCCTAGCTCCAATCCTATCCTATTCTTCTCTCTAACCCTAGCCCTCAACGTAACTCTAACGCTAGGTCCCATCCTAACCCTAATCGAATCTCTAACCGTAGTCCTCAACATAACCCTAAACCTAGGTCCAATACTAACCTTAATGTTCTACCTAACCCTAGCCCTCAACATAACCTTAACCCTAGGTCCAATCCAAACCCTAATCGTCTAACTAACCAGAACCCTAAACATAACCCTAACCCTAGGAGCAATCCTAACCCGAACCGTATCTCTAACCCTAGCCTTCAACATAACGCTAACCCTAGGTAACAATTCTAACCCGAACCGTCTATCTAAAGCTAGCCCTCAACATAAGCCTAAGCCTAGCTCAAATGCTAAACCTAATCGTCTCTCCAACCCTAGCCCTCAACATAACCATAACCCTAGCTCCAATCCTAACCTGAACGGTCTCTCTAAAACTAGCCCTCAACATAACCCTAACCCTAGGTCCAATCCTAACCAGAACCTTCTCTCTAACCCTAGCCCTCAACATAACCATAACCCTACGTCCAATTCTAACCCTAATCGTCTACCTAACCCTAGCCCTCAACATAACCCTAACCCTAGCTCCAATCCTAACCCTAATCGTCTCTGTAACCCTAAGCATCAACATTACCCTAACCCTAGGTCCAATCCTACCCTAATCGTCTATCTAACAATAGCCCTAAACATAACCCTACCTCTAGGTCCAATCCTAAAGCGAACCGTCTCTCTAACCCTAGCCCTCAACATAACCCTAACCCTAGGTCCAATCCTAACCCTAATCGTCTATCTAACCCTAGCCCTAAACATAACCCTACTTCTAGGTCCAATCCTAACGCGAACCGTCTCTCTAACCCTAGCCCTCAACAAAACCCTAACCCTAGGTCCAATACTATCCCTTATGGTCTACCTAAACCTAGCCCTCAACATAACCCTAACCCTAGGTCAAATCCTAACCCTAATCGTCTACCTAACCTTAGACCTCAACGTAACCCTAACCCTAGCTCCAATCCTAACCTAATCGTCTCTCTAACCCTAGCCCTCAACACAAACCTAACCCTAGGTCCAATCCTAACCCTAATCGTCCACCTAAACCTAGCCCTCAACATAACCCTAACCGTAGGGCCAATCCTAACCCTAATAGTCCCTCAAACTCTAGCCCTCAAGACAACCCTAACCCTAGGACCAATCCTAAGCCTAATCGTCTCTCTAACAATAGCCCTCAACATAACCCTACCCCTACCTCCAATCCTAACCCTAATCGTCTCTCTAATCCAAGCCCTCAATATAACCTTAACCCTAGGACCAATCCAAACGCAATCTGTCTCTCTAACGCTCGCTCTCAACTTAACCCTAACCCTCGGTCCAATCCTAACCCGAACCATCTCGGTAATCCTAGCCCTCCACATGACACTAACCCTAGGTCCAATCCTAACCCGAACATTCTCTCTAACACTAGCCCTCAACATAACCCTAACCCTAGATCAAATCCTCACCATAATCATCTATCTAACCCTAGCCCTCACCATAGCCCTAACCCTAGGACCAATCCTAACCCCAATCTTCTACCTAACCCTAGCCCTCAACATAACCCTAACCTTAAATCCAATCCTACCCCGAATCGTCTCTCTAACCCTAGCCCTCAACATAACCCTAACCCTACGTCCAATACTAACCCTAATGGTCCACCTAATCCTAGCCCTAAACATAACCCTAACCCTAGGTCCAATCCTAACCCTAATCGTCTACCTAACCCTAGCCCTCAACATAACCATAACCCTAGGTCCAATCCTAACCCTAATCGTCTCTCTAACCCTAGCCCTCAACATAACCATAACCCTAGGTTCAATCCTAACCCTAATCGTCTCTCTAACCCTAGCCCTGAACATAACCCTAACCCTAGCTCCAATCCTAACCCTAGTCGTCTACCTAACCTTAGCCCTCAACACAACCCTAACCCTAGGTGCAATCCTAACCCTATTCGTCTCTCTAAACCTAGCCCTCAACATAACCCTAACCCTCGGTCCAATGCTACCCCGAAACTTCTCTCTAACCCTAGCCCTAAACATAACCATAACCCTAGGTCCATTCATAAACCCTAATTGTCTACCTAGCCCTAGCCCTCAACATAACCTTAACCCTAACTCCAATCCTAACCCTAACCGTCTCTCCAACCCTAGCCCTCAACATAACCCTACCCTAAGTCCAATCCTAACCTGAATCGTCTCTCTAAACCTAGCCTTCAACATAACCCTAACCCTTGGTCCAATCCTAAACCTAATCGTCTACCTAACCTTAGCCCTCAACATAACCCTAACCCTAGGTCCAATAATAACCCTAATGGTCTACCTAATCCTAGCCCTCAACATAACCGTAACCCTAGGTCCAATCCTAACCCTAACCGTCTCTCTAACCGTACCCCTCAACATAACCCTAACCCTAGGTCCAATCCTAACCGTAATCGACTCTCTAACCGTAGCCCTCAACATAACCTTAATCCTAGGTCCAATCCTTACCCTAATCGTCTGTCTAACCCTAGCCATAAAACATAACCCTAACCCTAGGTCCTATCCTAACCCCAACCGTCTCTCTAACCCTAGCCCTAAACGTAACCCTAACACTAAGTCCAATTCTAACCCGAACCGTCTCTCTAACCCTAGCCCTCTACATAACCCTAACCCTAGGTCGAACCCTAGCCCTAATCGTTTACCTAACCCTAGCCCTAAAGATGACCCTAACCCTAGGTTCAATCCTAACCCTAATCGTCTATTTTACCCTAGCCTTAAACATAACCCTAACCGTAGCTCCAATCCTAACCTTAATCGTCTACCTAACCCTAGCCTTCAACATAACCCTAACCCTAGCGGAAATCCTAACCCTAATCGTCTCTCTAACCCTAGCCCTCAACATAACCCTAAACCTAGCTCCAATCTTAACCCTAATCTTCCCTCTAACCCTAGCCCTCAATATAACATTAACCCTAGGACCAATCCAAACCCAATCCGTCCCCCTAACCTAGCCCTCAACATAACCCTAACCATCGGTGCAGTTCTAACCCGAACCGTCTCTTTAACCCTAGCCCTCAACATAACCCTAACCCTAGGTCCAATCCTAACCCGAACCTTCTCTCTAACCCTTGTCCTCAACATAACCATAACCCTAGCTCCAATCCTAACCCTAATTGTCTACCTAACCCTACCCCTCAACATAACCCTAACCATAGCTCCAATCCTAACCGAATCGTCTACCTAACCCTAGCCCTCAACATAACCCTAACCCTAGGTCCACTCTTATCCCTAATCGTCTCTGTAACCCTAACCCTCAACATAAACGTAAACCTAGGTACAATCCTAAAGCGAACCGTCTGTCTAACCCTAGCCCTCAACATAACCCTAAACCTAGGTCCACTCTTAACACTAATCGTCTATCTAACCCTAGCCGTAAACATAACGCTAACCCTAGGTCCAATAATAACCCTAAACGTCTCTCTAAACCTAGCCCTCAACATAACCGTAACCCTAGGTCCAATCCTAACCCTAATCGTCTACTTACCCCTAATCCTCAACATAACCCTAACCCTAGCTTCAATACTAACCTATTCGTTTCTCTAACCCTAGCCCTCAACAAAACCCTAACCCTAGTTCCAATCCTAACCCTAATCGTCTATATACACCTAGCCCTAAACATAACCCTAACCCTAGGAACAATCCAAACCCAAACCGTCTCTCTAACCCTAGCCCTCAACATAAACTTAACCCTAGGGCCAATCCGAACCCTAATCGTCTACCTAACCCTACCCCTCAACATAACCGTAACCCTGTGGTCCAGTCCTAACCCTAAAGTGTATTTAACCCTAGCCCTAAACTTAACCCTAACCCTAGGTCCAATCCTAACCCTAATCATGTCTCTAACACTAGCCCTCAACATAACCCTAACCCTAGCTTCAATCCTAACCCTAATCGTCTCTCTAACCCTAGCCCTCAACATAACCCTAAGCCTAGCTCGAATCCTAACCCTAGTCGACTACCTAAGCATAGCACTCAACACAACCCTAACCCTAGGTCCAATGCTAAACCTATTCGTCTCTCTAAACCTAGCCTTCAACACAAACCTAACCCTCAGTCCAATCCTAACCCGAACCGTCTCTCTAACCCTAGCTCGCAACATAACCTTAACGCTAGGTCCAATCCTACCCTAGTCGTCTACCTAACCTTAGCCCTCAACACAACCCAAACCCTAGGTCCAATCCTAACCCTAATCGTCCACCTACCCTAGCCCTAAACATAACCCTAACCGTAGCTCCAATCCTATCCCTAATAGTCTCTCTAACCCTAGTCGTCAACACAACCCTAAACCTCGGTCCAATCCTAACCCTAATCGTCTCTCTAACCCTAGCCCTCAACATCACCCTAACCCAAGCTCCAATCCTAACCCTAATCGTCTCTCTAATCCTAGCCCTCAATATAACCTTAACCCTAGGACCAATCCAAACCCAATCTGTCTCTCTAACCCTCGCTCTCAACATAACCCTAACCCTCGGTACAATCCTAACCCGAACCGTCTATGTAATCCTAGCCCTCAACATGACACTAACCATAGGTCCAATATTAACCCTAATCGTCTATCTAACCCCAGGCCTCAACATGACCCTAACCCTACGTCCAATCCTAACCCGAATCGTCTCTCTAACCCTAGCCCTCAACGTAACCCTAACCCAACGTCCAATACTAACCCTAATGGTCTACCTAATCCTAGCCCTCAACATAACCCTAACCCTAGGTCCAATCCTAACCCTAATCGTCTACCTAACCTTAGCCCTCAACATAACCCTAATCCTAGCTCCAATCCAAACAGTAATCGTCTACCTAACCCTAGCCCTAAACATAACCCTAACCTTAGGTACAATCCTAACACTAATCGTCTATCTATCCCTAGCCCTCAATATAAACTTAATCCTAGGTTCAATCCAAACCGGATCCGTCTCTCTAAACCTAGCCCTCAACATAACCCTAAGCATAGGTCCAATCCTATCCCTAATCGTCTTCCTTTCCCTAGCCCCCAACATAACCCTAACCCTAGGTCGAATCCTAACACTAATCGACTCTCTAACTGTAGCCCTCAACATAACCCTCACCCTAGCTCCAATCCTAACCCTAATCGTCTACCTAACCCTAGCCCTCAACATACCCCTAACCCTAGCTCCAATCCTAACCCTAATAGTCTCTGTAACGCTAGCCCTCAATACAACCCTATCCCTAGGTCCAATGCTAACCCGAACCTTCTCTCTAAACCTAGCTCTCAACATAACCTAAACCCTAGGTCCAATCCTAACCCGAACCTTCTCTCTAACCCTAGCCCGCAACATAACCCTAACCCTAGCTCCAATCCTAACCCTAATCATCTACCTAACCATAGCCCTCAATATAACCCTAACCCTAGGTCCAATCCTAAACCGATCCGTCTCTCTAAACCTAGCCCTCAACATAACCCTAACCCTAGACACAATCCTAACCCGAATCGTCTCTCTAACGCTAGCCCTCAACATAACCCTAAACCTAGCTCCAATCTTAACCCTAATCTTCTCTCTAACCCTAGCCCTCAATATAACATTAACCCTAGGACCAATCCAAACCCAATCCGTCCCCCTAAACCTAGCCCTCAAGATAACACTAACCATCGGTCCAATTCTAACCCGAACCGTCTCTTTAAACCTAGCCCTCAACATAACCCTAACCCTAGGTCCAATCCTAAACCGAACCTTCTCTCTAACCCTAGTCCTCAACATAACCATAACCCTAGCTCCAATCCTAACTCTAATTGTCTACCTAACCCTAGCCCTCAACATAACCCTAACCATAGCTCCAATCCTAACCGAATCGTCTACCTAACCCTACCCCTCAACATAACCCTAACCCTAGGTCCACTCTTATCCCTAATCGTCTCTGTAACCCTAACCCTCAAAATAAACGTAAACCTAGGTACAATCCTAAAGCGAACCGTCTGTCTAACCCTAGCCCTCAACATAACCCTAAACCTAGGTCCACTCTTAACACTAATCGTCTATCTAACCCTAGCCGTAAACATAACGCTAACCCTAGGTCCAATAATAACCCTAAACGTCTCTCTAAACCTAGCCCTCAACATAACCGTAACCCTAGGTCCAATCCTAACCCTAATCGTCTACTTACCCCTAATCCTCAACATAACCCTAACCCTAGCTTCAATACTAACCTATTCGTTTCTCTAACCCTAGCCCTCAACAAAACCCTAACCCTAGTTCCAATCCTAACCCTAATCGTCTATATACACCTAGCCCTAAACATAACCCTAACCCTAGGAACAATCCAAACCCAAACCGTCTCTCTAACCCTAGCCCTCAACATAAACTTAACCCTAGGGCCAATCCGAACCCTAATCGTCTACCTAACACTACGCCTCAACATAACCGTAACCCTGTGGTCCAGTCCTAACCCTAAAGTGTATCTAACGCTAGCCCTAAACTTAACCCTAACCCTAGGTCCAATCCTAACCCTAATCATGTCTCTAACACTAACCCTCAACATAACCCTAACCCTAGCTTCAATCCTAACCCTAATCGTCTCTCTAACCCTAGCCCTCAACATAACCCTAAGCCTAGCTCGAATCCTAACCCTAGTCGACTACCTAAGCATAGCCCTCAACACAACCCTAACCCTAGGTCCAATGCTAAACCTATTCGTCTCTCTAAACCTAGCCTTCAACATAAACCTAACCCTCAGTCCAATCCTAACCCGAACCGTCTCTCTAACCCTAGCCCGCAACATAACCTTAACGCTAGGTCCAATCCTACCCTAGTCGTCTACCTAACCTTAGCCCTCAACACAATCCAAACCCTAGGTCCAATCCTAACCCTAATCGTCCACCTACCCTAGCCCTAAACATAACCCTAACCGTAGCTCCAATCCTAACCCTAATAGTCTCTCTAACCCTAGTCGTCAACACAACCCTAAACCTCGGTCCAATCCTAACCCTAATCGTCTCTCTAACCCTAGCCCTCAACATCACCCTAACCCAAGCTCCAATCCTAACCCTAATCGTCTCTCTAATCCTAGCCCTCAATATAACCTTAACCCTAGGACCAATCCAAACCCAATCTGTCTCTCTAACCCTCGCTCTCAACATAACCCTAACCCTCGGTACAATCCTAACCCGAACCGTCTATGTAATCCTAGCCCTCAACATGTCACTAACCATAGGTCCAATATTAACCCTAATCGTCTATCTAACCCCAAGCCTCAACATAACCCTAACCCTACATCCAATCCTAACCCGAATCGTCTCTCTAACCCTAGCCCTCAACGTAACCCTAACCCAACGTCCAATACTAACCCTAATGGTCTACCTAATCCTAGCCCTCAACATAACCCTAACCCTAGGTCCAATCCTAACCCTAATCGTCTACCTAACCTTAGCCCTCAACATAACCCTAATCCTAGCTAGAATCCAAAAAATAATCGTCTACCTAACCCTAGCCCTAAACATAACCCTAACCGTAGGTCCAATCCTAACACTAATCGTCTATCTATCCCTAGCCCTCAATATAAACTTAATCCTAGGTTCAATCCAAACCGGATCCGTCTCTCTAAACCTAGCCCTCAACATAACCCTAAGCATAGGTCCAATCCTATCCCTAATCGTCTACCTTTCCCTAGCCCCCAACATAACCTTAACCCTAGGTCGAATCCTAACACTAATCGACTCTCTAACTGTAGCCCTCAACATAACCCTCACCCTAGCTCCAATCCTAACCCTAATCGTCTACCTAACCATAGCCCTCAACATAACCCTAACCCTAGCTCCAATCCTAACCGTAATAGTCTCTCTAACGCTAGCCCTCAACACAACCCTATCCCTAGGTCCAATCCTAACCCGAACCTTCTCTCTAAACCTAGCCCGCAACATAACCCTAACCCTAGCTCCAATCCTAACCCTAATCGTCTAACTAACCCTAGCACTCAACATAACCCTAACCCCAGGTCCAATCCTGAACCGATCCGTCTCTCTAAACCTAGCCCTCAACATAACCCTAACCCTAGACGCAATCCTAACCCGAATCGTCTCTCTAACCCTAGCCCTCAACATAACCCTAACCCTAGGTCCAATCCTAACCCTAATCGTCTATCTAACCCTAGCCCTCAACATAACACTAACCCCAGGTCCAATTCGAAACCGAACCGTCTCTCTAACCCTAACCCTCAACATAACCGTAACCCTAGCTCCAATCCCAACCCTAATCGTCTGTCTACCCTAGCCCTCACCATAACCCTAACCCTAGTACCAATCCTAACCCTAATCGTCTCTCTAACCCTAGCCCTCAACATAACCCTATCCCTAGGTCCAGTCCTAACCCTAATCGTGTATCTAACACTAGCCCTAAACATAACCCTAACCCTAGGTCCAATCCTAACCCTAATCATCTATCTAACCCTAGCCCTCAACATAACCCTAACCATAGCTCCAATCCTATCCCTAATAGTCTCTCTAACCCTAGTCGTCAACACAACCCTAAACCTCGGTCCAATCCTAACCCTAATCGTCTCTCTAACCCTAGCCCTCAACATCACCCTAACCCAAGCTCCAATCCTAACCCTAATCGTCTCTCTAATCCTAGCCCTCAATATAACCTTAACCCTAGGACCAATCCAAACCCAATCTGTCTCTCTAACCCTCGCTCTCAACATAACCCTAACCCTCGGTACAATCCTAACCCGAACCGTCTATGTAATCCTAGCCCTCAACATGACACTAACCATAGGTCCAATATTAACCCTAATCGTCTATCTAACCCCAGGCCTCAACATAACCCTAACCCTACGTCCAATCCTAACCCGAATCGTCTCTCTAACCCTAGCCCTCAACGTAACCCTAACCCAACGTCCAATACTAACCCTAATGGTCTACCTAATCCTAGCCCTCAACATAACCCTAACCCTAGGTCCAATCCTAACCCTAATCGTCTACCTAACCTTAGCCCTCAACATAACCCTAATCCTAGCTAGAATCCAAACAATAATCGTCTACCTAACCCTAGCCCTAAACATAACCCTAACCTTAGGTACAATCCTAACACTAATCGTCTATCTATCCCTAGCCCTCAATATAAACTTAATCCTAGGTTCAATCCAAACCGGATCCGTCTCTCTAAACCTAGCCCTCAACATAACCCTAAGCATAGGTCCAATCCTATCCCTAATCGTCTTCCTTTCCCTAGCCCCCAACATAACCCTAACCCTAGGTCGAATCCTAACACTAATCGACTCTCTAACTGTAGCCCTCAACATAACCCTCACCCTAGCTCCAATCCTAACCCTAATCGTCTACCTAACCCTAGCCCTCAACATACCCCTAACCCTAGCTCCAATCCTAACCCTAATAGTCTCTGTAACGCTAGCCCTCAATACAACCCTATCCCTAGGTCCAATCCTAACCCGAACCTTCTCTCTAAACCTAGCCCTCAACATAACCTAAACCCTAGGTCCAATCCTAACCCGAACCTTCTCTCTAACCCTAGCCCGCAACATAACCCTAACCCTAGCTCCAATCCTAACCCTAATCGTCTAACTAACCCTAGCACTCAACATAACCCTAACCCTAGGTCCAATCCTAAACCTAATCATCTACCTAACCATAGCCCTCAATATAACCCTAACCCTAGGTCCAATCCTAAACCGATCCGTCTCTCTAAACCTAGCCCTCAACATAACCCTAACCCTAGACACAATCCTAACCCGAATCGTCTCTCTAACCCTAGCCCTCAACATAACCCTAAACCTAGCTCCAATCTTAACCCTAATCTTCTCTCTAACCCTAGCCCTTAATATAACATTAACCCTAGGACCAATCAAAACCCAATCCGTCCCCCTAAACCTAGCCCTCAAGATAACCCTAACCATCGGTCCAATTCTAACCCGAACCGTCTCTTTAAACCTAGCCCTCAACATAACCCTAACCCTAGGTCCAATCCTAAACCGAACCTTCTCTCTAACCCTAGTCCTCAACATAACCATAACCCTAGCTCCAATCCTAACCCTAATTGTCTACCTAACCCTAGCCCTCAACATAACCCTAACCATAGCTCCAATCCTAACCGAATCGTCTACCTAACCCTACCCCTCAACATAACCCTAACCCTAGGTCCACTCTTATCCCTAATCGTCTCTGTAACCCTAACCCTCAACATAAACGTAAACCTAGGTACAATCCTAAAGCGAACCGTCTGTCTAACCCTAGCCCTCAACATAACCCTAAACCTAGGTCCACTCTTAACACTAATCGTCTATCTAACCCTAGCCGTAAACATAACGCTAACCCTAGGTCCAATAATAACCCTAAACGTCTCTCTAAACCTAGCCCTCAACATAACCCTAACCCTAGGTCCCATCCTAACCTTAATCGAATCTCTAACCGTAGTCCTCAACATAACCCTAAACCTAGGTCCAATACTAACCTTAATGTTCTACCTAACCCTAGCCCTCAACATAACCTTAACCCTAGGTCCAATCCAAACCCTAATCGTCTAACTAACCAGAACCCTAAACATAACCCTAACCCTAGGAGCAATCCTAACCCGAACCGTATCTCTAACCCTAGCCTTCAACATAACGCTAACCCTAGGTAACAATTCTAACCCGAACCGTCTATCTAAAGCTAGCCCTCAACATAAGCCTAAGCCTAGCTCAAATGCTAAACCTAATCGTCTCTCCAACCCTAGCCCTCAACATAACCATAACCCTAGCTCCAATCCTAACCTGAACGGTCTCTCTAAAACTAGCCCTCAACATAACCCTAACCCTAGGTCCAATCCTAACCAGAACCTTCTCTCTAACCCTAGCCCTCAACATAACCATAACCCTACGTCCAATTCTAAACCTAATCGTCTACCTAACCCTAGCCCTCAACATAACCCTAACCCTAGCTCCAATCCTAACCCTAATCGTCTCTGTAACCCTAAGCATCAACATTACACTAACCCTAGGTCCAATCCTACCCTAATCGTCTATCTAACAATAGCCCTAAACATAACCCTACCTCTAGGTCCAATCCTAAAGCGAACCGTCTCTCTAACCCTAGCCCTCAACATAACCCTAACCCTAGGTCCAATCCTAACCCTAATCGTCTATCTAACCCTAGCCCTAAACATAACCCTACTTCTAGGTCCAATCCTAACGCGAACCGTCTCTCTCCCTAGCCCTCAACAAAACCCTAACCCTAGGTCCAATACTATCCCTTATGGTCTACCTAAACCTAGCCCTCAACATAACCCTAACCCTAGGTCAAATCCTAACCCTAATCGTCTACCTAACCTTAGACCTCAACGTAACCCTAACCCTAGCTCCAATCATAACCTAATCGTCTCTCTAACCCTAGCCCTCAACACAAACCTAACCCTAGGTCCAATCCTAACCCTAATCGTCCACCTAAACCTAGCCCTCAACATAACCCTAACCGTAGGTCCAATCCTAACCCTAATAGTCCCTCTAACTCTAGCCCTCAAGACAACCCTAACCCTAGGACCAATCCTAAGCCTAATCGTCTCTCTAACAATAGCCCTCAACATAACCCTACCCCTACCTCCAATCCTAACCCTAATCGTCTCTCTAATCCAAGCCCTCAATATAACCTTAACCCTAGGACCAATCCAAACGCAATCTGTCTCTCTAACGCTCGCTCTCAACTTAACCCTAACCCTCGGTCCAATCCTAACCCGAACCATCTCGGTAATCCTAGCCCTCCACATGACACTAACCCTAGGTCCAATCCTAACCCGAACATTCTCTCTAACACTAGCCCTCAACATAACCCTAACCCTAGATCAAATCCTCACCATAATCATCTATCTAACCCTAGCCCTCACCATAGCCCTAACCCTAGGACCAATCCTAACCCCAATCTTCTACCCAACCCTAGCCCTCAACATAACCCTAACCTTAAATCCAATCCTACCCCGAATCGTCTCTCTAACCCTAGCCCTCAACATAACCCTAACCCTACGTCCAATACTAACCCTAATGGTCCACCTAATCCTAGCCCTAAACATAACCCTAACCCTAGGTCCAATCCTAACCCTAATCGTCTACCTAACCCTAGCCCTCAACATAACCATAACCCTAGGTCCAATCCTAACCCTAATCGTCTCTCTAACCCTAGCCCTCAACATAACCATAACCCTAGGTTCAATCCTAACCCTAATCGTCTCTCTAACCCTAGCCCTGAACATAACCCTAACCCTAGCTCCAATCCTAACCCTAGTCGTCTACCTAACCTTAGCCCTCAACACAACCCTAACCCTAGGTGCAATCCTAACCCTATTCGTCTCTCTAAACCTAGCCCTCAACATAACCCTAACCCTCGGTCCAATGCTACCCCGAAACTTCTCTCTAACCCTAGCCCTAAACATAACCATAACCCTAGGTCCATTCATAAACCCTAATTGTCTACCTAGCCCTAGCCCTCAACATAACCTTAACCCTAACTCCAATCCTAACCCTAACCGTCTCTCCAACCCTAGCCCTCAACATAACCCTACCCTAAGTCCAATCCTAACCCGAATCGTCTCTCTAAACCTAGCCTTCAACATAACCATAACCCTACGACCAAAACTAACTCTAATGGTCTACCTAATCCTAGCCCTCAACATAACCCTAACCCTTGGTCCAATCCTAAACCTAATCGTCTACCTAACCTTAGCCCTCAACATAACCCTAACCCTAGGTCCAATAATAACCCTAATGGTCTACCTAATCCTAGCCCTCAACATAACCGTAACCCTAGGTCCAATCCTAACCCTAACCGTCTCTCTAACCGTACCCCTCAACATAACCCTAACCCTAGGTCCAATCCTAACCCTAATCGACTCTCTAACCATAGCCCTCAACATAACCTTAATCCTAGGTCCAATCCTTACCCTAATCGTCTGTCTAACCCTAGCCATAAAACATAACCCTAACCCTACGTCCTATCCTAACCCCAACCGTCTCTCTAACCCTAGCCCTAAACGTAACCCTAACACTAAGTCCAATTCTAACCCGAACCGTCTCTCTAACCCTAGCCCTCTACATAACCCTAACCCTAGGTCGAACCCTAGCCCTAATCGTTTACCTAACCCTAGCCCTAAAGATGACCCTAACCCTAGGTTCAATCCTAACCCTAATCGTCTATTTTACCCTAGCCTTAAACATAACCCTAACCGTAGCTCCAATCCTAACCTTAATCGTCTACCTAACCCTAACCTTCAACATAACCCTAACCCTAGCGGAAATCCTAACCCTAATCGTCTCTCTAACCCTAGCCCTCAACATAACCCTAAACCTAGCTCCAATCTTAACCCTAATCTTCCCTCTAACCCTAGCCCTCAATATAACATTAAACCTAGGACCAATCCAAACCCAATCCGTCCCCCTAACCTAGCCCTCAACATAACCCTAACCATCGGTGCAGTTCTAACCCGAACCGTCTCTTTAACCCTAGCCCTCAACATAACCCTAACCCTAGGTCCAATCCTAACCCGAACCTTCTCTCTAACCCTTGTCCTCAACATAACCATAACCCTAGCTCCAATCCTAACCCTAATTGTCTACCTAACCCTACCCCTCAACATAACCCTAACCATAGCTCCAATCCTAACCGAATCGTTTACCTAACCCTAGCCCTCAACATAACCCTAACCCTAGGTCCACTCTTATCCCTAATCGTCTCTGTAACCCTAACCCTCAACATAAACGTAAACCTAGGTACAATCCTAAAGCGAACCGTCTGTCTAACCCTAGCCCTCAACATAACCCTAAACCTAGGTCCACTCTTAACACTAATCGTCTATCTAACCCTAGCCGTAAACATAACGCTAACCCTAGGTCCAATAATAACCCTAAACGTCTCTCTAAACCTAGCCCTCAACATAACCCTAACCCTAGGTCCAATCCTAACCCTAATCGTCTACTTACCCCTAATCCTCAACATAACCCTAACCCTAGCTTCAATACTAACCTATTCGTTTCTCTAACCCTAGCCCTCAACAAAACCCTAACCCTAGTTCCAATCCTAACCCTAATCGTCTATATACACCCAGCCCTAAACATAACCCTAACCCTAGGAACAATCCAAACCCAAACCGTCTCTCTAACCCTAGCCCTCAACATAAACTTAACCCTAGGGCCAATCCGAACCCTAATCGTCTACCTAACCCTACCCCTCAACATAACCGTAACCCTGTGGTCCAGTCCTAACCCTAAAGTGTATTTAACCCTAGCCCTAAACTTAACCCTAACCCTAGGTCCAATCCTAACCCTAATCATGTCTCTAACACTAGCCCTCAACATAACCCTAACCCTAGCTTCAATCCTAACCCTAATCGTCTCTCTAACCCTAGCCCTCAACATAACCCTAAGCCTAGCTCGAATCCTAACCCTAGTCGACTACCTAAGCATAGCCCTCAACACAACCCTAACCCTAGGTCCAATGCTAAACCTATTCGTCTCTCTAAACCTAGCCTTCAACATAAACCTAACCCTCAGTCCAATCCTAACCCGAACCGTCTCTCTAACCCTAGCCCGCAACATAACCTTAACGCTAGGTCCAATCCTACCCTAGTCGTCTACCTAACCTTAGCCCTCAACACAACCCAAACCCTAGGTCCAATCCTAACCCTAATCGTCCACCTACCCTAGCCCTAAACATAACCCTAACCGTAGCTCCAATCCTATCCCTAATAGTCTCTCTAACCCTAGTCGTCAACACAACCCTAAACCTCGGTCCAATCCTAACCCTAATCGTCTCTCTAACCCTAGCCCTCAACATCACCCTAACCCAAGCTCCAATCCTAACCCTAATCGTCTCTCTAATCCTAGCCCTCAATATAACCTTAACCCTAGGACCAATCCAAACCCAATCTGTCTCTCTAACCCTCGCTCTCAACATAACCCTAACCCTCGGTACAATCCTAACCCGAACCGTCTATGTAATCCTAGCCCTCAACATGACACTAACCATAGGTCCAATATTAACCCTAATCGTCTATCTAACCCCAGGCCTCAACATGACCCTAACCCTACGTCCAATCCTAACCCGAATCGTCTCTCTAACCCTAGCCCTCAACGGAACCCTAACCCAACGTCCAATACTAACCCTAATGGTCTACCTAATCCTAGCCCTCAACATAACCCTAACCCTAGGTCCAATCCTAACCCTAATCGTCTACCTAACCTTAGCCCTCAACATAACCCTAATCCTAGCTCCAATCCAAACAATAATCGTCTACCTAACCCTAGCCCTAAACATAACCCTAACCTTAGGTACAATCCTAACACTAATCGTCTATCTATCCCTAGCCCTCAATATAAACTTAATCCTAGGTTCAATCCAAACCGGATCCGTCTCTCTAAACCTAGCCCTCAACATAACCCTAAGCATAGGTCCAATCCTATCCCTAATCGTCTTCCTTTCCCTAGCCCCCAACATAACCCTAACCCTAGGTCGAATCCTAACACTAATCGACTCTCTAACTGTAGCCCTCAACATAACCCTCACCCTAGCTCCAATCCTAACCCTAATCGTCTATCTAACCCTAGCCCTCAACATACCCCTAACCCTAGCTCCAATCCTAACCCTAATAGTCTCTGTAACGCTAGCCCTCAATACAACCCTATCCCTAGGTCCAATCCTAACCCGAACCTTCTCTCTAAACCTAGCCCTCAACATAACCTAAACCCTAGGTCCAATCCTAACCCGAACCTTCTCTCTAACCCTAGCCCGCAACATAACCCTAACCCTAGCTCCAATCCTAACCCTAATCGTCTAACTAACCCTAGCACTCAACATAACCCTAACCCTAGGTCCAATCCTAAACCTAATCATCTACCTAACCATAGCCCTCAATATAACCCTAACCCTAGGTCCAATCGTAAACCGATCCGTCTCTCTAAACCTAGCCCTCAACATAACCCTAACCCTAGACACAATCCTAACCCGAATCGTCTCTCTAACGCTAGCCCTCAACATAACCCTAAACCTAGCTCCAATCTTAACCCTAATCTTCTCTCTAACCCTAGCCCTCAATATAACATTAACCCTAGGACCAATCCAAACCCAATCCGTCCCCCTAAACCTAGCCCTCAAGATAACCTTAACCATCGGTCCAATTCTAACCCGAACCGTCTCTTTAAACCTAGCCCTCAACATAACCCTAACCCTAGGTCCAATCCTAAACCGAACCTTCTCTCTAACCCTAGTCCTCAACATAACCATAACCCTAGCTCCAATCCTAACCCTAATTGTCTACCTAACCCTAGCCCTCAACATAACCCTAACCATAGCTCCAATCCTAACCGAATCGTCTACCTAACCCTACCCCTCAACATAACCCTAACCCTAGGTCCACTCTTATCCCTAATCGTTTCTGTAACCCTAACCCTCAAAATAAACGTAAACCTAGGTACAATCCTAAAGCGAACCGTCTGTCTAACCCTAGCCCTCAACATAACCCTAAACCTAGGTCCACTCTTAACACTAATCGTCTATCTAACCCTAGCCGTAAACATAACGCTAACCCTAGGTCCAATAATAACCCTAAACGTCTCTCTAAACCTAGCCCTCAACATAACCCTAAGCCTAGCTCGAATCCTAACCCTAGTCGACTACCTAAGCATAGCCCTCAACACAACCCTAACCCTAGGTCCAATGCTAAACCTATTCGTCTCTCTAAACCTAGCCTTCAACATAAACCTAACCCTCAGTCCAATCCTAACCCTAACCGTCTCTCTAACCCTAGCCCGCAACATAACCTTAACGCTAGGTCCAATCCTACCCTAGTCGTCTACCTAACCTTAGCCCTCAACACAACCCAAACCCTAGGTCCAATCCTAACCCTAATCGTCCACCTACCCTAGCCCTAAACATAACCCTAACCGTAGCTCCAATCCTAACCCTAATAGTCTCTGTAACCCTAGTCGTCAACACAACCCTATACCTCGGTCCAATCCTAACCCTAATCGTCTCTCTAACCCTAGCCCTCAACATCACCCTAACCCAAGCTCCAATCCTAACCCTAATCGTCTCTCTAATCCTAGCCCTCAATATAACCTTAACCCTAGGACCAATCCAAACCCAATCTGTCTCTCTAACCCTCGCTCTCAACATAACCCTAACCTTCGGTACAATCCTAACCCGAACCGTCTATGTAATCCTAGCCCTCAACATGTCACTAACCATAGGTCCAATATTAACCCTAATCGTCTATCTAACCCCAAGCCTCAACATAACCCTAACCCTACATCCAATCCTAACCCGAATCGTCTCTCTAACCCTAGCCCTCAACGTAACCCTAACCCAACGTCCAATACTAACCCTAATGGTCTACCTAATCCTAGCCCTCAACATAACCCTAACCCTAGGTCCAATCCTAACCCTAATCGTCTACCTAACCTTAGCCCTCAACATAACCCTAATCCTAGCTAGAATCCAAACAATAATCGTCTACCTAACCCTAGCCCTAAACATAACCCTAACCGTAGGTCCAATCCTAACACTAATCGTCTATCTATCCCTAGCCCTCAATATAAACTTAATCCTAGGTTCAATCCAAACCGGATCCGTCTCTCTAAACCTAGCCCTCAACATAACCCTAAGCATAGGTCCAATCCTATCCCTAATCGTCTACCTTTCCCTAGCCCCCAACATAACCTTAACCCTAGGTCGAATCCTAACACTAATCGACTCTCTAACTGTAGCCCTCAACATAACCCTCACCCTAGCTCCAATCCTAACCCTAATCGTCTACCTAACCATAGCCCTCAACATAACCCTAACCCTAGCTCCAATCCTAACCGTAATAGTCTCTCTAACGCTAGCCCTCAACACAACCCTATCCCTAGGTCCAATCCTAACCCGAACCTTCTCTCTAAACCTAGCCCGCAACATAACCCTAACCCTAGCTCCAATCCTAACCCTAATCGTCTAACTAACCCTAGCACTCAACATAACCCTAACCCCAGGTCCAATCCTGAACCGATCCGTCTCTCTAAACCTAGCCCTCAACATAACCCTAACCCTAGACGCAATCCTAACCCGAATCGTCACTCTAACCCTAGCCCTCAACATAACCCTGACCCTAGGTCCAATCCTAACCCTAATCGTCTATCTAACCCTAGCCCTCAACATAACACTAACCCCAGGTCCAATTCGAAACCGAACCGTCTCTCTAACCCTAACCCTCAACATAACCGTAACCCTAGCTCCAATCCCAACCCTAATCGTCTGTCTACCCTAGCCCTCACCATAACCCTAACCCTAGTACCAATCCTAACCCTAATCGTCTCTCTAACCCTAGCCCTCAACATAACCCTATCCCTAGGTCCAGTCCTAACCCTAATCGTGTATCTAACACTAGCCCTAAACATAACCCTAACCCTAGGTCCAATCCTAACCCTAATCATCTATCTAACCCTAGCCCTCAACATAACCCTAACCATAGCTCCAATCCTATCCCTAATAGTCTCTCTAACCCTAGTCGTCAACACAACCCTAAACCTCGGTCCAATCCTAACCCTAATCGTCTCTCTAACCCTAGCCCTCAACATCACCCTAACCCAAGCTCCAATCCTAACCCTAATCGTCTCTCTAATCCTAGCCCTCAATATAACCTTAACCCTAGGACCAATCCAAACCCAATCTGTCTCTCTAACCCTCGCTCTCAACATAACCCTAACCCTCGGTACAATCCTAACCCGAACCGTCTATGTAATCCTAGCCCTCAACATGACACTAACCATAGGTCCAATATTAACCCTAATCGTCTATCTAACCCCAGGCCTCAACATAACCCTAACCCTACGTCCAATCCTAACCCGAATCGTCTCTCTAACCCTAGCCCTCAACGTAACCCTAACCCAACGTCCAATACTAACCCTAATGGTCTACCTAATCCTAGCCCTCAACATAACCCTAACCCTAGGTCCAATCCTAACCCTAATCGTCTACCTAACCTTAGCCCTCAACATAACCCTAATCCTAGCTCCAATCCAAACAATAATCGTCTACCTAACCCTAGCCCTAAACATAACCCTAACCTTAGGTACAATCCTAACACTAATCGTCTATCTATCCCTAGCCCTCAATATAAACTTAATCCTAGGTTCAATCCAAACCGGATCCGTCTCTCTAAACCTAGCCCTCAACATAACCCTAAGCATAGGTCCAATCCTATCCCTAATCGTCTTCCTTTCCCTAGCCCCCAACATAACCCTAACCCTAGGTCGAATCCTAACACTAATCGACTCTCTAACTGTAGCCCTCAACATAACCCTCACCCTAGCTCCAATCCTAACCCTAATCGTCTACCTAACCCTAGCCCTCAACATACCCCTAACCCTAGCTCCAATCCTAACCCTAATAGTCTCTGTAACGCTAGCCCTCAATACAACCCTATCCCTAGGTCCAATCCTAACCCGAACCTTCTCTCTAAACCTAGCCCTCAACATAACCTAAACCCTAGGTCCAATCCTAACCCGAACCTTCTCTCTAACCCTAGCCCGCAACATAACCCTAACCCTAGCTCCAATCCTAACCCTAATCGTCTAACTAACCCTAGCACTCAACATAACCCTAACCCTAGGTCCAATCCTAAACCTAATCATCTACCTAACCATAGCCCTCAATATAACCCTAACCCTAGGTCCAATCCTAAACCGATCCGTCTCTCTAAACCTAGCCCTCAACATAACCCTAACCCTAGACACAATCCTAACCCGAATCGTCTCTCTAACCCTAGCCCTCAACATAACCCTAAACCTAGCTCCAATCTTAACCCTAATCTTCTCTCTAACCCTAGCCCTCAATATAACATTAACCCTAGGACCAATCCAAACCCAATCCGTCCCCCTAAACCTAGCCCTCAAGATAACCCTAACCATCGGTCCAATTCTAACCCGAACCGTCTCTTTAAACCTAGCCCTCAACATAACCCTAACCCTAGGTCCAATCCTAAACCGAACCTTCTCTCTAACCCTAGTCCTCAACATAACCATAACCCTAGCTCCAATCCTAACCCTAATTGTCTACCTAAGCCTAGCCATCAACATAACCCTAACCATAGCTCCAATCCTAACCGAATCGTCTACCTAACCCTACCCCTCAACATAACCCTAACCCTAGGTCCACTCTTATCCCTAATCGTCTCTGTAACCCTAACCCTCAACATAAACGTAAACCTAGGTACAATCCTAAAGCGAACCGTCTGTCTAACCCTAGCCCTCAACATAACCCTAAACCTAGGTCCACTCTTAACACTAATCGTCTATCTAACCCTAGCCGTAAACATAACCCTAACCCTAGGTCCAATAATAACCCTAAACGTCTCTCTAAACCTAGCCCTCAACATAACCGTAACCCTAGGTCCAATCCTAACCCTAATCGTCTACTTACCCCTAATCCTCAACATAACCCTAACCCTAGCTTCAATACTAACCTATTCGTTTCTCTAACCCTAGCCCTCAACAAAACCCTAACCCTAGTTCCAATCCTAACCCTAATCGTCTATATACACCTAGCCCTAAACATAACCCTAACCCTAGGAACAATCCAAACCCAAACCGTCTCTCTAACCCTAGCCCTCAACATAAACTTAACCCTAGGGCCAATCCGAACCCTAATCGTCTACCTAACCCTACCCCTCAACATAACCATAACCCTGTGGTCCAGTCCTAACCCTAAAGTGTATCTAACGCTAGCCCTAAACTTAACCCTAACCCTAGGTCCAATCCTAACCCTAATCATGTCTCTAACACTAACCCTCAACATAACCCTAACCCTAGCTTCAATCCTAACCCTAATCGTCTCTCTAACCATAGCCCTCAACATAACCCTAAGCCTAGCTCGAATCCTAACCCTAGTCGACTACCTAAGCATAGCCCTCAACACAACCCTAACCCTAGGTCCAATGCTAAACCTATTCGTCTCTCTAAACCTAGCCTTCAACATAAACCTAACCCTCAGTCCAATCCTAACCCGAACCGTCTCTCTAACCCTAGCCCGCAACATAACCTTAACGCTAGGTCCAATCCTACCCTAGTCGTCTACCTAACCTTAGCCCTCAACACAACCCAAACCCTAGGTCCAATCCTAACCCTAATCGTCCACCTACCCTAGCCCTAAACATAACCCTAACCGTAGCTCCAATCCTAACCCTAATAGTCTCTCTAACCCTAGTCGTCAACACAACCCTAAACCTCGGTCCAATCCTAACCCTAATCGTCTCTCTAACCCTAGCCCTCAACATCACCCTAACCCAAGCTCCAATCCTAACCCTAATCGTCTCTCTAATCCTAGCCCTCAATATAACCTTAACCCTAGGACCAATCCAAACCCAATCTGTCTCTCTAACCCTCGCTCTCAACATAACCCTAACCCTCGGTACAATCCTAACCCGAACCGTCTATGTAATCCTAGCCCTCAACATGTCACTAACCATAGGTCCAATATTAACCCTAATCGTCTATCTAACCCCAAGCCTCAACATAACCCTAACCCTACATCCAATCCTAACCCGAATCGTCTCTCTAACCCTCGCCCTCAACGTAACCCTAACCCAACGTCCAATGCTAACCCTAATGGTCTACCTAATCCTAGCCCTCAACATAACCCTAACCCTAGGTCCAATCCTAACCCTAATCGTCTACCTAACCTTAGCCCTCAACATAACCCTAATCCTAGCTAGAATCCAAACAATAATCGTCTACCTAACCCTAGCCCTAAACATAACCCTAACCGTAGGTCCAATCCTAACACTAATCATCTATCTATCCCTAGCCCTCAATATAAACTTAATCCTAGGTTCAATCCAAACCGGATCCGTCTCTCTAAACCTAGCCCTCAACATAACCCTAAGCATAGGTCCAATCCTATCCCTAATCGTCTACCTTTCCCTAGCCCCCAACATAACCTTAACCCTAGGTCGAATCCTAACACTAATCGACTCTCTAACTGTAGCCCTCAACATAACCCTCACCCTAGCTCCAATCCTAACCCTAATCGTCTACCTAACCATAGCCCTCAACATAACCCTAACCCTAGCTCCAATCCTAACCGTAATAGTCTCTCTAACGCTAGCCCTCAACACAACCCTATCCCTAGGTCCAATCCTAACCCGAACCTTCTCTCTAAACCTAGCCCGCAACATAACCCTAACCCTAGCTCCAATCCTAACCCTAATCGTCTAACTAACCCTAGCACTCAACATAACCCTAACCCCAGGTCCAATCCTAAACCGATCCGTCTCTCTAAACCTAGCCCTCAACATAACCCTAACCCTAGACGCAATCCTAACCCGAATCGTCTCTCTAAACCTAGCCCTCAACATAACCCTAACCCTAGGTCCAATCCTAACCCTAATCGTCTATCTAACCCTAGCCCTCAACATAACACTAACCCCAGGTCCAATTCGAAACCGAACCGTCTCTCTAACCCTAACCCTCAACATAACCGTAACCCTAGCTCCAATCCCAACCCTAATCGTCTATCTACCCTAGCCCTCACCATAACCCTAACCCTAGTACCAATCCTAACCCTAATCGTCTCTCTAACCCTAGCCCTCAACATAACCCTATCCCTAGGTCCAGTCCTAACCCTAATCGTGTATCTAACACTAGCCCTAAACATAACCCTAACCCTAGGTCCAATCCTAACCCTAATCATCTATCTAACCCTAGCCCTCAACATAACGCTAACCCTACGTCCAATCCTAACCCGAACCGTCTCTCTAACCCTACCACTCAACATAACCCTAACCCTAGGTCCAATCCTAACCCGAATCGTCTCTCTAACCCTAGCCGTCAACATAAATCTAACCCTACGTCCAATGCTAACCTTAATGGTCTACCTAACCCTAGCCCTCAATATAACCCTAACCCTAGCTCCAATCCTAACCCTAATCGTCTACCTAACCCTATCCCTCAACATAACTCTAACCCTAGGTCCAATACTAACCCTTATGGTCTACCTAACCCTAGCCATCAACAAAACCCTAACCCTAGGTCGAATCCTAACCCTAATCGTCTACCTACCCCTAGACATGAACGTAACCATAACCCTAGCTCCAATCCTAACCTAATCGTCTCTCTAACCCTAACCCTCAACACAACCCTAACCCTAGGTCCAATCCTAACCCTAATCGTCCACCTAACCCTAGCCCTCAAAATAACCCTAACCTTAGCTCCAATCCTAAACCTAATAGTCTCTCTATCCCTAGCCCTCAACACAACCCTACCCCTAGGTCCAATCCTAACCCTAATCATCTCTCTAACCCTACCCTCAACATAACCCTAACCCTAGCTCCAATCCTTACCCTAATTGTCTCTCTAATCCTAGCCCTCAATATAACCTTAACCCTAGGACCAATCCAAACCCAATCTGTCTTTCTAACCTTCGCTCTGAACATAACCCTAACCCTCGGTCCAAACCTAACCCGAACCGTCTCTCTAACCCTAGCCCTCAACATAACCCTAACCCTACGTCCAATACTAACCCTAATGGTCCACCTAATCCTAGCCCTAAACATAACCCTAACCCTAGGTCCAATCCTAACCCTAATCGTCTACCTAACCCTAGCCCTCAACATAACCATAACCCTAGGTCCAATCCTAACCCTAATCGTCTCTCTAACCCTAGCCCTCAACATAACCATAACCCTAGGTTCAATCCTAACCCTAATCGTCTCTCTAACCCTAGCCCTGAACATAACCCTAACCCTAGCTCCAATCCTAACCCTAGTCGTCTACCTAACCTTAGCCCTCAACACAACCCTAACCCTAGGTGCAATCCTAACCCTATTCGTCTCTCTAAACCTAGCCCTCAACATAACCCTAACCCTCGGTCCAATGCTACCCCGAAACTTCTCTCTAACCCTAGCCCTAAACATAACCATAACCCTAGGTCCATTCATAAACCCTAATTGTCTACCTAGCCCTAGCCCTCAACATAACCTTAACCCTAACTCCAATCCTAACCCTAACCGTCTCTCCAACCCTAGCCCTCAACATAACCCTACCCTAAGTCCAATCCTAACCCGAATCGTCTCTCTAAACCTAGCCTTCAACATAACCCTAACCCTACGTCCAAAACTAACCCTAATGGTCTACCTAATCCTAGCCCTCAACATAACCCTAACCCTTGGTCCAATCCTAAACCTAATCGTCTACCTAACCTTAGCCCTCAACATAACCCTAACCCTAGGTCCAATAATGACCCTAATGGTCTACCTAATCCTAGCCCTCAACATAACCGTAACCCTAGGTCCAATCCTAACCCTAACTGTCTCTCTAACCGTACCCCTCAACATAACCCTAACCCTAGGTCCAATCCTAACCCTAATCGACTCTCTAACCGTAGCCCTCAACATAACCTTAATCCTAGGTCCAATCCTTACCCTAATCGTCTGTCTAAACCTAGCCATAAAACATAACCCTAACCCTAGGTCCTATCCTAACCCCAACCGTCTCTCTAACCCTAGCCCTAAACGTAACCCTAACACTAAGTCCAATTCTAACCCGAACCGTCTCTCTAACCCTAGCCCTCTACATAACCCTAACCCTAGGTCGAACCCTAGCCCTAATCGTTTACCTAACCCTAGCCCTAAAGATGACCCTAACCCTAGGTTCAATCCTAACCCTAATCGTCTATTTTACCCTAGCCTTAAACATAACCCTAACCGTAGCTCCAATCCTAACCTTAATCGTCTACCTAACCCTAGCCTTCAACATAACCTTAACCCTAGCGGAAATCCTAACCCTAATCGTCTCTCTAACCCTAGCCCTCAACATAACCCTAAACCTAGCTCCAATCTTAACCCTAATCTTCCCTATAACCCTAGCCCTCAATATAACATTAACCCTAGGACCAATCCAAACCCAATCCGTCCCCCTAACCTAGCCCTCAACATAACCCTAACCATCGGTGCAGTTCTAACCCGAACCGTCTCTTTAATCCTAGCCCTAAACATAACCCTAACCCTACGTCCAATCCTAACCCGAATCGTCTCTCTAACCCTAGCCCTCAACATAACCCTAACTCTACATCCAATACAACCTTGATGGTCTACCTAATCCTAGCCCTCAACATAACCCTAAGCCTAGGTCTAATTCTAACCCGAACCGTCTCTCTAAACCTACCCCTCTCCATAACCCTAACCCAAGGTCCAATCCGAACCCTTATCGTCTCTCTAAACCTAGCCCTCAACAAAACACTAACCCTAGGTCGAATCCTAGCCCTAATCATCTACCTAACCCTACCCCTCAATAACCCTAACCCTAGCTCAAAACCTAACCTAATCGTCTCTCTAACCCTATCCCTCAACATAACCCTAACCCTAGGTCAATCCTAACCCGAATAGTCTCTCTAAACCTAGCCATCAACATATCCCTAACCCTAGGTCCAATACTAAACCTAATGGTCTACCTAATCCTAGCCCTCAACATAACCGTAACCCTAGGTCGAATCCTAAACCTAACCGTCTCTCTAACCCTAGCCCTCAACATAACCCTAACCCTAGGTCAAATTCTAACCCGAACCGTCTCTCTAAACCTAGCCCTCTCCATAACCCTAACCCTAGGTCTAATCCTAACCCTTATCGTCTCTCTAACCCTAGCCCTCAACAAAACACTAACCCTAGGTCGAATGCTAGCCCTAATCGTCTACCTAACCCTAGCCCTAAACATAACCCTAACCCTAGCTCCAATCCTAACCCTAATCGTCTATCTAACCCTAGCCCTAAACATAATCCTAAACGTAGCTCCAATTCTAACCTTAATCGTCTACCTAACCCTAGCCCTAAAGATAACCCTAACTGTAGGTTCAATCCTAACCCTAATCGCCTATCTAACCCTAGCCCTAAACATAACCCTAACCCTAGGTCCAATAATAACCCTAAACGTCTCTCAAAACCTAGCCATCAACATAACCCTAACCCCTGGTCCAATCCTAACCCTATTCGTCTACCTACCCCTAACCCTCAACATAACTCTAACCCTAGCTTCAATACTAACCGAATCGTCTCTCTAACCCTAGCCCCCAACATAACCCTAATCCTAGTTCCAATACTAACCCTAATCGCCTACCTAAACCTACCCCTCAACATAACCCTAACGCTATGGTCCAGTCCTAACCCTAATATTGTTTCTAAACCTAGCCCTAAACATAACCCTAACCCTAGGACCAATCCTAACCCTAGTCGTCTACCTAACTTTAGCCCTCAACACAACCCTAACCCTAGGTCCAATCCTAACCCTATTCGTCTCTCTAAACCTAGCCCTCAACATAACCCTAACCTTCTGTCCAATCCTAACCCGAACCGTCTCTCTAACCCTAGCCCGCAACATAACCCTAACGCTACATCCAATCCTAGCCTTGTCGTCTACATAACCTTAGCCTTCAACAGAACCCAAACCCCAGGTCCAATCCTAACCATATTCGTCTCTCTAAACCTAGCCCTCAACATAACCCTAACACTGGGTCCAATCCTAACCAGAACCTTCTCTCTAACCCTAGCCCTCAACATAACCCTAACCCTAGCTCCAATCCTAACCCTAATCGTCCACCTACCCTAGCCCTAAACATAACCCTAACCGTAGCTCCAATCCTAACCCTAATAGTCTCTCTAACCCTAGTCCTCAACACAACCCTAAACCTCGGTCCAATCCTAACCCTAATCGTCTCTCTAACCCTAGCCCTCAACATAACCCTAACCCTAGCTCCAATCCTAACCCTAATCTTCTCTCTAATCCTAGCCCTCAATATAACCTTAACCCTAGGACCAATCCAAACCCAATCTGTCTCTCTAACCCTCGCTCTCAACATAACCCTAACCCTCGGTCCAATCCTAACCCGAGCCGTCTATGTAATCCTAGCCCTCAACATGACACTAACCATAGGTCCAATATTAACCCTAATCGTCTATCTAACCCTAGCCATCAACATAACCCTAACCCTACGTCCAATCCTAACCCGAATCGTCTCTCTAACCCTAGCCCTCAACGTAACCCTAACCCTACGTCCAATACTAACCCTAATGGTCTACCTAATCCTAGCCCTCAACATAACCCTAACCCTAGGTCCAATACTAACACTAATCGTCTACCTGACCCTAGCCCTCAACATAACCCTAACCCTAGCTCGAATCCTAACCTAATCGTCTCTCTAACCGTATCCCTCAACATAAACCTAACACTAGGTCAATCCTAACCCGAATAGTCTCTCTAAACCTAGCCCTCAACATAACCCTAACCCTAGGTCCAATAAAACCCTAATGGTCTACCTAATCCTAGCCCTCAACATAACCGTAACCCGAGGACCAATCCTAACCCTAACCGTCTCTCTAACCCTAGCCATCAACATAACACTTACCCTACGTCCAAATCTAACCCTAATAGTCTCTCTAACCGTAGCCCTCAACACAACCCTAACCCTAGGTCGAATCCTAGCCCTAATCGTCTACCTAACCCTACCCCTCAACATAACCCTAACCCTATAGTCCAGTCCTAACCCTAATAGTGTATCTAACCCTAGCCCTAAACATAACCCTAACCCTAGCCCAAACCTAACCCTAATCGTCTATCTAACCCTAGCACTAAACATAACCCTAACCCTAGCTCCAATCCTAACCCTAATCGTCTCTCTAACCCTAGCCCTCAACATAACCCACACCCTAGGTCTAATCCTAACCCGAACCATCTGTAAAACCCTAGCCCGCAACATAACCCTAACGCTAGGTCCAATCCTAACCCTAGTCGTCTACCTAACCTTAGCCCTCAACACAACCCAAACCCTAGGTCCAATCCTAACCCTATTCGTCTCTCTAAACCTAGCCCTCAACATAACCCTAACACTGGGTCCAATCCAAACCAGAACCTTCTCTCTAACCCTAGCCGTCAACATAACACTGACCCTAGGTCCAATCCTAACCCTAATCATCTATCTAACCCTAGCCCTCACCATAAGCCTAACCCTAGGACCAATCGTAACCCTAATCGTTTACCTAACCCTAGCCTTCAACATTACCCTAACCCTAGCTCCAATCCTAACCCTAATCGTCCAACTAACCTTAGCCCTCAACATAAAGCTAACTCTAGCTCCAATCCTAACCATAATCGTCTACCTAACCCTAGCTCTCAACATAACCCTAACCCTAGCTTAAATCCTAACCGTAATCGTCTCTCTAACCCTAGCCCTCAACATAACCCTAACCCTAGGTCCAATCCTAACCCGAACCGTCTCTCTGACCCTAGCCCTAAACCTAACCATAAACCTAGGTCCAATCCTAACCCTAATCGTCTATCTAACCCTAGCCCTAAACATAACCCTAACCCTAGGTCAAATCCTAACCCAAACCGTCTCTCTAACCCTAGCCCTCAACATAACCCTAACCCTAGGTACAATCCTAAAGCTAATAGTCTCTCTAAACCTAGCCCTCAACATAACCCTAACCCTAGGTCCAATCCTAACCCAAATCGTCTATCTAAGCCTAGCCCTCAACATAACCCTAATCCTAGCTCCAATCCTAACCCGAATCGTCTACCTAACCCTAGCCCTCAACATGACCCTAACCTTAGGTCCAATCCTAACCCTAATCGTCTATCTAACCCTATCCCTCAACATAACCCTAATCCTAGCTCCAATCTTAACCCTAATAGTCTCTCTAAACCTAGCCCACAACATAACCCTAACCCTATGGTCCAGTCCTAACCCTAATAGTGTATCTAACCCTAGCCCTCAACATAACCCTAACCCTAGCTCCAATCCTAACGCTAATCGTCCACCTATCCCTATCCCTCAACATAACCCTAATCCTAGCTCCAATCTTAACCCTAATAGTCTCTCTAACCCTAGCCCTCAACCTAACCCTAACCCTAGGTCCAATCCTAACCCTAATCGTCTCTCTAACCCTAGCCCTCAACATAACCCTATCCCTAGGTCCATTCCTAACCCTAATCGTGTATCTAACACTAGCCCTAAATAAAACCCTAACCCTAGGTCCTATCCTAACAATAATCGTCTATCTAACCCTAGCCCTCAAATAACCCTAACCCTACGTCCAATCCTAACCCGAACCGTCTCTCTAACCCTAGCACTCAATATAATCCTAACCCTAGGTCCACTCCTAATCTGAATCGTATCTCTAACCACAGCCCTCAACATAACCTTAACCCTAGGTCCAATACTAACCCTAATGGTCTACCTAAAACTAGCCCTCGACATAACCCTAACCCTAGGTCCAATCCTAACCATAATCGTCTACCTAACCCTAGCCCTCAACATAACTATCCCTAGCCACAAAGCTAACCTAATCGTCTCTCTAACCCTAGCCCTAACCGTAACCCTAACCCTAGGTCCAATTCTAACCCGAACCGTCTCTCTAACCCTAGCCCTCAACATAACCCTAACGCTACCTCCTATCCTAACCCTAATCGTCTACCTAACCCTAGCCCTAAACATAACCGTAACCCTAGGTCCCATCCTAACCCGAACCGTCTCTCTAACCCTAGCCCTCAACAAAACCCTAACCCTAGGTCCAATTCTAACCCTAATCGTCTCTCTAACCCTAACCCTAAAAATAACCCTAACCCTAAGTCCAAACCTAAGCCTAATCGACTCTCTAACCATAGCCCTCAACATAACCCTAACCCTAGCTCCAATACTAACCCTAATCGTCTACCTAATACTAGCCCTCAACATAACCCTAACCCTAGGTCAATCCTAACCCTAATCGTCTATCTTACCCTATCCCTCAACATAACCCTAAGCCTAGATCCAATCCTAACCCTAATAGTCTACCTCACCCTAGCCCTCAACATAACCCTAAATCTAGCTCAAATCCTAAACCTAATCGTCTCTCTAACCCTTTCCCCCAACATAACCCTAACCATAGGTCCAATCAAACCCGAACCGTCTCCCTAATCCTAGCACTCAACCTAACCCTAACCCTAGGTTCAATCCTAATCCTAATAGTCTATCTAAAACTAGCCCTAAACATAACACTAACCCTAGGTACAATCCTAACCCGAACCGTCTCTCTAACACTAACCCTCAACATAACCCTAACCCTAGGTCCAAACCTAAGCCTAATCGACTCTCTAACCCTAGCCCTCAACATAACCCTAACATTAGGTCCCCTCCTAACCAGAACCGTCTCTCTAACCCTAGCACTCAACTTAACCCTAACCCTAGGACCAATATTAACCCGAATCCTCTCTCTAACACTAACCCTAAACATAACCCTAACCCTAGGTCCAATAATAACCCTAATCGTCTCTCTAACCCTAGCCCTCAATATAACCCTAACACTAGGTCCAATCCTATCCCTAATCGTCTACCTAACCCTACCCCTCAACATAACCCTAACCCTAGGTCCAATCCTAACCCTAATCGTCTGTCTAAACCTAACCCTCAACATAACACTAACCCTAGGTCCAATCCTAACTCTAATCGTCTATCTAAACCTAGCCCTCAACATAAACCTAACCCTAGGTGCAACCCTAACCCTATAAGTCTATCTAACCCTAGCCCTCAATTTAACCATAACCCTAGGTCTAATCCTAACCCGAACCTTCTCTCTAACCCTAGCCCTAAACATAACCATAACCCTAGGTCCATTCATAAACCCTAATTGTCTACCTAGCCCTAGCCCTCAACATAACGCTACCCCTAGCGCCAATCCTAACACTAACCGTCTCTCTAACCCTAGCCCTCAACATAACCCTAACACCACGTCCAATCCTAACCCGAACTGTCTCTCTAACCCTAGCCGTCAACCTAACCCTAACCCTAGGTCCAATCCTAACCCTAATCGTCTCTCTAACCCTAGCCCTCAACATAACGATAACCCGTGGTCCAATCATAACCCGAACCGTCCCTCTAACCCTAGCCCTCAACATAACCCTATCCCTAGGTCCAGTCCTAGCCCTAATCGTGTATCTAACACTGCCCTAAACATAACCCTAACCCTGAGTCCAATCCTAACCCTAATCGTCTATCTAACCCTACCCCTCAACATAACCTTAACCCTACGTCCAATCCTAACCCGAACCGTCTCTCTAACCCTAGCACTCAACATAACCCTAACCCTAGGTCCAATCCTACCCCGAATCGTCTATCTAACCCTAGCCCTCATCATAACCATAACCCTACGTCCAATCTTAATCCGAAAGGTCTCTCTAACCCTAGCACTCAACATAACCCTAACTCTAGCTCCAATCCTAACCTATTCGTCCCTCTAACCCTAGCCCTCAACGTAACACTAAGGCTAGGTCCAATCATAACCCTAATCGAATCTCTAACCGTAGTCCTCAACATAACACTAACCCTTGGTACAATACTATCCCTAATGTTCTACCTAACCCTTGCCCTCAACATAACCCTAACCCAGGTCCAATCCTAACCCTAATCGTCTATCTAACCATAGCGCTAAACATAACCCTAGCACTAGGTGCAATCCTAACCCGAATGGTCTCTCTCACCCTAGCCCTCAACATAACCCTAACCCTAGGTAACAATTCTAACCCGAACCGTATCTCTAAACCTAGCCCTCAACATAACCCTAAGCCTAGCTCAAATGCTAACCCTAACCGTCTCTCCAACCCTAGCCCTCAAAATAACCATAACCCTAGGTCCAATCCTAACCTGAACCGTCTCTCTAAACCTAGCCCTCAACATAACCCTAAACCTAGGTCCAATCCTAACCAGAACCTTCTCTCTAACCCTACCCCTCAACATAACCATAACCCTACGTCCAATCCTACCCCTAATCGTCTACCTAACCCTAGCCCTCAACATAACCCTAACCCTAGCTCCAATCCTAACCCTAATCGTCTCTGTAACCCTAGCCATCAACGTTAGCCTAACCCTAGGTCCAATCCTACCCTAATCGTCTATCTAACCGTATCCCTAAACATAACCCTACCCCGAGGTCCAATCCTAACCAGAACCGACTCTCTAACCCTAGCCGTCAACATAACCCTAACCCTACTTCCAATACTAACCCTAATGGTCTACCTAACCCTAGCCCTCAACATAACCCGAACCCTAGGTCCAATCCTAACCCTAATCGTATACCTAACCCTAGCCCTCAAATTAACCCTAACCCTAGCTCCAATCCTAACCCTAATCATCTCTCTAACCCTAGCCCTCAACATAACCCTAACCCTAGATACGACCTTAAGCTAATCGTCTCTCAAAACCAAGCCCTCAACTTAACCCTAACCCTAAGTCCAATCCTTACCCTAATCGTCTATCTAACCCTAGCCCTCAACATAACCCTAACCCTAGGTCCAATAATAACCCTAATCGCCTCTCTAACCCGAGCCCGCAACATAAACCTAACCCTTGGTCCAATACTAACCCTAATCTTCTACCTAACCCTAGCCCTCAACATAACCCTAACCCTAGGTCCAATCCTAACCTAATCGTCTCTCTATGCCTAGCCCTCAACATAACCCTAACACTAGGCCCAATCCTAACCCTAATCGTCTATCTAACCCTTGCCATCATCATAACCATAACCCTACGTACAATCCTAATCCGAAAGGTCTCTCTAACCCTACAACTCAACATAACCCTAACCCTAGCTCCAATCCTAACCTATTCGTCCCTCTAACCCTAGCCCTCAAAGTAACCCTAAGGCTAGGTCCAATCGTAACCCTAATCGAATCTCTAACCGTAGTCCCCAACATAATCCTAACCCTAGGTCCAATACTAACCCTAATGTTCTAACTAACCCTAGCCGTCAACATAACCCTAACCCTAGGTCCAATCCTGACCCTAATCGTCAATCTAACCCTAGCCCTCAACATAACCCTAACCCTACGTCCAATCCTAACCCGAACCGTTTCTCTAACCCTAGCACTCAACATAACCCTAACCCTAGGTCCAATCCTAACCCGAATCGTCTCTCTAACCCTAGCCGTCAACATAACCCTAACCTTACGTCCAATACTAACCCTAATGGTCTACCTAATCCTAGCTCTCAACATAATCCTAACCGTAGGTCCAATCCTAACCCTAATCGTCTACCTAACCGTAGCCCTCAACATAACCCTAACCCTAGCTCCAATCCCAACCATAATCATCTACCTAACCCTATTCCTCAACATAACCCTAACCGTAGGTCCAATACTAACCCTTATGGTCTACCTAACCCTAGCCCTCAACATAACCCAAACCCTAGGTCAAATCCTAACCCTAATCGTCTACCCAACCCTAGACCTCAACGTAACCCTAACCCTAGCTCCAATCCTTCCTTAATCGTCTCTCTAACCCTAGCCCTCAACACAACCCTAACCCTAGATCCAATCCTAACCCTAATCGTCCACCTAACCCTAGCCCTCAACATAACCCTAACCGTAGTTCCAATCCTAACCCTAATAGTCTCTCTAACCCTAGCCCTCAACACAACCCTAACCCTAGGTCCAATCCTAACCCTAATCGTCTCTCTAACCCTAGCCCTCAACATAACCCTAACCCTCGATCCAATCCTAACCTGAACCGTCTCTCTAATCCTAGCCCTCAACATGACACTAACCCTAGGTCCAATCCTAACCCGAACATTCTCTCTAACCCTAGCCCTCAACATAACCCTGACCCTAGGACCAATCCTAACCCTAATCGTTACCTAACCCTAGCCCTCAACATAACCCTAACCCTCGGTCCAGTCCTAACCCTAATCGTGTATCTAACCCTAGCTCTAAACATAACCCTAAACCTAGGTCCAATTCTAACCATAATCGTCTATCTAACCCTAGCACTCAACATAACCCTAACCCTAGCTCCAATCCTATCCGTAATCGTCAACCGAACCCTAGCGCTCAAAATAACCCTAACCCTAGCTCCAATCCTAACCCTAATAGTCTCTCTAACCCTAACCCTCAACATAACCTTAACCCTAGGTCCAATGCTAACCCTAATCGTCTCTCTAACCCTAGCCTTAAATATAACCATAAACCCAGGTCCATTCATAAATCCTAATTGTCTACCTAGCCCTAGCCCTCAACATAACCTTAACCCTAGCTCCAATCCTAACCCTAACCGTCTCACTAACCTTACTCCTCAACATAACCCTAAACCTAGGTCCAATCCTAACCCTAATCGTCTACCTAAACCTAGCCGTCAACATAACCCTAACCGTAGGTACAATCCTAACCATAATCATCTCTGTAACCCTAGCCCTCAACATAACCCTAACCCTAAGACCACTCCTAACCCTAATGGTCTACCTAACCCTAGCCCTCAACATAACCCTAACCCTAGGTCCAGTCCTAACCCTAATCGTGTATCTAACCCTAGCCCTCAACATAACACTAACCCTAGCTCCAAACCTATCCCTAATCGTCAACCGAACCCTAGCGCTCAAAATAACCCTAACCCTAGCTCCAATCCTAACCCTAATAATCTGTCTAACCCTAACCCTCAACATAACCTTAACCCTAGGTCCAATCCTAACCCTAATCATCTCTCTAACCCTAGCCCTCAACATAACCCTAACCCTAGCTTCAATCCTAACCCTAATAGTCTCTCTAACCCTAGCCCTCAACATATCCCTAACTCTAGCTCCAATCCTAACCCTAGTCGTCTACCTAACCTTAGCCCTCAACATAACCCTAACCCTAGGTCCAATCCTAACCTGAAGCGACACTTTAACCCTAGACCAAAACATAAACTTAACCCTAGGTCCAATCCTTACCCTAATCGTCTGTCTAAACCTAGCCATAAAACATAACCCTAACCCTAGGTCCTATCCTAACCCCAACCGTCTCTCTAACCCTAGCCCTAAACGTAACCCTAACACTAAGTCCAATTCTAACCCGAACCGTCTCTCTAACCCTAGCCCTCTACATAACCCTAACCCTAGGTCGAACCCTAGCCCTAATCGTTTACCTAACCCTAGCCCTAAAGATGACCCTAACCCTAGGTTCAATCCTAACCCTAATCGTCTATTTTACCCTAGCCTTAAACATAACCCTAACCGTAGCTCCAATCCTAACCTTAATCGTCTACCTAACCCTAGCCTTCAACATAACCTTAACCCTAGCGGAAATCCTAACCCTAATCGTCTCTCTAACCCTAGCCCTCAACATAACCCTAAACCTAGCTCCAATCTTAACCCTAATCTTCCCTATAACCCTAGCCCTCAATATAACATTAACCCTAGGACCAATCCAAACCCAATCCGTCCCCCTAACCTAGCCCTCAACATAACCCTAACCATCGGTGCAGTTCTAACCCGAACCGTCTCTTTAATCCTAGCCCTAAACATAACCCTAACCCTACGTCCAATCCTAACCCGAATCGTCTCTCTAACCCTAGCCCTCAACATAACCCTAACTCTACGTCCAATACAACCTTGATGGTCTACCTAATCCTAGCCCTCAACATAACCCTAAGCCTAGGTCTAATTCTAACCCGAACCGTCTCTCTAAACCTACCCCTCTCCATAACCCTAACCCAAGGTCCAATCCGAACCCTTATCGTCTCTCTAAACCTAGCCCTCAACAAAACACTAACCCTAGGTCGAATCCTAGCCCTAATCATCTACCTAACCCTACCCCTCAATAACCCTAACCCTAGCTCAAAACCTAACCTAATCGTCTCTCTAACCCTATCCCTCAACATAACCCTAACCCTAGGTCAATCCTAACCCGAATAGTCTCTCTAAACCTAGCCATCAACATATCCCTAACCCTAGGTCCAATACTAAACCTAATGGTCTACCTAATCCTAGCCCTCAACATAACCGTAACCCTAGGTCGAATCCTAAACCTAACCGTCTCTCTAACCCTAGCCCTCAACATAACCCTAACCCTAGGTCAAATTCTAACCCGAACCGTCTCTCTAAACCTAGCCCTCTCCATAACCCTAACCCTAGGTCTAATCCTAACCCTTATCGTCTCTCTAACCCTAGCCCTCAACAAAACACTAACCCTAGGTCGAATGCTAGCCCTAATCGTCTACCTAACCCTAGCCCTAAACATAACCCTAACCCTAGCTCCAATCCTAACCCTAATCGTCTATCTAACCCTAGCCCTAAACATAATCCTAAACGTAGCTCCAATTCTAACCTTAATCGTCTACCTAACCCTAGCCCTAAAGATAACCCTAACTGTAGGTTCAATCCTAACCCTAATCGCCTATCTAACCCTAGCCCTAAACATAACCCTAACCCTAGGTCCAATAATAACCCTAAACGTCTCTCAAAACCTAGCCATCAACATAACCCTAACCCCTGGTCCAATCCTAACCCTATTCGTCTACCTACCCCTAACCCTCAACATAACTCTAACCCTAGCTTCAATACTAACCGAATCGTCTCTCTAACCCTAGCCCCCAACATAACCCTAATCCTAGTTCCAATACTAACCCTAATCGCCTACCTAAACCTACCCCTCAACATAACCCTAACGCTATGGTCCAGTCCTAACCCTAATATTGTTTCTAAACCTAGCCCTAAACATAACCCTAACCCTAGGACCAATCCTAACCCTAGTCGTCTACCTAACTTTAGCCCTCAACACAACCCTAACCCTAGGTCCAATCCTAACCCTATTCGTCTCTCTAAACCTAGCCCTCAACATAACCCTAACCTTCTGTCCAATCCTAACCCGAACCGTCTCTCTAACCCTAGCCCGCAACATAACCCTAACGCTACATCCAATCCTAGCCTTGTCGTCTACATAACCTTAGCCTTCAACAGAACCCAAACCCCAGGTCCAATCCTAACCATATTCGTCTCTCTAAACCTAGCCCTCAACATAACCCTAACACTGGGTCCAATCCTAACCAGAACCTTCTCTCTAACCCTAGCCCTCAACATAACCCTAACCCTAGCTCCAATCCTAACCCTAATCGTCCACCTACCCTAGCCCTAAACATAACCCTAACCGTAGCTCCAATCCTAACCCTAATAGTCTCTCTAACCCTAGTCCTCAACACAACCCTAAACCTCGGTCCAATCCTAACCCTAATCGTCTCTCTAACCCTAGCCCTCAACATAACCCTAACCCTAGCTCCAATCCTAACCCTAATCTTCTCTCTAATCCTAGCCCTCAATATAACCTTAACCCTAGGACCAATCCAAACCCAATCTGTCTCTCTAACCCTCGCTCTCAACATAACCCTAACCCTCGGTCCAATCCTAACCCGAGCCGTCTATGTAATCCTAGCCCTCAACATGACACTAACCATAGGTCCAATATTAACCCTAATCGTCTATCTAACCCTAGCCATCAACATAACCCTAACCCTACGTCCAATCCTAACCCGAATCGTCTCTCTAACCCTAGCCCTCAACGTAACCCTAACCCTACGTCCAATACTAACCCTAATGGTCTACCTAATCCTAGCCCTCAACATAACCCTAACCCTAGGTCCAATACTAACACTAATCGTCTACCTGACCCTAGCCCTCAACATAACCCTAACCCTAGCTCGAATCCTAACCTAATCGTCTCTCTAACCGTATCCCTCAACATAAACCTAACACTAGGTCAATCCTAACCCGAATAGTCTCTCTAAACCTAGCCCTCAACATAACCCTAACCCTAGGTCCAATAAAACCCTAATGGTCTACCTAATCCTAGCCCTCAACATAACCGTAACCCGAGGACCAATCCTAACCCTAACCGTCTCTCTAACCCTAGCCATCAACATAACACTTACCCTACGTCCAAATCTAACCCTAATAGTCTCTCTAACCGTAGCCCTCAACACAACCCTAACCCTAGGTCGAATCCTAGCCCTAATCGTCTACCTAACCCTACCCCTCAACATAACCCTAACCCTATAGTCCAGTCCTAACCCTAATAGTGTATCTAACCCTAGCCCTAAACATAACCCTAACCCTAGCCCAAACCTAACCCTAATCGTCTATCTAACCCTAGCACTAAACATAACCCTAACCCTAGCTCCAATCCTAACCCTAATCGTCTCTCTAACCCTAGCCCTCAACATAACCCACACCCTAGGTCTAATCCTAACACGAACCATCTGTAAAACCCTAGCCCGCAACATAACCCTAACGCTAGGTCCAATCCTAACCCTAGTCGTCTACCTAACGTTAGCCCTCAACACAACCCAAACCCTAGGTCCAATCCTAACCCTATTCGTCTCTCTAAACCTAGCCCTCAACATAACCCTAACACTGGGTCCAATCCAAACCAGAACCTTCTCTCTAACCCTAGCCGTCAACATAACACTGACCCTAGGTCCAATCCTAACCCTAATCATCTATCTAACCCTAGCCCTCACCATAAGCCTAACCCTAGGACCAATCGTAACCCTAATCGTTTACCTAACCCTAGCCTTCAACATTACCCTAACCCTAGCTCCAATCCTAACCCTAATCGTCCAACTAACCTTAGCCCTCAACATAAAGCTAACTCTAGCTCCAATCCTAACCATAATCGTCTACCTAACCCTAGCTCTCAACATAACCCTAACCCTAGCTTAAATCCTAACCGTAATCGTCTCTCTAACCCTAGCCCTCAACATAACCCTAACCCTAGGTCCAATCCTAACCCGAACCGTCTCTCTGACCCTAGCCCTAAACCTAACCATAAACCTAGGTCCAATCCTAACCCTAATCGTCTATCTAACCCTAGCCCTAAACATAACCCTAACCCTAGGTCAAATCCTAACCCAAACCGTCTCTCTAACCCTAGCCCTCAACATAACCCTAACCCTAGGTACAATCCTAAAGCTAATAGTCTCTCTAAACCTAGCCCTCAACATAACCCTAACCCTAGGTCCAATCCTAACCCAAATCGTCTATCTAAGCCTAGCCCTCAACATAACCCTAATCCTAGCTCCAATCCTAACCCGAATCGTCTACCTAACCCTAGCCCTCAACATGACCCTAACCTTAGGTCCAATCCTAACCCTAATCGTCTATCTAACCCTATCCCTCAACATAACCCTAATCCTAGCTCCAATCTTAACCCTAATAGTCTCTCTAAACCTAGCCCACAACATAACCCTAACCCTATGGTCCAGTCCTAACCCTAATAGTGTATCTAACCCTAGCCCTCAACATAACCCTAACCCTAGCTCCAATCCTAACGCTAATCGTCCACCTATCCCTATCCCTCAACATAACCCTAATCCTAGCTCCAATCTTAACCCTAATAGTCTCTCTAACCCTAGCCCTCAACCTAACCCTAACCCTAGGTCCAATCCTAACCCTAATCGTCTCTCTAACCCTAGCCCTCAACATAACCCTATCCCTAGGTCCATTCCTAACCCTAATCGTGTATCTAACACTAGCCCTAAATAAAACCCTAACCCTAGGTCCTATCCTAACCCTAATCGTCTATCTAACCCTAGCCCTCAAATAACCCTAACCCTACGTCCAATCCTAACCCGAACCGTCTCTCTAACCCTAGCACTCAATATAATCCTAACCCTAGGTCCACTCCTAATCTGAATCGTATCTCTAACCACAGCCCTCAACATAACCTTAACCCTAGGTCCAATACTAACCCTAATGGTCTACCTAAAACTAGCCCTCGACATAACCCTAACCCTAGGTCCAATCCTAACCATAATCGTATACCTAACCCTAGCCCTCAACATAACTATCCCTAGCCACAAAGCTAACCTAATCGTCTCTCTAACCCTAGCCCTAACCGTAACCCTAACCCTAGGTCCAATTCTAACCCGAACCGTCTCTCTAACCCTAGCCCTCAACATAACCCTAACGCTACCTCCTATCCTAACCCTAATCGTCTACCTAACCCTAGCCCTAAACATAACCGTAACCCTAGGTCCCATCCTAACCCGAACCGTCTCTCTAACCCTAGCCCTCAACAAAACCCTAACCCTAGGTCCAATTCTAACCCTAATCGTCTCTCTAACCCTAACCCTAAAAATAACCCTAACCCTAAGTCCAAACCTAAGCCTAATCGACTCTCTAACCATAGCCCTCAACATAACCCTAACCCTAGCTCCAATACTAACCCTAATCGTCTACCTAATACTAGCCCTCAACATAACCCTAACCCTAGGTCAATCCTAACCCTAATCGTCTATCTTACCCTATCCCTCAACATAACCCTAAGCCTAGATCCAATCCTAACCCTAATAGTCTACCTCACCCTAGCCCTCAACATAACCCTAAATCTAGCTCAAATCCTAAACCTAATCGTCTCTCTAACCCTTTCCCCCAACATAACCCTAACCATAGGTCCAATCAAACCCGAACCGTCTCCCTAATCCTAGCACTCAACCTAACCCTAACCCTAGGTTCAATCCTAATCCTAATAGTCTATCTAAAACTAGCCCTAAACATAACACTAACCCTAGGTACAATCCTAACCCGAACCGTCTCTCTAACACTAACCCTCAACATAACCCTAACCCTAGGTCCAAACCTAAGCCTAATCGACTCTCTAACCCTAGCCCTCAACATAACCCTAACATTAGGTCCCCTCCTAACCAGAACCGTCTCTCTAACCCTAGCACTCAACTTAACCCTAACCCTAGGACCAATATTAACCCGAATCCTCTCTCTAACACTAACCCTAAACATAACCCTAACCCTAGGTCCAATAATAACCCTAATCGTCTCTCTAACCCTAGCCCTCAATATAACCCTAACACTAGGTCCAATCCTATCCCTAATCGTCTACCTAACCCTACCCCTCAACATAACCCTAACCCTAGGTCCAATCCTAACCCTAATCGTCTGTCTAAACCTAACCCTCAACATAACACTAACCCTAGGTCCAATCCTAACTCTAATCGTCTATCTAAACCTAGCCCTCAACATAAACCTAACCCTAGGTGCAACCCTAACCCTATAAGTCTATCTAACCCTAGCCCTCAATTTAACCATAACCCTAGGTCTAATCCTAACCCGAACCTTCTCTCTAACCCTAGCCCTAAACATAACCATAACCCTAGGTCCATTCATAAACCCTAATTGTCTACCTAGCCCTAGCCCTCAACATAACGCTACCCCTAGAGCCAATCCTAACACTAACCGTCTCTCTAACCCTAGCCCTCAACATAACCCTAACACCACGTCCAATCCTAACCCGAACTGTCTCTCTAACCCTAGCCGTCAACCTAACCCTAACCCTAGGTCCAATCCTAACCCTAATCGTCTCTCTAACCCTAGCCCTCAACATAACGATAACCCGTGGTCCAATCATAACCCGAACCGTCCCTCTAACCCTAGCCCTCAACATAACCCTATCCCTAGGTCCAGTCCTAGCCCTAATCGTGTATCTAACACTGCCCTAAACATAACCCTAACCCTGAGTCCAATCCTAACCCTAATCGTCTATCTAACCCTACCCCTCAACATAACCTTAACCCTACGTCCAATCCTAACCCGAACCGTCTCTCTAACCCTAGCACTCAACATAACCCTAACCCTAGGTCCAATCCTACCCCGAATCGTCTATCTAACCCTAGCCCTCATCATAACCATAACCCTACGTCCAATCTTAATCCGAAAGGTCTCTCTAACCCTAGCACTCAACATAACCCTAACTCTAGCTCCAATCCTAACCTATTCGTCCCTCTAACCCTAGCCCTCAACGTAACACTAAGGCTAGGTCCAATCATAACCCTAATCGAATCTCTAACCGTAGTCCTCAACATAACACTAACCCTTGGTACAATACTATCCCTAATGTTCTACCTAACCCTTGCCCTCAACATAACCCTAACCCAGGTCCAATCCTAACCCTAATCGTCTATCTAACCATAGCGCTAAACATAACCCTAGCACTAGGTGCAATCCTAACCCGAATGGTCTCTCTCACCCTAGCCCTCAACATAACCCTAACCCTAGGTAACAATTCTAACCCGAACCGTATCTCTAAACCTAGCCCTCAACATAACCCTAAGCCTAGCTCAAATGCTAACCCTAACCGTCTCTCCAACCCTAGCCCTCAAAATAACCATAACCCTAGGTCCAATCCTAACCTGAACCGTCTCTCTAAACCTAGCCCTCAACATAACCCTAAACCTAGGTCCAATCCTAACCAGAACCTTCTCTCTAACCCTACCCCTCAACATAACCATAACTCTACGTCCAATCCTACCCCTAATCGTCTACCTAACCCTAGCCCTCAACATAACCCTAACCCTAGCTCCAATCCTAACCCTAATCGTCTCTGTAACCCTAGCCATCAACGTTAGCCTAACCCTAGGTCCAATCCTACCCTAATCGTCTATCTAACCGTATCCCTAAACATAACCCTACCCCGAGGTCCAATCCTAACCAGAACCGACTCTCTAACCCTAGCCGTCAACATAACCCTAACCCTACTTCCAATACTAACCCTAATGGTCTACCTAACCCTAGCCCTCAACATAACCCGAACCCTAGGTCCAATCCTAACCCTAATCGTATACCTAACCCTAGCCCTCAAATTAACCCTAACCCTAGCTCCAATCCTAACCCTAATCATCTCTCTAACCCTAGCCCTCAACATAACCCTAACCCTAGATACGACCTTAAGCTAATCGTCTCTCAAAACCAAGCCCTCAACTTAACCCTAACCCTAAGTCCAATCCTTACCCTAATCGTCTATCTAACCCTAGCCCTCAACATAACCCTAACCCTAGGTCCAATAATAACCCTAATCGCCTCTCTAACCCGAGCCCGCAACATAAACCTAACCCTTGGTCCAATACTAACCCTAATCTTCTACCTAACCCTAGCCCTCAACATAACCCTAACCCTAGGTCCAATCCTAACCTAATCGTCTCTCTATGCCTAGCCCTCAACATAACCCTAACACTAGGCCCAATCCTAACCCTAATCGTCTATCTAAGCCTTGCCATCATCATAACCATAACCCTACGTACAATCCTAATCCGAAAGGTCTCTCTAACCCTACAACTCAACATAACCCTAACCCTAGCTCCAATCCTAACCTATTCGTCCCTCTAACCCTAGCCCTCAAAGTAACCCTAAGGCTAGGTCCAATCGTAACCCTAATCGAATCTCTAACCGTAGTCCCCAACATAATCCTAACCCTAGGTCCAATACTAACCCTAATGTTCTAACTAACCCTAGCCGTCAACATAACCCTAACCCTAGGTCCAATCCTGACCCTAATCGTCAATCTAACCCTAGCCCTCAACATAACCCTAACCCTACGTCCAATCCTAACCCGAACCGTTTCTCTAACCCTAGCACTCAACATAACCCTAACCCTAGGTCCAATCCTAACCCGAATCGTCTCTCTAACCCTAGCCGTCAACATAACCCTAACCTTACGTCCAATACTAACCCTAATGGTCTACCTAATCCTAGCTCTCAACATAATCCTAACCGTAGGTCCAATCCTAACCCTAATCGTCTACCTAACCGTAGCCCTCAACATAACCCTAACCCTAGCTCCAATCCCAACCATAATCATCTACCTAACCCTATTCCTCAACATAACCCTAACCGTAGGTCCAATACTAACCCTTATGGTCTACCTAACCCTAGCCCTCAACATAACCCAAACCCTAGGTCAAATCCTAACCCTAATCGTCTACCCAACCCTAGACCTCAACGTAACCCTAACCCTAGCTCCAATCCTTCCTTAATCGTCTCTCTAACCCTAGCCCTCAACACAACCCTAACCCTAGATCCAATCCTAACCCTAATCGTCCACCTAACCCTAGCCCTCAACATAACCCTAACCGTAGTTCCAATCCTAACCCTAATAGTCTCTCTAACCCTAGCCCTCAACACAACCCTAACCCTAGGTCCAATCCTAACCCTAATCGTCTCTCTAACCCTAGCCCTCAACATAACCCTAACCCTCGATCCAATCCTAACCTGAACCGTCTCTCTAATCCTAGCCCTCAACATGACACTAACCCTAGGTCCAATCCTAACCCGAACATTCTCTCTAACCCTAGCCCTCAACATAACCCTGACCCTAGGACCAATCCTAACCCTAATCGTTACCTAACCCTAGCCCTCAACATAACCCTAACCCTAGGTCCAGTCCTAACCCTAATCGTGTATCTAACCCTAGCTCTAAACATAACCCTAAACCTAGGTCCAATTCTAACCATAATCGTCTATCTAACCCTAGCACTCAACATAACCCTAACCCTAGCTCCAATCCTATCCGTAATCGTCAACCGAACCCTAGCGCTCAAAATAACCCTAACCCTAGCTCCAATCCTAACCCTAATAGTCTCTCTAACCCTAACCCTCAACATAACCTTAACCCTAGGTCCAATGCTAACCCTAATCGTCTCTCTAACCCTAGCCTTAAATATAACCATAAACCCAGGTCCATTCATAAATCCTAATTGTCTACCTAGCCCTAGCCCTCAACATAACCTTAACCCTAGCTCCAATCCTAACCCTAACCGTCTCACTAACCTTACTCCTCAACATAACCCTAAACCTAGGTCCAATCCTAACCCTAATCGTCTACCTAAACCTAGCCGTCAACATAACCCTAACCGTAGGTACAATCCTAACCATAATCATCTCTGTAACCCTAGCCCTCAACATAACCCTAACCCTAAGACCACTCCTAACCCTAATGGTCTACCTAACCCTAGCCCTCAACATAACCCTAACCCTAGGTCCAGTCCTAACCCTAATCGTGTATCTAACCCTAGCCCTCAACATAACACTAACCCTAGCTCCAAACCTATCCCTAATCGTCAACCGAACCCTAGCGCTCAAAATAACCCTAACCCTAGCTCCAATCCTAACCCTAATAATCTGTCTAACCCTAACCCTCAACATAACCTTAACCCTAGGTCCAATCCTAACCCTAATCATCTCTCTAACCCTAGCCCTCAACATAACCCTAACCCTAGCTTCAATCCTAACCCTAATAGTCTCTCTAACCCTAGCCCTCAACATATCCCTAACTCTAGCTCCAATCCTAACCCTAGTCGTCTACCTAACCTTAGCCCTCAACATAACCCTAACCCTAGGTCCAATCCTAACCTGAAGCGACACTTTAACCCTAGCCCAAAACATAAACTTAACCCTAGGTCCAATCCTAACCCTAATCGTCTACCTAAACATAGCCCTCAACATAACCCCAAACCTAGCTACAATCCTAACCCTAATCATCTATGTAACCCTAGCCCTCAACATAACCCTAACCCTAGTTCCAATCCTAACCCTAATCGTGTACCTAACCCTAGCCCTCAAATTAACCATAACCCTAGATCTAATCCTAACACTAATCATCTCTCTAACCCTAGTCCTCAACATAACCTTAACCCTAGGTCCAATAATAACCCTAATCGTCTCTCTAACCCGAGCCCGCAACATAATCCTAACCCTTGGTCCAATCCTAACCCTAATCGTCTACCTAACCCTGGCCCTCAACATAACCCTAACCCTAGCTCCAATCCTAACCTATTCGTCCCTCTAAACCTAGCCCTCAACGTAACCCTAACGCTAGGTCCTATCGTAACCCTAATCGAATCTCTAACTGTAGTCCTCAACATAACCCTAACCCTAGGTCCAATACTAACCCTAATGTTCTACCTAACCCTAGCCGTCAACATAACCCTAACCCTAGGTCCAATCCTAACCCGAACCGTCTCTCTAACCCTAGCACTCAACATAACCCTAACCCTAGGTCCAATCCTAACCCGAATCGTCTCCCTAACCCTAGCCGTCAACATAACCCTAACCCTACGTCCAATACTAACCCTAATGGTCTACCTAATCCTAGCCCTCAACATAATCCTAACCCTAGGTCCAATCCTAACCCTAATCGTCTACCTAACCCTAGCCGTCAACATAACCCTAACCCTAGCTCCAATCCTAAATATAATCGTCTACCTAACCCTCTTCCTCAACATAACCCTAACCGTAGGGCCAATACTAACCCTTATGGTCTACTTAACCCTAGCCCTCAACATAACCCTAACCCTAGGTCATATCCTAACCCTAATCGTCTACCTAACCCTAGACCTCAACGTAACCCTAACCCTAGATCCAATCCTCACTTAATCGTCTCTCTAACCCTAGCCCTCAACACAACCCTAACCCTAGATCCAATCCTAACCCTAATCGTCCACCTAACCCTAGCCCTCAAGATAACCCTAACCGTAGCTCCAATCCTAACCCTAATAGTCTCTCTAACCCTAGCCCTCAACACAACCATAACCCTAGCTCCAATCCTAACCTTAATCGTCACTCTAATCCTAGCCATCAATATAACCTTAACCCTAGGACCAATCCAAACCCAATCTGTCTCTCTAACCCTCGCTCTCAGCATAACCCTAACCCTCGATCCAATCCTAACCCGAACCGTCTCTCTAATCCTAGCCCTCAACGTGACACTAACCCTAGGTCCAATCCTAACCCGAAAATTCTCTCTAACCCTAGCCCTCAACATAACCCTAACACTAGGACCAATCCTAACCCTAATCGTCTACCTAACCCTAGCCCTCAACATAACCCTAACCCTAGGTCCAGTCCTAAACCTAATCGTGTATCTAACCCTACCTCTAAACATAACCCAAAACCTAGGTCGAATTCTAACCATAATCGTCTATCTAACCCTAGCCCTCAACATAACCCTAACGCTAGCTCCAATCCTATCCGTAATCGTCAACCGAACCCTAGCGCTCAAAATAACCCTAACCTTAGCTCCAATCCTAACCCTAATCGTCTCTCTAAACCTAACCCTCAACATAACCTTAACCGTAGGTCCAATGCTAACCCTAATCGTCTCTCTAACCCTAGCCCTCCACATAACCCGAACCCCAGCTCCAATCCTAACCCTAGTCGTCTACCTAACCTTAGCCCTCAACACAACCCTAACCCTAGGTGCAATCCTAACCGTATTCGTCTCTGTAAACCTAGCCCTCAACATAACCCTAACCCTCGGTCCAATCCTAACCCGATCCTTCTCTCTAACCCTAGCCCTAAACATAACCATAACCCTAGGTCCATTCATAAACCCTAATTATCTACCTAACCCTAGCCCTCAACATAACCCTAAACCTAGGTCCAATCTTAACCCTAATCGTCTACCTAAACCTAGCCGTCAACATAACCCTAACCGTAGGTACAATCGTAACCACAATCATCTATGTAACCCTAGCCCTCACCATAACCCTAACCCTAGGACCAATCCTAACCCTAATGGTCTACCTAATCCTAGCCCTAAATATAACCCTAACCCTAGCTCCAATCCTAACCCTAATGGTCTACCTAACCCTAGCCCTCAACATAACCTTAACCCTCGCTCCAATCCTAACCCTAATAGTCTCTCTAACCGTAGCCCTCAACACAACCCTAACCCTAGGTCCAATCCTAACCCTAATCGTCTCTCTAACCCTAGCCCTCAACATAACCCTAACCCTATGTCCAATCCTAACCCGAACCGTCTTTCTAACCCTAGCCCTCAACCTAACCCAAACCCTAGGTCCAATTATAACCCGAACCATCTCTCTACACCTAGCCCTCAACATAACACTAACCCTAGGTCCAATCCTAACCTGTACAGTCTCTCTAACTCTAGCACTCCTCATTACCCTAACCCTAGGTCCAATCCTAACCCGAATCGTCTCTCTAACCCTAACCCTCAACATAACCCTAACCCTAGGTACAATCGTAACACTAATCGTCTATCTAACCCTAGCCCTAAACATAACCCTAACCCTAGGTACAATCCTAACCCGAAACGTCTCTCTAAACCTAGCCCTCAAACTAACCCTAACCCTAGGTCCAATCCTAACCCGAACCATCTCTCTAACCCTAGCCCTCAACCTAACCCTAACCCTAGTTCCAATCCTAACCCGAACCGTCTCTCTAACCCTAGCCCTCAACACAACCTTAACCCTAGGTCCACTCCTAACCCTAATCGTCTCTCTAACCCTAGCACTCAACATAATCCTAACCCTAAGTCCAATACTAACCCGAATCGTCACTCTAACTCTAACCCTCAACATAACCCTAATCCTAGGTACAATCCTAACACTAATCGTCTATCTAACCCTAGCCCTAAACATAAGCCTAACCCTAGGTCCAATCCTAACCCGAACCGTCTCTCTAACCCTAGCCATCAACATAACCCTAACCCTAGCTCCAATCCTAATCCTAATCGTCTACCTACCCTAGCCCTCAACATAACCCTAACCCTAGGTCCAATATTAACCCTAATCGTCTACCTAACCCTAGCCCTCAACATAACCCTAACCCTAGGTCCAGTCCTAACCCTAATCGTGTATCTAACCCTAGCCCTAAACATAACCCTAACCCTAGGTACAATAATAACCCGTATCATCTCTCTAACCCTAGACCTCAACATAACCCTAACCCTAGGTCCAATCCTATCCCAAATAGTCTACCTAACCCTACCCCTCAACATAACCCTAACCCTAGGTCCAATCCTAACCCTAATCAACGCTCTAACCGTAGCCGACAACATAACCCTAACCCTAGCTCCAATCCAAACCCTAATAGTCTCTCTAACACTAGCCCTCAACACAACCCTAACCCTAGGCCCAATCCTAACCCGAACTGTCTCTCTGAACCTAGCCCTCAACATAACCCTAACCCTAGGTCCAATCCTAACCCGAACTTTCTCTCTAACCCTAGCCCTCAACATAACCATAACCCTAAGTCCTATCCTAACCCTAATCGTCCACCTAACCCTAGCCCTCAACATAACCCTAACCCTAGGTTCAATCCTAACCCGAATCGTTTCGCTAACCCTAGCCCTTAACAGAACCCTAACCCTAGGTCCAATACTAACCCTAATTGTCTACCTAACCCTAGCCCTCAACATAACCCTAACCCTAGGTCCAAACCTAACCTTAATCGACTCTCTAACCGTAGCCCTCATCATAACCCTAACCCTAGGTCCAATCCTAACCCTAATCGTCTACCTAACCCTAGCCCTCGACATAACCCTAACCCTAGGTCCAATCCTAACCCTAATCGTCTCTCTAACCCTAGCCCTCAACATAACCCTAACCCGAGGCCCAATCCTAACCCTAATCCCCTATCTAATCCTAGCCCTAAACATAACCCTAACCCTAGCTCCAATCCTAACCGTAATCGTCTTTCTAACCCTAGCCCTCAACATAACCCAAACCCTAGGTCTAATCCTAACCCTAATCGTCTATCTAACCCTAGCCCTCACCATAACCCTAACCCTAGGACCAATCCTAACCCTAATCGTCTATCTAACCCTAGCCCTCAACATAACCCTAACCCTAGCTCCAATCCTAACCCTAATCGTCCACCTAACCCTAGCCCTCAACATAACCCTAACCCTAGCTCCAAACCTAAACCTAATAGTCTCTCTAATCCTAGCCCTCAACACAACCCTAACCCTAGATCCAATCCTAACCCTAATCATCTACCTAACCCTAGTCTTCAACATAACCCTAACCCTAGGTCCAATCCTAACCCTAATCGTCTCTGTATTCCTAGCCCTCAACATAACCCTAACCCTAGGTCCAGTCCTAACCCGAACCGTCTCTCGAAACCTAGCCCTCAACCTAACCCTATCCCTAGGTCCAATCCTAACCCGAACCGTCTCTCTAACCCTAGCCCTCAATATAACCCTAACCCTAGGTCCAGTCCTATCCCGAACCATCTCTCTAACCCTAGCACTCAACATAACCCTAACTCTAGGACCAATACTAACCCGAATCATCTCTCTAACCCTAACCCTCAACATAATCCTAACCCTAGGTACAATCCTAACACTAATGGTCTATCTAACCCTAGCCCTAAACATAACCCTAACCCTAGGTCCAATCCTTACCCGAACCGTCTCTCTAACCCTAGCCCTCCACATAACCCTAAACCTAGCTCCAATCCTAACCTGAACCGTCTCTCTAACCCTAGCACTCAACATAAACTTAACCCTACGTCCAATCCTAACCCTAATCATCTACCTAACCCCAGCCCTCAACAAACCCTAACCCGAGGTCCAATACTAACCCTAATGGTCTACCTAAAACTAGCCCTCAACATAACCCTAACCCTAGGTCCAATCCTAACCCTAATCGTCTACCTAACACTAGCCCTCAACATAACCCTAACCCTAGCTCGAATCCTAACCTAATCGTCTCTCTAACGCAAGCCCTCAACATAACCCTAACCCTAGGTCCAATCCTAACCCTAATCGTCTACCTAACCCTAGCCCTAATCATAACCCTAACCCTAGGTCCCGTCCTAACCCGAACCGTCTCTCTAACCCTAGCCCTCAACAAAAACACACGCTACACAGGTTACTCAGCTTTTTGAGAGCACCAACATGCTTCAAACTGAAACTGCTACAAGGTGTGTGTAGCATGCAGAAAGAAGGCATGTCATTTCAAAGAAAGAAGAGGAAACCAAAATTCAGGTAGTGAAACGAGCACACCAGTATGGGAGATGTGCATGTGGACAGTTTCAAGCAGCAGCTCTTTCTGGACACTTGGAAACAGCGTTGTGAAAAAATTTCGTACGAAGCGGGATTTGGCCAAAGTTGAAAGACCTTCCAAAACCAACCCTAAAGATCTTAGCCAAACAGTGAAGGTTGCAATAAGCTCCTGTAGGAAAGGTGCTTCTATGCCTCAACCCCCGAGCAGGTAGCTACATTCTGCACAGTAAAAAATGCATATGAATTCCTGGCTGAAAACTGACTCCAGAAGGAAGAAATGCGTGTGTTTCTCTCTGAAGGAACACAGCCACTAGGCTTTTGCTTGCTCCTTCAAAGTCTTTTTAGAAACGTGTGTTTTCACTGCTGGAATACGTTGTGGGATGCATTGTTTCAATCTCTTGCAAGCCTCATGTTGTTTCTTAGACAATGTGGAAAACAAGGAGTATGTTTCCCTAATCACTTGTAATCCAGAAGAATCCACACTGCATCACTCTTGCCCAAACACGCTCTTTCTCCTAATGCTTTGAGAACATTCAAGAAACCAGAAAAGAAGGGCATTTTGCAGTGACATTCAGACGGGCATTTACAGGAGGACATTTCTATAGGTTGCAGAGTGCAAAAGCATGATTGACTTCATGTTCTCAATGAAACCCTTACTTTTCCAAGTGACCTGAAGTAGGACTTTCACAAAAAGATGTGTTTCGTGTCTGTGGCGAAAGGAGCTCTATGTCTTGTAATCAGTGCTAGAGATTGACACACTCTACACAGGTTACTCAGCTTTTCGAGAGCACCAACATGCTTCAAACTGAAACTGCTACAGGGTGTGTGTAGCATGCAGAAAGAAGGCTTGTCATTTCAAAGAAAGACGAGGAAACCCAGTTCCAGGTAGTGAAACAAGCACACCAGTATGGGAGATGTGTATGTGGACAGTTTCAAGCAGCAGCTCCTTCTGGACAATTGGAAACAGCGACTTGAAAAAATATCGTACGAAGTGGGATTTGTCCAAAGTTGAAAGCCCTTCCAACACCAACCCTAAAGAACTTAGCCAAACAATGAATGTTGCAATAGGCTCGTGCAGGAAAGGAGCTTCGATGACACAACCCCCGAGCAGGTAGCTACATTCTGCACAGTACAAAATGCATATGACTTCCAGGCTGAAAATGCACTCCAGAAGGATGAAATGCATGTTTCTCTCTGAAAGAACACTCAGCCACTATCCTTTTGCTTGCTCCTTCAAACTGTTTGTAGAAAAGTGTGTTTTCACTGTTGGAATACGTTATGGGATGCAGTGTTTCCATCTCTTGCAAGCCTCATGTTCTTTCTTCACGATGTGGAAAAATAAGGAGTATGTTTCCAAATGACTTGAAATCCAGGAAAACACACACTGCATCACTCTTGCTCAAACACGCTCTTTCTCCTAATGTGTTGAGAACTTTCAACAAACCAGAAACGAAGGGCATTTTGCAGTGAAATTCAGACGGGTATGAACAAAAGGACATTTCTATTGGTTGCAGAGTGCAAAAGCATGATTGACTTCTTGTTCTCGATGAAAACCTTACATTTCCAAGTGACCTGAAGAAGGACTTTCACAAAACCATGTGTTTGCATGTCTGTAGTTTAAGGAGCTCTAAGTTGTGTATTCAGTGCTGGAGAGTGACACACTCTACACAGGTTACACAGCGTTCTTAGAGCACCAACATGCTTCAAACGGAAACTGCTACAAGGTGTGTGTAGCATGCTGAATGAAGGCTTGTCATTTCAAAGAAAGAAGAGGAAACCAAATTCCAGGTAGTGAAACGAGCATACCAGTATGGGAGATGTGCATGTGGACAGTTGCAAGCAGCAGCTCTTTCTGGACACCTGGAAACAGCGCTGTGAGAAAATTTCCTACGAAGCGAGATTTGGCCAATGTTGAAAGACCTTCCAAAACCAACCCTAGAGAACTTAGCTAAACAATGAATGTTGCGATAAGCTCCTGCAGGAAAGGTGCTTCAATGACACAACTCCCGAGCAGGTAGCTACATTCTGCACAGTACAAAATGCATATGAATTCCTGGCTGAAAACTCACTCCAGAAGGGAGAAATGCGTGTGTTTCTCTCTGAAGGAACACTCAGCCACTATTCTTTTGCTTGTTCCTTCATAGTCTTTGTAGAAACGTGTGTTTTCACTGCTGGAATACGTTGTGGGATGCATTGTTTCAATCTCTTGCAAGCCTCACGTTGTTTCTTAGACAATGTGGAAAACAAGGAGTATGTTTCCCAAATCACTTGCAATCCAGAAAAACACACACTGCATCACTCTTGCTCAAACACGCTCTTTCTCCTAATGCGTTGAGAACATTCAAGAAACCAGAAAGGAAGAGCATTTTGCAGTGAAATTCAGACTGGCATGTACAAAAAGCCATTTCTTTCGGTTGCAGGGTGCAAAAGCATGATCGTCTTCATGTTCTCGATGAAACCCTTACATTTCCAAGTTACCTCAATTAGGACTTTCACAAAAAGATGTGTTTGAGTGTCAGTGGCGAAAGGAGCTCTAAGTTTTTTAATCAGTGCTGGAGATTGACACACTCTACACAGGTTACTCAGCTTTTTGAGAGCACCAACATGCTTCAAACTGAAACTGCTACAAGGTGTGTGTAGCATGCAGAAAGAAGGCATGTCATTTCAAAGAAAGAAGAGGAAACCAAAATTCAGGTAGTGAAACGAGCACACCAGTATGGGAGATGTGCATGTGGACAGTTTCAAGCAGCAGCTCTTTCTGGACACCTGGAAACAGCGTTGTGAAAAAATTTCGTACGAAGCGGGATTTGGCCAAAGTTGAAAGACCTTCCAAAACCAACCCTAAAGATCTTAGCCAAACAGTGAAGGTTGCAATAAGCTCCTGTAGGAAAGGTGCTTCTATGCCTCAACCCCCGAGCAGGTAGCTACATTCTGCACAGTACAAAATGCATATGAATTCCTGGCTGAAAACTGACTCCAGAAGGAAGAAATGCGTGTGTTTCTCTCTGAAGGAACACAGCCACTAGGCTTTTGCTTGCTCCTTCAAAGTCTTTTTAGAAACGTGTGTTTTCACTGCTGGAATACGTTGTGGGATGCATTGTTTCAATCTCTTGCAAGCCTCATGTTGTTTCTTAGACAATGTGGAAAACAAGGAGTATGTTTCCCAAATCACTTGCAATCCAGAAAAACGCACACTGCATCACTCTTGCTCAAACACGCTCTTTCTCCTAATGTGTTGAGAACTTTCAAGAAACCAGAAAAGACGGGCATTTTGCAGTGAAATTCAGACGGGTATGTACAACAGGACATTTCTATAGGTTGCAGAGTGCAAAAGCATGATTGACTTCATGTTCTCGACGAAGCGCTTACATTTCCAAGTGACCTGAAGTAGGACTTTCACAAAAAGATGTCTGCGTGTCTGTGGTGAAAGGAGCTCTAAGTTGTGTATTCAGTGCCGGAGAGTGACACACTCTACATAGGTTACACAGCGTTTGGAGAGCACCAACATGCTTCAAACTGAAACTGCTACAAGGTGTGTGTAGCGTGCAGAAAGAAGGCTTGTCATTTCAAAGAAGGAAGAGGAAACCAAGTTCCAGGTAGTGAAACAAACACACCAGTATGGGAGATGTGCATGTGGACAGTTTCAAGCAGCAGCTCTTTGTGGACACTTGGAAACAGCGCTGTGAAAAAATTTCGTACGAAGCGGGATTGGGCCAAAGTTGAAAGACCTTCCAAAACCAACCCTAAAGAACTTAGCCAAACTATGAATGTTGCAATAAGCTCCTGCAGGAAAGGTGCTTCTCTGACACATACCCCGAGCAGGTAGCTACATTCTGCACAGTACAAAATGCATATGAATTCCTGGCTGAAAACTCACTCCAGAAGGATGAAATGCATGTTTCTCTCTGAAAGAACACTTAGTCACTAGGCTTTTGCTTGCTCCTTCCAAGTCGTTGTAGAAACGTGTGTTTTCACTGCTGGAATACGTTTTAGGATGCATTGTTTTTTAATCCTTTGCAAGCCTCATGTTGTTGCTTAGACAATGTGGAAAAAAGCAGATTACGCTTCCCAAATCACTTGAAGTCCAGGAAAACGCACACTGCATCACCCTTGCTCAAACACGGTCTTTCTCCTAATGTGTTGAGAACATTCAAGAAAGCAGAAAGAAGGGCATTTTGCTGTGAAATTCAGACGGGCATGTATAAAAAGTCATTTCTATTGGTTGCAGAGTGCAAAAGCATGATTGACTTCACGTTCTCGATGAAACCCTTACATTTCCAAGTGACCTGAAGTAGGACTTTCAGAAAAAGATGTGTTTGCGTGTCTGTGGCGAAAGGAGCTCTAAGTTGTGTATTCAGTACTGGAGAGTAACACACTCTACATAGGTTACACAGTGTTTTGCGAGCAAAAACATGCTTAAAACTGAAACTGGTACGAAGTGTGTGTAGCATGGAGAATGAGGCATCTTTTGAGGGGAAGTTTGCCCTCGAACACATCCCAGAGAAGAGGACCTTTCAAAAATTAATTTCTCTTGTCAACTTCCCCAAGATGGGACGACCCTGGAAAGAAGGCTTGTCATTTCAAAGAAAAAGAAACCAAAATCCAGGTAGTGAAACGAGCACACCAGTATGGGAGATGTGCATGTGGACAGTTTCAAGCAGCAGCTCTTTGTGGACACTTGGAAACAGCGCTGTGAAAAAATTTCGTACGAAGCGGGATTTGGCCAAAGTTGAAATACCTCCCAAAACCAACCCTAAAGAACTTATCCAAACAATGAATGTGGCAATAAGCTCCTGCAGGAAAGATCCTTCTATGACAACCCCCGAGCAGGTAGCTACATTCTGCACAGTGGAAAATGCATATGAATTCCAGGCTTAAAACTCACTCCAGAAGGATGAAATGCATGTGTTTCTCTCTGAAAGAACACTCAGCCACTAGGCTCTTGCTTGCCCCTTCAAAGTATTTGTAGAAATGTCTGTTTTCACTGCTGGAATACGTTTTGGGATGCATTGTTTCAATCTCTTGCAAGCCTCATGTGCAGCCATCTATGTTGTTTCTTAGACAATGTGGAAAAACGCGGATTATGTTTCCCAAATCACTTGAAATCCAGGAAAACGCACAGTGCATCAGTCTTGCTCAAACACGCTCTTTCACCTAATGCACTGAGAAGATGCAAGAAAGCAGAAAGACGGGCATTTTATCGTGAAATTCAGACAGGCATTTACAAAATGTCATTTCTATCGGTTGCAGAGTGGAAAAGCATGATTTACTTCATGTTCTCGATGAAACCATCACATAATGAATATATGCCAAAACATTATTGAAACACTCCCCAGCTGATTCAGTGAGATAAATCTATTGATTGACTGCCAAGAGTGAGACCTGGTGACAATCCGTGGAAAGCGGATTACAGAAACTCCCGTCAGCCTCGGAGAGGGTTGCTGCCAAGTACCAGAGTTGCTCATTTCCAGGCTCAATGGCCTGCATGACTCTTTGCAGGAGAGGATTGGATGCTTTGTATTACCTCATGTGGATTATAGTAAATAAAATTTTCTACTTTCAACCCTGTGTGGATTTCTCTAGGACTCACTTCTGATAGATTTTTTTAAAGTTAGTTTTTTCATAACATTTAAAAAATATATGTTTTTAAATTGTTTAGAAGAATTTTTTTAAATATATATTTTTATGTGTTTTAGAGGGAGAGGGAGGGAAAGGGAGAGAGAGAGAGAGAGAAACATCAATGAGAAAGAGACATCCATCGGCTGCCTTCTGCATGCAGCCTACTTGGGATCGAGCCTGCAACCTGGGCATGTGCCCTGACTGAGAATCAAACTGGCGACCTCTCAGCGCATGGGACAGCACTCACCCAACTGAGCCACACCGGCCAGTGCTAAAGTTAGTTTTATAGCCAAACTAGTCCCAAAGAGATTTCAGATAAGGTAAGAATTAATTAGTTGCTATTCATTTGCCAATTTGCTTAGTTTGTAAAAATGTTTATAAACAGCATAATTCTCCAACCTCATTAGGCTCTCCATAAAATCCATATAAATATTAAAAATGTTAAGTTGTAAGCATGATAGAAACAGGTGGCAGCTTTTCTAGTAATTATTGGGATACCTTCTTCTCACAGTTGATATAGACTTACTTACATCAAGCTAATCAGGGAACACTTCAATTTTTGGATTTGGAATAATTCGTAGTGTATAACTTTATAATGCAATTGATCTGACTGGACTCACGCAGTGCCTTACACATAGAAGACATGTAAGGAAATTGTTGAAAGCATACCTATATATTCCTGATGACAACGAGTTGTCTCTATGTGATTCATCAGGTATTGTCTGAAGGCTTAAAAGAGTTTTCCCCAAGTAACTCACTGTCAGAATTCAACTTCAAATTCTTAACACCTGTGACAGGTACAATGAAAGCTTCACTCAGATGTTTCTGAGACTAATTAAAAAGAGGATACTTCTTACCCTGGCCAATGTGGCTCAGTTGGTTGGAGGGTCATCCTGTCCACCAAAGGGTCAGAGGTTCAACTCCCATCAGGGCACATACCCAGACTGCAGGTTAGAGCCCCAGTAGGGGCATGTACAGGAGGCAACTGGTCGATGTTTCTTTCACACATTGATGTTTCTCTCTCCCTCTCCCTTCCTCTCTCTCTAAAGCCAATTTTAAAAAGTATAAAGTTGAATCTTGAACGTATATTAAAACCAACTAAAATGCTTTGAAAAGCCCTTATGCCCAGGCCCATCTCAAATCGACTGGACTCTCTGAGGACAGGGCCTAGTCAGTGATGTTATCTGAAAGCTCCCCAGGTGATTCTAGGAGCAACCAGAGCTAAGAGGCAGTGAATTTAACCTGGCAACAAAGAGACCACAATCAATCATATTTCTCCCCAACGAATCCCATCCTTTCCCCATCGCCCCCACTCTCCACACATACCCCAAGAATGCTCTAAGGAAACATGGGGTGTGTGGCCTTGAGCCTCCCGGTAATGGCGCTGCTGGAAGCGCAGGAGCCGGTCCCTGGGATGCCACAGGGCTGATCTGACAGCTGCATACCAGGTATCATTGCCTAAGACTCCTGCTCTCACTGCCCAGTCACTGTTGCAACATCAATGTGGAAACCCCTGTCCCTGGGCACTTGTCCTCATTTACAGAACTCTCAGGAGGTTACGGTGAGAATTATCAGCCTGGTATCACAGCCCAACAGTCTTCACCTGTTCCCTTAACCATGGGATTGGAATTACGTGTTCTGTGCATCCTGGCGAGTGACAGTTTATTTTTCTCTTTTGACCTTAAGTAAGCTTCTCCCGGTCCTTGTATTCGGAGTTGATCGTGTCCCAGGTGTGTCGCTACAGAGCAGGTGGCGAGCAGTTGTAAGACCACCGCCGTGGGTCTGCTGCGACCGAGCAATTAGACGATGCAGGAGAACGCTGTAGCTCACAGATTACACCCAGTTTCAGAAAAGCAAATACCTGAGCGCCCACCTTGTGGCAAACACTGGGTGCGTACACACAAACATACCCACAGGTAGGACGTCTGTCCTATGCACAGCTGTATGTCCCCTTAAGTGACTGGTACCTTTTCCACTTTATTCCTATTGAATCTCTTCATTGACTAATTGATCTCATCATTTTCAAATAAAATTGGGGGTAAGGAGAGGAAAAACAATAGCAAGACCTTCTTGAAGGGGACTTGTAAGTCTTTTGCACTATAAATGCAAGTGGATTTAAAATGAAAACCCCCTTTGATGTATCAAGGCCTTATTCAGGAAACGCTAACATCCTAGATGTCGATTGGTAATACACGCTTCCCCGGAATTCTAGAAACAAACGGGTTCCAGTCAGCTAAGCGATATCAGGTATTATATCCGAGTTGCACACTTTTAAAAAGGCAAACCGACAGGCTTTACGTCCTACCTCATTGCCCCTTCTCGTCTCACCCTGTGGCAAACAGAAGGAAAAGCAAGGAAGGCGGCCACGGTTCAGAAACACTGTTTGAAAACCAGAGAAAGAGCTTTGCTTGACCTTTAAAGCACAAATAGAAAATGGTAAATCTCCTTCCCTCTCCCTGGCCTCCTCCAAGCAAAGCACTAGCAGCAAAGCCCATGGAACGTTTTACAAAGACTCGAGGACAAGGCAGGGCGGCTGAGTAAGAGGGCTGAGCTGTGTGTTCTGCCCGTGTTGGCTTAGCTCTGGTTCTGGGAACAGGTTCCCCAGTCCAGCCTCGCGGGCACCCTCGGAGACCAGAGAGGGGGGGTGGAGGGCATCAGATGAGGCAGGCCTAGGTGCAGAGGCATCAGATGACCACGCTGAGTGTCATGCTCTGGTCCTGCGGCGGGATCCTGCGGGACCAGGCGAGCAAGAGATTGCCCAGCTCCTCGCAAAAACTTGCGTGCTCAGCAGCGCCCCCTGGCGCCGGGGCCCGGTACTGCAGCTCGGCTGCTCAGCAGCGCCCCCTTACATCAGGCCCCTGTACTGCAGCACCCCTGCACCGCAGAGCTCCCTTGCATCATGCCCCGGTACTGCAGCGCCCCCTGCACCACCCTCAATAACGCCGGGCGTGCCACAGTGCCCAGGGGCCGGGCCTGTGAAAGAGCAAGGGCGGGCCGAGATTCAGGGCACAGCCTCTAGACTCACTTGGATTCGAGCATTAAGAGTGAGGGACAAAGGCAGGGGATGGGGTGTGAGGCAAGACCCGGAGTTGGGCAAGAAGTGGAGAGCCTTGTGGGGGACACAGGTGCGGGTGGCCCCAGGGACAGAGCAGTTGCAGGACACTGAAAAATGTGGGAGATGAGGCTCTGGCCCACCCAGTCTCTGGAGCAGGTGAAAGACATTCTAGGGGTGGGAGTGGGGGCAACAGATTGCAGGCGGCCCGAAGCCGCGGCAGGAGCAGGGACTTGTGCGCCAGCGCTCCGCCAGGAGGGCACGGTTGCGGGGTCCTGCGGTCCTCAGACAGGGGCCTGAGCTTGCAAGACTCCAGCAGAGGCGACCACGGCGTAGCCTTGGTGTGGGTCTGGCGCTCTCGGCCACAGTGAGATCTGCTACAGAGGTGCCAGGGGCGCCGCCAGTGCCCAGCTCAGCTGGGGAATAGCCATGAACTCGTGGAGATCCACCAGGAGGACAGGAAGCCAAAACAGCCACACACACACACACACAGGGAAAGGTTGCAGGAGAAGGGCTGCGGGAGGACCCCTGGGTAGCAGAGGAAGGCGCTGTACACTAAGCGCTGCGATTCAGGGGCATAGACCAAGGTCAGCGGCACGCTGCTGGGCACAGGAGAGGGTCCTGGAAGGCCAGGAGCTGGCCACTTTGCGCAGGGTCCGTCTGCTGCTGCTGACCCAAAGGAAGTTGGTTGCTGGTGACTCCCTCCAAGACGTGGAGAGCACAGCCCACGACGAGCAGTGGCTTGCACACCCCAGGGGCCACAGGCCTGCCAACCACCCACCAGCGTGCTGCGAGACACCCTTTGCTCTGCGGCAGGAAGAATGACCCCAGCAGCCCAGCTGTGGACACTCAGCCAGTCCCCGGAGCCCGCTCGCCCTTGCAGGGGGCCGAGGCACTAGTGGTGGCACTAGACGCGCTGATGCAGCACGCAGGCCCCACCAAAACTCCCGCTTCCCGATCCTCTTCCTCCACTCGAGCCAAACGCCTCCTTTGCCGCGACGTGAGACCACAGGCACCTGCATGCTGCTGACCCAGCCCATTCCCTGGTGGCTCCATCAGGCCACAGGACGTGCATCCAGCCCGGCTTTGGCTCGGCTGCACTTCAAGACTGCTTGTTATTAGTGTCATTTTAAGCCTAAGTAGACATCCATCTCCCAGGAAGTAATGTTGATGTGTTATGAGATCTGTTATTATGTCACAGAAAGGAAAGGGGGTTTGCTGGAGAAGCCTGGCGCAGGAAGCAAATGGGAATACATAAGGGCGTGTTCTAAAGAAACAGTTATGGCCTTTGAAGGCGCTTCCAAGAGCTCTCATTTCCCACCTGCGCCTGCGTTGAGTCTTGTAAGAAGCAGGAGGTCAGTGTGACCCCACGTTTGCTCTGCAAGGGCAGGGCCCCAGAAGGACTGGCCCCGCACAGGAACCTGCCTGCTGCACACCCAGCATGGCCAGGCCACCCATCTGACCGCCCTGGGGCAGGTTATGCTGCAGCCCTGTGTCTCCTACCCAGGTGCCTGGGCGAGCCTTGCAGTACATGACCAAGGGCAACTGTGCTGTCCTGGGCTAGAGAAGGAGCCCAGCGCCTGACTTCTAACCCACAGCAGGTTTTACTTAATTTTTCTAGCTCAAAGGATTTTTTTTATTATTATATTAAGGGACAGAACAGAATGTACGATGTAATGACGCCCAGCTCCTGCATCCAGGTGGGTGGTGTCCTCACTAATTCTACAAAGAACTCATCAGGGTTTCCTTTCCGCCCACAGGAGACAACGCAGTTGCTAGGCTAAGGTGCAGCTGTGAAAACAGGGCGTACAAGGACACTGTCACTGAAGATCCAGGCCAAAATTTAAAATAAGCACCGTCTCTCAAAACCATTGTTTATACTTTCACGTGCCATGACTTTGATGTGACTGGACTGCTTCCTTTCGGAGGGTCTAGATTAAGGCTGCACGGACACAGGCGATTTAGCCAAATCAGCCGCATGTGCCGACGAACGAGACAATCGACCTGCATGCACGGTTTCCTGACACGGGCCCCACAGGAGCCGGTATTTAACTGGGGTGGAAAAGCTACACACTGTACTGGCAAGAACACAGGCAAACATGAGAAAGTACTTTCTGGGAAACAGTGTTTCGTCAAAGCAAAATGGATGACAAACCTCCTTTCTTCTTATGCTGCAAACTAACTAGGTAAGAATCCCAGTGGAATAAGTAAGGTCGACTCAGGCTTGAGATAAAGAAGCGGGTCCTTCACCCTGTCATGTGCCTCGGTGTGGAAATGAGGAGCAACAGTCACAGGCCCCAGGACATGCAGATCCCCCTGCGGCCTCCCCTCCTGGCTTTGCAGGACCAGCCTGGCCCAGAGCTGGCTGCAGTCACCGCACAAAACTTTAGAGAAACTAAATTTCACAGACTTTACTCTGCCCACTTTTTGTTTACACATATATTATAATAAAAAGAAGACAATATAAAATATTTCTCCATTAACTTAATAACGCAAAGACATCCAAAGGTTTTAATGCCAATTCACATCATAATACAGTGCTTTCATAAGGAAAGTTCTGCTGTTGGCCAGACAATGGTCTCTCACAGAAAAAGCATCTGGGTAATTATTAAATTACTGAAGAACTCACCCACATTTTATATTTGGATTTTAAAAATTCCAATTTTATTCCTTGCAGAAATATTATTAAAACTACTCAGGAGAGACTTTAGTTGCAGGTGTTATTTATAAGCCTGCAGCAAGCATTCCATTGAGAAAAGTAAAATTTGGCCTTCAGGGTAAAATGGAATTTTCCTTGATACTAGAATGTTACTGGTGCAGTAAATCAAACTATACAGGGCATAGTAAGAGTCTGTATATATTCTTACAGTAATTCAGTGTTTATCAATACAATCCAAGATACTCACAGAGTTAAAGAGTCTAACTCAAGTCCTCCACAAAACCTATCAACTCTGGTTGGTAAGTATTTAAAAAAATAAATCTGACAACCTTTACTTTTACTTCTCTGAATAATTTTACAAACAGAAGACTTCTGGTAGATGACTGACTTGCTCCCAAGATCACACTTCTAACTCTCCCACTCCTCCACTCCCCAAAAAAGGACAACTGAATTGGCAGAGGCAACTCTTATGAAAAACCTGCAAATCAGAAATGTGACGATCTCTAATGTCTTCCTTTTCCGCTCCAAGTTCTCTGAAGAGGTAAATATCAGTCCCACATAGCCGAGTAGGCTTGAGCACAATACTCAATTTAGAGTCAAGCAGAATTGATGAAAAAATTTTTCATTTGCCACATCTTTCTATTTTTCTTTGCCTTCAAGAACAACTAGAATAAGCCTCAGAGTCTAAACAGGAACTAACTAGCACTGTGGGTGTAGAAAAACCAAACACAGCTTTGCCACAGTTGGGCGGGGGCCTCAAATCAGCAGTGCTACTTCTCTCTGACTCCAATACGATGTCTGAAGATGCAGACTGCAGCCTTTTTTCAAAAGCACTTATCTTACCCATTTAAAATGAAACGGATCAGGAATCCCACACCACTGATTATATTTGGATTTAAAAACCGTATCTGCTTTCTAGAGCATCACAGGAGCCAGCTTTCACTGTTGGCTGATTCTCAACCTTACGAGGGGAGTTTTATTGCTGGAGTCCTGGCGACGCCTGAACTAGCGTGATGCTGGTACTACAGCAGCTGGTGAGTCATGTAAGTGATAGAGGGAATGGAAATGTCCTACAAGAGTTGGTCCCCAACATTAACATGAATGTGCCATAGTGAGGCGGGGGGAAGCTGACCATGAATGTGCAACAAGGTTCTGTCCTCCCACTTGTTCAGATTCCTGCTCCGAAGCCATGCCTGACATCTGGTGGCATCTTGGCGGGTTAGTCCATGATACCGTAAGCTTTTCCAGGAGGCATTTGTGAGTTTGACATGGTCACAGAGTTGCAAAGTGCACAAAGCTCAAGGCACAGAGTAGAAAAAGGTTGTGGACTAATGGGGGGAAAGGTAGAGCAAAAGCAGAGTTAGCATTTTCCTTTCACGAGACTTTCTAATGCTAAACAAAGACCAACTCTTTTCAAGGGGCTTCTTTTAGTTATGGGTGAAAAATACTGTATTGTAATGATCTGCTTGATTTTAAAGCAAAAGGTATCTTGATGTGTGAAACCAATATGCCGAGCGCCAAGTCCACAAATGAATAAAACAGTGCTTAAAAAAATTCTCCTGCTCCTATATTTTTGGAGGAAGCTGCTGGTTTGGGCTGCCCGATTTCACTTAGCAATGGTCACCTTTCAAGATGCCTGTTCCTCACGGAATCTATAGAGAGATTCATTAAAAGATTGTCCCATTTCAAAATCATCCCCAAGTCTAGCAGCAACTGACAGTTTTTTTGTTTGTTAGTTTTTTGTTTTTTAAAATTACAAATCAAAGTAAGACGTCTGACATCCTCTTCCAAGAACAGCTTTGTGACAGTGCCCGCGTGCAGGACCCACTGTGCTCGGAATACAATCTCTGCAGCTCCAGTGTGTCCTTGTGGCAGCAAGGAAAGTACATTCAACACATTCACTATCTGTAGCCTCTGGAACTTGCACATGCTGAGGAGCTGTCTGAAAAAAATCATCAAAACAGGAAAAGGTATGAATAGCAGACGGCACTGGATCATGGTAGGAACCTATTTAACACATATTCCTACCCCTCTCCCAATCGCCAAAAAGGAGATTTTTTAAAAAGTGGTTTTGAGTGGAGTGAAAGGTGAAAGGGGGCCAGGTCATCAGGAACTGAGACTGAGTCACTGGCAGCATCCTGACAACTGCCTGAGAGCCACCACCACCCACTGGACCTTAGATCGGCCGCAACTCACAGAACAGTCTGTCCTCAATCACACACAGTCCCGATGAGCCCGCCATCAAGAACACTGTGGGGATCATCATACTTGCTGCACGGTCACTGCCGGTGGCTATCTACACCACAACCCCCACAGATGGAAAGGAACCTTATTACTTACTATAAGCCAACTCATCTCCAGCTCTCTCCCGGGACTGGGCAGCTCTGCGGATTAAAAAGGAAAAGTGAGTCAACAGAGCTGACTGACACCTCCACGTACCAACAGGAGAAATGAACCGCACAGCTGATGATGGAAGTGCAGCAGGCATTTCCATGCTAACCCAACAGCCTTAAATTGTGAAACAGACATTAGATTGCACAGTAACTGAGTCATTTACAAACTGATATTCTTAGCTAAAAGGTGTTCTTTTAAATATAGAAAGCTATTAAATGAAGGAGGGGTTATCCATGAAGACGGTTTACGCTAGGTTCTAGAAACAGCTCAGACTGTCTATCTTTGAAGACTGCCCTGGGCTCTGCTGCCAACGTGCCTAATGACCTTGCACCAGGGCAAACTCCAAGTCTGAACTACGAAGGGTAACTTAAAATCTTACCCTAAGAAACGGAAAACTGCTCAAGCTCTGAAAGTCTCAGGCTCTCCTTAGAATGAACGTGAACACGCTTCTTGCAGAAGAACACAAACCTTTCCCTACATTACCCAGTTTACCTTCAAACACCAAAGAAGTCCTGGTTCCACTTTAGAGGTGAGAGAACAGGTCTGATTAGGACCTATGCTACCCATAAATGCTATTTTTGTGTCTCTAGTTTCCCAGACAATAATTCAGACAAGTGACTAAAATGCCCGAACCATGAGTAGTAACGCCCAACTCACTAGCCTGTTCATCTGGCCAACACTCCGTCCTCGGTCGCCTTTCTCTCCCTTGTATAGTCTCCTTTGTCTAGAACAGTGATCACACCAGTCCTGTGACTTGAAATACTTGAGTGGGTTTCGTGGATTTCCATTACAGTTAAAAATCAATTCAAATTCACACGCCAGTGGGCCCCAGACTTCTATCTCCTGCTCTGATATTTCCTGCCTTGCACTTCAGACACAGATCAACTGCCCCATGACCACTGCCACCTGGATAATTTATACACACCACCAATGTACCATGGCCAGAAGGAATACCGCTGACTCCACGCCACCCCCACTCCTTCCCCAGTCTTACTCAATAAATGAATATCCACCCAATTCCTCAGACCAGAGCCCTAGCTCACCCTTGATTCCTCTCTTTCCCTCTCTCTGGAGCATTTACCCCCAAACAAAATCCAAAATAAACCACCCCTCACCTACTCCACAGCAAAAACCCCAATTCAAGATACTATCATCCCTCCCCTACACAACTGCAAGAGTCTTACTATTAGTCCAGACAAAAGCCAGAGTGATCTTATGTAAAAGCATAAATAAGATTAGTTCATGCCTCTGATTAAAGCCTTTCACTGGGTTTCCACTACAACTACAAATCAGTTCAAATTCATTTCCCTGGTCCTGTGAGATGCGGCTCCATCTGCCTCTCCATCCTATCTACCTCTGGTCACTACACCCAAGCCACTCTGGCTTTCGTTCCGTCCCTTGGACACGTTAACACTTCTGTACGTACTTAACCCTGCCTGCAATATTCTTCACTTAGTCGACCAGTGGCTATCTCCTGATCACCAACTCCCTGGCTGGAGGCCTTCTCCTCGGGAGGCACGACATTACCAAGTTAGCATGAATAGCCCCTCAAAATGCCCTGGTCACCCGTTCTCTATCCCACACACAGTTTCATTTCCTCAGAACACTTATTATTATTTGAAATAAACTGTTTACATGTTTATTATTTATCTCCCTACACTCAAGCACAAGCTCCATAAAAACAGGAACTTTGCTCCCTTGTTCCCCCAGTACCTAGAACAGTATCGAGCACATAGTAGAAAATAAGTATTTGCTAAATTAACAAATTAGTGAATAAATTCATAAACGGCCTCTACAGATGATTAAAATGCTAGCTCAAATAATTATTTTCTGCTTTTGAATAATCTTCCAGATGACCAAAATTTCCCACTTTATTTCTCTGGTTTTGCTCAAGATGAGGAAAGAAGCCTCTTGCTGGGCTGGGTGAGAGGAGTCTTAACGACGCAGAGAGAGAACACAGCAAATGGCCTTGAAAGGGTTTGTTCTTGGCAGGGCACTTAAGAGAAAAACATGCTCAACTTTTAGCATGAACTAGCCTCACGCAGTTAAAGGACTCGAAACAGAAGTTCTAAGGCCACTTTTTGAACATCTCTACTGTGAACACTGCACCTGCGCAAAGCCAGCTGAGCATCTTACATGAGCACTATTTACAGGATATCATCACAGCAGCATTCACCAAACATTCTGAAACAAGTTAACACTGATCAAAAGGAAAATGTAGGATTTGAGATATGGAGCCTCAACTTCTACAGACAACCTGCATTCCCAACCCCCAAATGCCAAATAACTGAAGATGCCAAAAATAACAGGAGAAAAACAGAAGTGAGGACAGGAGACAGGAAGCGGCCGTGCACACGGCGTACGCGAAGGCTGCCAAAGATCAGCCAACGAATGCGGCAGGGAAAGCTGCAAGCGGCGCTCCAAACCAGGCCCTGCTGCTGAAGGGAAAAGCCCTGATCTAGAGGAACCCCCTCAGCTGAAGACCAACAGTACCCCCGCCCTACAAGGTTCTATTTGGGTTCAGAAACCCAGGCACCAATTCCTCAGAAAGAACATTTCATTTGCCCTTGAAAGCTATCTGGCACTCGCTTTGAAGAGGACCCCAGGCTGGTTTGAATGAGATGTTCCGTCTCAGGGCATGCACGTTAGAAGTTTCCAGATGAGCTCATCTTCCATAATGCAGTCTGACAACACCGAACTCCAACCTGCCTTCCCTGACAATAAGCAATTCAATTATGCAGGTAACAGAAAAAGGAAAATGTCACTCTTAGCTTAGATGTTAATTCTAGCTTTGAAATAAGTCCACATTGTATTTCCATGCACCTGAAGATATTTCGCATAAACTCAGCTCAAATGAGGATGTGTCCATTAAATGCAAAAGAGGATATATTTGACAACAGTCACACGATTTCAAAATACTTCAAAGACTTACTCTGTGCCGTCCACATTAAAGCTGTGAACTGCCTACTCAGGACTCCGTACATCGTGTAAGTGGAACATAATCTTAAATGAAAAAACAGTTTGCAAAGCTGAAAGGAATCATGTGGTTGGTTAGGCATAAACCATAAAATGACTGCTCATGTCAGAACAGCCAGTAATAGAATTCTTGTTAGACAGCCTGTACTATATTCCCAATTTTTATTTTTATATTTGCATCAGTGGACACCATTTCTTCTAAAACAATTCTAGCCAAATACTGATCAAGGAAGGCATCAAAGCTGGCCGGGCAGAACGTGGAACGAGAGCTGGAAGCACAGGCAGACTTTCTCCCAGCGGCCGCGTGGACGGTGCTGCGCATCCTTTCCGCTCAGGATGGGCCAGCTCAGCAGTGAGGCGAGTGAGTCCAAGAATGTCAGCTTGGGAAGGGCCTTCTCTGTGCTAAGCACTTATCAGAATAACTTATGAGGCAGACCTTAATCTTCACAGTAAATGTATAATAAACTGCCAACTTAATTCTAGAAATGCCCAATTCAGTTTGTAAAATAAAACATTTTAATGTTATCACCTCTTGGAATACTAACGTTTTAAATTTCAGGCAGAAGGCATACGAAAGAATTCCACTAAGAGAAACAAAAAATCCAATTTATACCCAAACCCTGAATGTGTTGGCCTTGGCAGAACAGTCCATGTTAGTCTATGTACCAGGGCAATGTTACATGAAGCTATTTATGGAGTCAGTCACTCACCCCAAGCAAATTTTACATAAGAGCTACTATACAGCACCAAGCAGTCCTGCACCCTGCTGTCTTATTCCAATTCCAAAATTAGGGTTAGGGAATGTCTCTGGAGGTGTTTAAAAAGTTGCCCACACTGCTCGGAAAGGTGAATTCAAGGTGTTCAGAGAAATCCACACGAGCTAACTTCCTCAACTGCATCATAGAAATAAAAAGTTTTCAGAAGGCTGTTTGTTTTCTAAAGACACCAATAAGTTCATCTCTAAATTAAAAGCAAACATTCAAATAAAACATGAATAAAAGCATAAAAGACTTCAAATTTATGGTGATTTTTCTCCTACATTTATAGGGGGGGAAACATAAAAAGTATACTCAGATTATTCTACATGTATTTTTTAAAGTTTTAAGGAAACACTTTTAACTATAATTCAAATTAAAAAGCCAGAAAAACACCTGACAAAGTTATACAAAAATAAAAACTTCTACATGACTTAAAATTAAAAAGAAAAACCAACACCAAAAGTAAAGTCAAAAAACAAACTGGAAAAAAAATAACTGTCTTCTCTCAGGCAAAGCATCAATCTCTATACTACAGAAAGAGCACCTAGAAACTAAGATTAAAAAAAACACTGACCACCAATAGAAAAATGAGTCCAGGGCATGAACAGGCAGTTTACAGGAAAAGAAATATACGAACGTGAAAATAGGCTCTGCCTCACTCATAACAAGAAATGCAAATTAAACCAACTCTGAGTAATTATGTTTCACCTGCTAGAGTGGCAAAATACAAAGGTTTAACAACAGACTCTACATGGAAGGCCACGGAGAACAGGTACGTTCAGACTCTGCTGGGCACGTGCAAAATGACACAATCCCCTATGGAGGGCAATTGGGCAATATTAGTCAAAATTACAACTGCATTTACTCTTGACCCAGCAATCCCACTTATGGGACTTTACTCTCCAGATATACCTGCAGCAGGTATAGAATTACGCACGGACAAGGCTATTGATTGCAGCAGTCTGGGTAATAGCAAAAGATTGGAAATAATCCAGTTGCCATCTACTGGGGACTGGTTAAACAAGGTGTAGTAGATCTACACGATAGGATGTGTAAGAGTTGAATAAAAATAAGAAAATACATTGTATTTGCTTGTATCTATATATTAAGAAAAACACTGGAAGGAATCACAAGAAACTTAAAAATTTATTACCTAACGGGGTGGGAGTAGATGGAAAGGCAGGTGAGGAAAAAACTTCTCAGTGTATATTTTTTATTTTCAATGTATATCATTTTCATTTTTGAACCACACAAATACATTAGTTCTTCAAAAATGATTAAGTAAAACTACTATGGCATGAAATGGCCTCATTCTGTGTATAAAAATAATACTGCTGTTAGGGACATTACAGTTAATGTCAGGAAACTCGTGACCACTGGACATCAGAGAAGAACTAGCTGTCTGCGTGCTCCCATTTCCCATGGCCTTTCCCTCCCTCACTTGCTACAAGAAAGCCAGGCCTATCTACCCACTGAGCGTCACGGAGCCTTTCCAGTGGGACCTGATGGTGAGCGGGGCAAGTGGCCAGTGGACTGATTACTCAGTGCCCCCACTGCCATATGAACAGAGGTGCCACCAGGAAAAAACGGGGGGAAAAGCCAATCCATGGGCCAACCAGTCAGCTGTTTTACTTCTTAACCTGTGCTGAAACTAGAGACTTGGTACCAGTGATCTAGGTCAAGACCAATATCCTGAGACTTAATTTGGCCTCAAAATCTATGGAAGTGAATGTCTCTCCCCAGTCCCAGCAAGAAAAGTGAGTCAATGATCCGCCTACTACTGTGGTCACAACTGTGCCAAATGAGGAGCCAGGTGCCTTCCTTTCCACAAACTGGACATATTTTGTCACAAAAGAAAATAAAACTTGCCTCATAAGACCATTCTGTATAAGTTCTCTCTGAAGTTTCTGATCTTGAGCAGCATATTCAGAAAGTTCAGATTCCACCGCCGGAGGGAGAATGTTTGGAATAAATTTAGAAAATAGAGTTGGAGCCATCTGAACCCACTCTGTGAGGGAAGGAAAAGATTCTTTAAGAAAATCATATAGACAAATTAAATTAAATATATATTAAACCAAACTTAAGTGCAATTTTATTCTGATAAAGAAGATACAAGAGGTTAAATTTCCTTTCTAAAAAGAATTTACAGTGTAAAGAAAACAGATGTCTTTACATTTTACCGATATAACAAAATTTAATGAAAATCTCTAGAGATTTTTAAATGGGCCTTATCAAAAATTCTAAATATGAGGGAAGGAAATATTTGCATCAAAGGTGAATTAGTATCTTTATTATAAAGCATTTTTACAAATCACTAAGACCAGATAAGTGAAAGACAGGACTGAATAATTTATAAGAAAAACAGAATAAAAGCCTTGTTAATATTTATGCAAACTCAGGCTAAAATAAACACAATCCCCCCCCCGCTCACTGACCTGTAACTGTAACTAATGCCCACCTGTAGCAGGGGTGTGCGGGAACCAGCACCCGCCTCCCTTGCTGGTGGCCCTGCCTGTGAGCACTGCTACCCTTTTGGAGTCTATTAATCTGGCCCTTTCAAATTTTCACTCTTTGAAAACATCTTAGCTGTGCATATCAAAAACCATAAAATGTCAATGCTCTATTTATTCCAGCGAGCTCAATTTAAAAATTGTAATCTTAGGTAAATATAATTATAAATTTGAAAAAATTTACGCTAATGCTGTGCAATGCTGGGTCATTGGTAAGTTAAAAAAAAAAAAAAATCAACAGGAGAACAGCCAAGTTAGAAATGGCAAAAAAAAATAAGGACTGAAAATGACACAAGGGCCACCTCACTCAGCCCTGAACAAACTCATGGCAAAATGCCCTCAATCGTGTCCCTCCACCTCGCTCAGCTCAAACAGGGTGTGGAAAGAGCCTCGGAACAGTGCTCCGGGGACCACAACCAATCGGTGTGAGCCGCCAACCAGACCTGCCGTTTTATGGAACTCCAAGCAGTGATTAAAATAAAGATAAAGAAACAAAAAAAGTGTATTAAATGAAGGGCAGCTATTTTTAAGATGAGTGTCTAAAGACCAAATGAAAACACACCTAAAATGTTAAGTCATCAGGATCTCCAAGGATTAGGGCCCAGGAATCTAGAGTTTAGAAAACCTTCTTGGCTGATTCAGATGCATTCACTATACAAAGATCAGCACGTGAGATTCACTGCAATAAAAGAAACTTTTACATTTAAAATTCAAGGTTTAAAATATTTTAACCTTAACCTTTCAGGTGAATAAAACTGCTTTAACAAACCAGGAACACAATGGGTGAGATGTGTAAATGTCAAAATACGTTTAACAGTATCTCAGAAAATGCCAATGGTTACAAAAGGTTTGCCTTTGCAAAAGGACAATTCGCAAATACAGACTCTTCACAAGTAGCACGAATCCTACCTAAGAGCTCAACCTTAGAACAACAGCATTTAGATGAACACGTATCTCTGAGTGTTTCTCCCCTGATTACTTTTAGTCTGCAATTCGTTATTTATGATAAAAGCCAGAGCTTTTATGATAAAGCTGCCTACTTGGGAGGCAGAATTTAGAAATTTGTCAAACTGCACTTGGATGCCTTCCAAAATAAAATAAAATAAAATAAATCATTCATAACCTAGCACTAAAAGCAAAATCCATGAGCCATTTCATCACATTTAGTAAAATGAAATTCAAAATTCTGAGAAACTACAAAAAGAGAAACATCAGCTTATTGGAAACATGAAATAAAATATTTTGCTACTTTATATAAATAATTACTTTACACAGATAATTTGTTTAAATTTTATGAATAGAGCGAGACCCGACCAAATTTAAGTAACACTGAATCTGAGTACTGAAGCCACTGTTTAAAGTAGCCTGAGAAAGAAGCATTTACATCACACTCTACTCCTACTACAGTTTTCACCAAATTTCCATTTTTAGCAAGTTAAATTCTGACGGATCTTTTAAATTTAGCAAACAATCAAGCCACCAATTAAAATAAAATAACCACTGGACCCAAGTGTACCGTAATACCTTAAGGTTAGTAAGCTTATTATATTATCAGGTATTGTGTTAAGCAATTTAGATCAGGTTTTATTTCACTCCATCTTCAAATGACAAAAGAATTTCACAAAAAGGTTATTAAAGTAGTCCCCCTTTCCCGAGGGGGATACCTTCTAAGACCCCCAACGGACTGCTTGCAAGTTACTCAACAAGCCTGAGAAGACGGCATCGTGAATGCGTCACGAGCGTGTGCTCCTGTGCACAGCGCCCGCAGTGTGGGCAGAAGTGAAGGAGGCTCCGTAACCAAAAAAGACAAAGATTAATGCCAGACGCGAGAGTCAATTTTACCAGAAGTGTATCCTACAAACTCTTTTTTGTGTTTCCTAAACAAGTTGGTTTTCACTAGAATAGAGAGAATTCCACCTGAGTCCTGAGCTTACATTTCACAATGATGAGTATCTACTCAATTTTTTTTGCCATAACCAACCCAAATACCATTAGGGCTCAGAAAACACACAGAGAAACACTGTTTCTTGGGTAGGGCCGGAACTACCACAAACAAACAAGTCCAGCCCCAAAGGAATGATGTACAATTTACCTGGTCTGAGAGTATACAGGCCTTGCACGATATTTGCCATAGTTGAAGGTGTGACCTGAAATGTGTTGACTGGGCTTCTAAAAGTAAAGCTGAAAAAAGAAGAAAAACGGGGACATAAAAATGATGCAACATTTACTGTCCAGGTTTTTCTTTCTATTACTATTTCTCCCAAAGATAGAAGGGTAAACAAGTGCAAGAAAAAAGCACCCCAAGAGGACAACCCAAGAACTGATTCACTGAAGGCTGCCTTTAAATCCAGTGCAACAGAGCTCAGTCCAGCAAGTAAACACGTACAGGCTTCGGACACACTAATGGAAACTACTCAGTCCACGGCGGCTCTGAAAACAAGGACAGCTTTCTAAAAGCAATGGTGTTCATGGTACTTAGGAAGCCAAAAGTGCTTCCCGTTATGCTCATGACTCAAAAGACTTACATTTGGGGGTAAAATGTTCTCTAATTCTCTCAACCATTTCTCTCTCCCCCAGATCACTATATTTGAGGCTCTTGGGATTTCTCTGAAAGACACGTTATTGGTAATGTCAGTAGCTGCAGTCAGAGTCAGGCTGACTTTCTGAGTCAATGTGACTTCCCCAAATGCTACAGCTGTGTGTGTGTTTTCTCTTACTCAGGATAACAGCAGGGAGACCCTGCTCGCTCACCTTCTCACTCCCATGACTGGGAACTGCAGGACCCTGACTGAACCTGACAACAGAGCCAGCTTTCTTTTAGGTTATCTACTGCCGAACAAAAACTTTATTAGAACATTTTTAAATGGATAGAAATAATTTCTCTAGATAACATCATTAACAAATACAAATAAATTCCATTATTTAGTGGGTACAACAGATACTACTGACTCAAAACAGTTCTTTTTTTTTAAATTTTTTTTTTAAACATATCTTTATTGATTTCAGAGAGAGGAAAGGAGGGGGAGAGAGAGAGAGAAACATCAATGATGAGTCATTGACTGGCTGCCGAGCCCGCAACCCGGGCATGTGCCCTGACCGGGAATCGAACCCCGATCTCCTAGATCCTAGGTCGATGCTCAACCGCTGAGCCACGCCTGGCCGGGCAAAGCAGCTCATTTTTAATTTCTCTCTCAAAGACTTGCAATTTACTAACCAAAATACTCCATAAAACTTGGCATAATTTTACTGTATGCTAGGCTTGTCACATTGGACAGGCTGTTTTCATCTGTCCATGTCTCTTTCAACAAACAAATTCCATTTAGTGGGTACAATAGATACTACTGACTCAAAACAGTTCATTTTTAATTTCTCTCTCAAAGATCTGCAATTTATTAACCAAAATACTCCATAAACTTGGCATAACTTGGCTTGTCAAATTGGACAGGCTGTTTTCTTCTGTCGGTGTCTTTTTAAAAATGGAAACGCCATCTCACTTGGCCAACAATGACTTTACAGTTTCAAACATACACTGTGAGTTACACTTGAATTTACATGAAAGCTAAAAGTGCATTGTTCAAGTTTATCCTTTGGATTTTATCATCAGTAGATAGTTACAATTATAAATAGCATAGAGAAATTTTAAGGAGACAAATGCTAATTTGAGCACTCCAGAAAATACTTTAAAAATATAATGTTTAAAACTGAAATTCTAAATTTTAGGTTCTAAGAGAGTCTCTTCCAACTCAAGGTTCTCTCTAATATCAACAGGCACTCGAAACCCATACTCTATTATTCCCTCTCCCTACTTTTGACCAATTGTCTTGACCTCCAATAAGTCCAACTGAAGGTTGCCAGGTGGGAGGGTAGCTGGGGGAGACTGGGTGGAAAGGGGGAAGAGACTATGAAGTACAAACTGGCAGTTACAGAATAGTCACAGTGCCTGGTAACTGCTTAACAAATATCTCATAAGTTCAGTTTTATCCAACTTACAAAAGCTTAAGGGCCTTTTCAGTTTACTTGAAAAAGAAAAGATATATCCACCTTTAAGTGTACTGTTTATTAAAAATCAGATTCTATAATAAACGAAAGGAAGAAGTAATCCGTTTATGTTTTCTCTCACTAAATCTGGATTCTCTCTGAATATTTTCTTTGCATACGCCCAATAAAATTGATTTCCAAATTACTGACAAATATAAAAACATATTTACATAGTAAATATGCTTTTCTACCAAATGACAGCACTGGTCTAAAGAATTTTAACAGGAAAAACTCCAAAATGCTGTATTTTCTTTTACAATGAAAACAAGGACAATGTCGACATCAGAGATAATACTTAAGTGGTTATAATTAATAGTTGGGATACCTCACAAGATCATATTTAAAGATATCTGTAAGCATCTGGAAAGCCTTTTTTTAAAAAGGCCGTACTCCCAAGATTCTAGATCTGCAGGATGATTCTGGAATCTCTTGAGGACATAATGAAATATATTATCTTCATCTACAGTATTACTTGAAAACCCTGCCTTTCTAAAATAAATTGGCCCAATGTTTAATATTCCTTCCCTTTATTTACACTCAAAAATGAAAGAGTTTGTGGTCAAGCTTACAACAATTCTTTTGTAAATTCTAGTAAAAGTTCATTGTGGTAGAAACTATGACTATTAGAAAAGCAAAAATTACTGAAAATCCAAAATGTGCCAAATTCTAAAACATGACTTGATGATTTACTGCATAAAATATGAGCTTTTAATGACTGCTGACACATTAGGTTGTAGGGGACTCCTAAATTTCACTTGGAGAGGTGTATTCCTTTAGGAAAGGTATAAGATGCCGCCTACTGTAAGGGGGCAGGGGCCTGGGAATGGGGGGAAAGGAAAAACTGAATTTGGCACGATGCTCTGCTTACTTACTAATCTACATAATAACCACGTTAAACATTTTACTAATCCCAATTCACAGAAGAGAAAACAGGACCAGAGGGTAAGAAACTGCCCTGAGATGCAGTTAATAAATGCCAGAGCCAGAGGGGAAGTGTTTTTGCATCAAAGAGTAAACATCAGAGAGGATTCTGTGCTACTGCTTCAAAGATATCACACTGGGCTCCTCCTAGAGTTACCAGTGACAAAGTTAGGGGCACCCCCCTTCCTTGCTATGTCCCCCATTGTCAGAGGAGGGAAAGGCAGCAAGTATCACGCACTGTCCGGGCACGTGGCTGAGCAGCTCCCAGCTCACGAGGTGACCTCCAAGTCACACTTTCAACTCCTCAGGCCCCCTCTACAGAACTGGGCTTCAACACCTTCTGCTGCATGATTCAGAAGACGCCAACACTGGGGTTTATGAGCCAGTGCTCGCTGACCAAAAACTATGCACATCACTGCTGGTGTTCTCTCACCCCAGCAAGGTGAATTACTCACGCAGTAGGCTGTAAATGTGCTTTTCTGCAATGTTCCGTAAACAGCTTTATAAGGTCATCTTTTAAGTCTCTGTTAAGCTTCGTTTCGATGTAAAACTTATTCTGAAAAGGAAAATAAATTATTCTTCAGTGAATCAATTAGAGGAAATGATTAGTCTAAAACTGAAACACTAAAAATAAATTATTTTAGGAAACAATTCATAAAAACATCAATCAAAACGTAAAAACCCAACACCAAGCAACAAAAGAAAGCCCCATCCTATTTACATGTCTTTCTGGCATGGGGTTAAAAGTACATAAAGATAAAATGCCATGAACCACACACCTCCAAAAGAACAAGGGGGAGATACCTGGCATGACCTGGAGAGGGATGATGGACAGACACACAGAACCCACTGTGTGAGGCACTTAATATGCCCTTTAAAAATACCGGATCATCTAAAGGCAGCACCGGGTATCACTAAGAAAAGTTCCCATTTATCCATGATCTAGGCTGAAAGCAGGAGGCGAACGTGCACTGGCTGGCTCCCCAAATACACTCCACTCCAGTGCTTAGTGTAAGTCACTCAGCTTGTGGTATTCCCTGAGAGAGAGTCTGGTTCAAAGGGAGACGCGTGACCCACGGCAGCCCCGTAAGGCTGAGAGAAAGCGAGGCTTGAATGAAAAGTATCTGACAGTCATCTCAGCATTGTGCGGAGAACAGATGAATCAGATGTTGTACACAGCAGAGACGAAAACCCGAGTCCTTGGCAGCACCGTTAGACCACAGATTCGGCCAAACTGGAGACTGCCTTATATCTGGATTTTGCTGTAAGAGCTAATGCTTTCCCTTATTTACTTAAATCACTTTGAATCTGGTCTTCTGTTTCTGGCAGCCAGAAGCATCCTGATTAGAATTACTGATAAGTCAAAACAATTGAATTTGTTCATGTTTAAATGTTAACTCAATGTACAGGAACGGAAAACGCAAAGAGGAATGTTAACAAGTTGCTGATTCTCTTAATTCTTAACATAACTTTTTTTTTTCTCTTTAAAAAATTATAAAAATAACATGTACATGGTTAAAAATTAAAACCATGCAAAAGGTTATACAATAAAAAGAACTGTCCCACGGCAGGCCCTCTGTCCCATTCCAAAAGGTCCCACCGTACACTGGGAAAACTTCTGTATATTCTTCCTAAAAGGTTGCTTGCACATGTGGATATGCTTTTTTCCAGAAGAAAACACACTTGCTAATGGAGAAATATTATACCCTGCTCTGCATCTTACTTTTCCACATAATGTCTCTTGGGAACGATTTTTCTCTAAAATAACATAACACGTCATTATTTTTAACTGCGTATTTTTCAACTGTAAGTATCTTCCATAAATTACTTAAATAATGGCCCCTGGTGATAATGGAAATTTCTCCCAGTGTTCCGTTTCGTATGGCTTTTTTCTAGTTGTTTTGGTTTTTTTTCAGTGAAGTATATCTTATGGAGCATAAGTAAATCATTTTGAAGATGGGTATAAGACATACAGCAATCTCTATGCTATAGAATACAGGATCAACCTACACACCCCAGTCCCTAATCTAATAAGCAAAGAGGAACTGGGATGATGGCTTCACTCCATTGGGATAACGAGCCCCTCCACTTGACAGGAACACTGACATTAAGATTCTGCAACTTGATATATTTAAAGGGAAGAGGGACTAATCGACAAAGTCAACAGACCACAAATTATACTCGAGGCATAATTCTCCAAGTGGAAGAAATCATCAGAATGCAAGTAAATTTTGTCGTTCCATTTTTTTATGAAATGACTTACTTGGCATTTATCATATTTCACATTTTTAGATACACATCTTAATTCTTTTTCTGAGGACAAGAAATCTTTCTTATACATCTTTATTTTCCAAGCACAATATCTTCCATATGGCAGAAATAAAATAAATGCTCAACGGATAACTGCTGATATTCATGCCTAATTGTGTATATAGCAATATTATTTATGGAACTTTAAAACAGAAAAGGGGTAAATAATTCTTCTATGGCAACACTTTCAAACATTCCTAAAATAGATTAATTTCCATTTCCACCATAACATATAGCAAAAGAAAAACAGAACATGCTTCGCTCTTGCTGCTTAGACCAGTAAACCAAGCTCTAACTTACCATATAAATGAAAAGAGGCACAATGCTCTGCAATGCTCCCATACACTGTCCAAGAGCTTTATTAAATCTTTCAATATAGAGATCTGGAGGGCTGGCCTGTGAGAAAGAACATAAATGTGGTAATTCCGGGAAACCAGGCTTACAGACCTTCTGTCAGTCTAAAATGCAAATGGCTCTTTCTACAAGCTTAGAATTCGTGTAGGGAACTCTCCTTACTTCTAAATGGGCTCCACATGCAGTACTTACCCGTTCGGGATACACTAGTGTTTTTTATTTTTCTTAGTCCCCCTACATGCCTGCAAATTGAATGTTATCTCCACTTTTACCTATGAAGCAACTGGGGCTCAAAATATTTAGTCACTTGACTACAGTCCCACAGCTAATAAGCAGAAGAGCTAAGTCTCAAACTCTGGTTAATCTGAGTCCTTCCGCCTACTTACATTCCTCTTTCAGCACCTTGAAACCTTTAGAACAAAGTTCAAATTTCCAACTGAGGGCACACTGTTTACCTCTGTGTTCATACCCGCTCCTCACGCACAGCCCAGCACAGCAACATGTGGAACTGGCAGCAGTTACCCAAGTGTGACGTGCTCTCAGGCCTCCCTGACCGTATCTTCTGCCTGAAGTCTTTAACGCCCCCAACCAGCTTCGCCTGGCTAACTTCTGTGTGTCCTTCAAGATTCGTCACTTCCTCATAAATATCTGGGATATATGGCCTCCCAACTGGGCACTATGACACTATTCACTTCTCCCACTGGGTGGTCTCTGTCCCTAAACTTCAGGTCCCTGCAGGGCAAGATCTACATCTTGCCTTTGCAGCTTCAGTGCTGACCACAGAGCCTGGAACACAGTAGGTGTATATAAAGGCACGTCTTGCAAGGACAGAGCCTTGCTTAAATCTAAACTTGTTGAAATCTAACCCTAACCTAGCCTTGTTTAGATCTAAATTATTTTGCTATTGAACAAGGCTGTATGGCATTATGCAATTCATTTAGTCCTCTGAATTTCAATTTCCACACATAAAATAGGAAAAATACTAATTGTGCTATTTCTGAGATGAGTTTAGATTCAAAGAAAATAATGTGTAAGGGCTCACATGAAACCTGTTTATTTTGTGAAGACTCTCTTCAGCCCTGTCTTGTGCAGGGGTGGTGCCAATCCCAACTCTTTTATCATGAAATTTTCCAAGTCTTTATCAGATAATTGTATTTAAAGGTTCTCCCTAAATTGCTTTATCTCAGGTATGAAAACCCCACGGGCAGCCACCCCTGACTCCCCTTCTTGAAATGCCAGGCTGCCCATGGTCCCTCCATCACGGCCACAGATTATTCTAGCCATCTTCTACAGCAGCTGGCAACTGACAAGTGTCTTATAGGATAGTCAATAAACTCCTACAAACATAACAAAAAGGTAAGACCACCCAATGAAAACATTGCCAAAAGCTTGAACGAGCAACTGACAAGAGAAAGTGTACAAATGCGTAACTAGCATAAAAAAGGTGTCCACTGCATCGGACACCAGGAAAGTGCACGTTAGGGTCGCCCAGCAGAAGGGCTCCATTTAAGGAGTTTATACACTGTTGTGGGTGACCGGCCAGAGGAGGGGAGAGGGTAAAGGGGGGTGAGTGGCGATGGAAGGCGGCTTGGCCTGGGGCAGCCGACACACTGTGCAGAGTGCAGACGATGTGCTGCACAATTGGGCACCTGAAACCTATATAACTTTATTAACCAATGTCACCCCAATAAATTCAATAAGAATGTAAAACATAATAAAAATTTTAAAAATAAGGAGTTTATACACTGTTGATGAGATCGTTAATTGGTAGTCATGTTGGAAGATAGTTTGGTATTTTAAATAAAATCTGAATATTTGTATATTCTATGACCCAGAATTTCCACTTCTAGGTATAAGTTCCAAGAAAATGATGACTGCAGACACTAAGAGACATGCATGAGAATATTAATAGCAGTATTATGGTTTCAACCCCAAATATCCACCAACAGTAGAGCAGAGGAAGAACCGTATGTCCGTAAAGTAGAACAGCACTCAGCCGTGGGAGCGAGTGGACCACAGCTGTGGGCAACAGTCTGGATTAACTGCACAAAGAATACTGGAGAAATTCATCACAAAAGAGTACCAGTTAGATTATTTCATTAATCCAGAGTTTAAAATAATCCCAATTGATCCCCAGTGTTGGCAATCAGGAGAGTGATTGCCTTTGGGGTGTTGTCACTTGGAGGTGTCTGGAGGGGCCCATAGGATGCTGGCAGTGTTTCATTTCGTGACCTAGGGGACGATTACACAGGTGTGTTCATTTAGTGATTACTTTCTCTAAAAGTGCTTCCTGTCCACTTTTCTGCACGTTTCAGTTGTCTGCTGCTACGGAACAAACCTCCCCAAACTCAGTGACTGGAAACAAGTAACCATTTATTTGTTCCACAGATCCGTTACTGGGACAAGGCTTAGCATGCACAAGTTGTCCCTGTCCCCTGCTGTGCCCTGGCTTGAAGAGTTAGAGTGACTTGGACTTACCCGAGGACTCCTTCACTCCAGGTGTGGCAGGTAATGCTGGCTCTTGGCTGGATGTACAGGGTGCATTTCCATATGGCTTGTGGACTCTGTTAGGGCCCAGTGGCTGGGTTCCAAGGCTCTGCACAACCACAGGGCAGGGCAGGTAGGCATGACATTTTATGACCCGCTGACTTAAGATTGCTTCCACCGTATTCCAATGGTCAAGGCAATTGCAGAAGTTTCTCTGGATCCAAGAGGATGGACACAGACCCCGCCACTCAGCAGGAAGAATGTCAATGTCACCATAGGAAGAGCATGTGAGATGGAATGTACCACTGTGGCTTTCTGGGGAAAATACAATATGCAGCTCTGTGTTACAGTTTTAAAAAGCATCACAGCAGCCTTGGCCAGTGTGACTCTGTTGATTAGGTGTCATCTTTGCATGGAAAGGTTGCAGGTACAACATGGTGACCTCCATGTCACCTTGGGTGGGCCCCCGTCTCCCCAGCTTCTGGGAATGGGTGACTCTCATTGATACTGATGAAAGGGTTGGAATTGTCCACACCAGCTGTGCTCACAGGTTAGTGCCACCATGATCCCCTGGCGGAGATATGAAAACACAACTTTGCAAATCTTCCTGTTTACAGTGTGGCAGGCCTGGGGGAGGCCTGAGCTGCTTCCTTTCGGACAGGTCCCCGCCCTGCGATGCTGCTGGTCTGAGGCCCTCAAGGAGAAGCACTGATTGGGGAGGTGTCCCTGGCCCTGGTCACCGGAATCCGTCATCAGAGCAGCACCACAGTGATTAACAGGGAACCAGTAGAAATGCCGCTTCCTCCAGGAAGCCTGTCCTGATGCATCAAGGCCTGTGTCCCCTGCACCACCCCCAGGTCCCCCACAGCGACCACTTCTGATCGCATGACCCACTGTGCGACCTTAGGTTGGGGAGCTGGGGAGGTGAGAGGCCACTTCACTTCTGTCTGTAGCCCCCACAGGGAGCCAAGTGCCTGACATCCCCAGACACTCAGTCACTTCAGAGGGAGTGACAATAAATACAGTGTGGCAATTCTGTGGGTACCAGAAAGCTATGGAAATAGCTAGTATGCCTCACAACATAGAATCCACAAAAGGCTAGAAAGGTGTGGGCTGAAATGAAAGAGATAATGCAGCGTTTCCAATTCAGGCTCAAAGGAAAAGGCGTTTGGAAGAGTCTGTGTTGAAGCTGATGTGGACATCTCGGGGTTTTAGTTAAATCTCAGGTGAGTACGAGCCAACAGTCTGAAGTAGCAGATGGAACATCTGATAAACCAGGAGGGGAGAGTATTTATACTTAGTAGAGTCATATTATTTGCTACTTTTTAGTTTAAGGACAATAGCAATGTCTGAAGGAGAAGAGCCCTGTAGGAGCAGGTACCAGAGCCAGGTTACCTGGAAAGGGGGAGTCTTCTGTGTGCTCCTGTTGAAACTTACTTCTGGAAGGCTGTACTGATTTTTTTTTTTTTAATTGAAGACCTGAAAACGTTTAAATGCAGGTTCCCTTTTTCTAGCTGGGAGGAAGCGCTAGGCAGGTTCTCATTATCACGGCCACCATTGAAAAGGGGCCTCCGCTGTCCAGGCCTCCTTTCGCCGGCTCCTATTTTCAGACGGATCTCTCTTGCACTGAAGGTTCTTAAGCTGAGCCTTAGTCCAGGGGAGGGCGTTGTCGAGGGGAAGGGGTTTAAATGAAAACCATTTACTTTTCCAGCCATTGGTATAGAGGTAACCGATGTCCTGTTAGAGAGAAAAAAACCCTGACAAATATTTCAGGAAATATTGGCGTTTAAATAACTAACATTTAAAATTGGAAAGAGGTGTTAGTTTCAGAAAACAAATGAAGACTGGAATAAAGAGATGGGAAAATGCTGGCTGGTGGAGCCTCCCCTCTCTGAAGATGGATTGGGGTGATGCCAGCAAAGCCCAGAGAGAAGCTGGTGCTCTTTTCTCTGTTATGATGTAATCTATTCCTATTTTTCTTGTGTTTCCCGACCACTCATCTTCTGTTTTCCTTGCTGGGCATTTATTTAGGGGCCACCGACCCTCCAATCCCAGGCTCCGTTCTTCTTGCCCGTGGTCCCCTTGGAAGGAATCTTTTCTAACATCATTAACCGTCACCCTGATGCAGCTCATTGTAGTGCAGGGTCAGGCCCACGTTTCCCTCATCCCACACCTCCCGCGATGCTGTTCCGTCCACTCCACCCCGCGGGTCTTATCAGGTACAGACACCCGCCTGACTGCGCCCCCTCATTGCTTAAGGCCCAGCTTGTGCATTACGGGGTTCAGAAAGCTGACCCACGGTTTTGCAACAGTCCCCTCTTATTTACATCATTGCCCCAATATTGTATCAATATCCATATCTAAGCATCATTTTAGATAGTTCCAGAGTTGGCTACACTGTAGATACATTTTCATTCTATTCCAAACATTTCTGCTTTCCTTGTCACTTTCTCTTAGGCTGAGTGATTCAGCATAGTTTCCAAATATTTCAAAAATTTTCAGATAGCTTTCTCATTAATTTTCAATTTATTTCTAATATGGTCAGAAAACATGCTTTGCATGATCTCAGTTCTTCTCAGTCTGCTGAGGTTTTTCACAGTGCAGGATAAGGTCTCTCCTGGTCTGTGCTCTGTTGTCAGGAACCAGCCTGAAAGACGAACAAACCTGAGTGTGAGCGGTGGGAATTGAAGAGACAAACACAGTTATGGGATCAGGAGGCTGCCCTCCAGTGAGGTGCAGCCTCCAATGGCTTCAACGCCTTTATTATAGAGTGAGTAACAAACAACTGGTAAGGAAGGGAGGGTGACACAAAGTAGTTCTTCCCAGGCTGCACAGACACCCTTTCAGGTGAACACCCTGCCTCCTGCATGAGCCCAGACCTTGGTAACTATCTTTATTTCGGCTTCTAATGGAAACTTTTGGGGAGGGTCGAGTCCTTGGCTCCAGAGCCTCAGGCTACATGGACCATGTCCAGACACGTATTGGGCTCTCAACATCAAGGGTCATTGTGGGGAGGGGTCGAGTCCCTGACTCCAGACCCTCAGGTGGCGTGGACCGTGTCCAGACAGGTCACCGGCTCCCAACAGCTCCCCCTTCTTTACTTTTTAATTTGAGCCAGTGGGCTCCTGTCTGCAGCTCTGAGAGGCTTTGTTTCTGCTTGGACACAGACTGGGAATAAACATAGGAATATTAACACTATAGTCAACAACATAGTACCAGAATAGAATAATGAAGATAATCTATGTCTGGAGATAATATCAGAAAGCTTGTCAAACAGTTCTTTTGCTAAGTCTGCAGGTGAGGTATCTAGAGGAGCAAACTCTATAGCATTTATATCAGCATTTAACATCAATAGATACATTGTCTTGACTCCATATCCCCATAAAATGGTTTTTAACCCTATCCCACCCCCATTCAGAGTGATTATATGGTCTCTTAGTCTGGTCCCATGTCGGCACAGCTGTGTCTTGAGTCCCTCTTGCTCTTGGGGGTCTCTTCCAGGGGTACAGGCTAGGATTGTGAATATTCAGCTCTTCATTCTGCCAGTTAGATCAATTGTCTCCATGATGTTTTACCAGCTGCTCCAGTAACCACCTAGGTCCTTTCTGATGCCTAGGAAACACACAAACATGACCCCGCCCCCAGATAAGCTCGGGATCCGGTCTGTTCCATTCATTGGTGAGCGGATCTCTCCACTTAACCTCAGCGTATTTTCCACTGGGGGGTCTCCAATGCCGCTCAGCTGCTGAGAAACCTTCTGCATCCGAATTTTAAAAATTAAGGGTAAATAAAGAGAGATTAAGTATATTATTAGGAGAATGGCAGGTATATTCCCCCTTGTTTACTTTTGCAATTTGAGCCTTTAAGGTCCTGTGGGCTCGCTCGATTATCCCCCGGCCCTGAGGATTATAAGGAATGCCTGTGATATGAGTAATTTGGAAAGTTGCACAAAACTCTGTAAAAGTTTTGCTAGCATATGCAGGCCCATTGTCAGTTTTTATAATTTTTGGAATGCCCAAGATGGCAAAACATGATAATACATGGCAAATAGCCTGTTTTGTATTTTCCCCAGTACGTGCGGTTGCCACTAAAAATCCAGAATAAGTATCCACTGTGACGTGCACAAGTGATTGGCGACCGAATTCAGCTATATGAGTAACATCCATTTGCCAAATATGTCCTGGGAGCAATCCCCGTGGATTAACACCATACTGAGGGCCAAGGGGCATATGCTCGGGACAGTTTTGACATTCCTTTACTATTTGTTGGGCGGCTTCACGAGTAATGTTAAATTGTTTTCTTAAACCCGAAGCATTTTGATGATGCAGAGCATGTGAGGCTCGTGCTTGTTCAATAGAGGAAATAACTAAGAAAGGGCCACAAGTCAACATGTCTGCTTCTGCATTTCCTTCTGCTAAAGGTCCAGGGAGAATTGAGTGAGCTCTGATATGTCCCACAAAACAGGGTGAGGTTCGTTGCTGAATCAGTTGCTGTAAAGACAAGAGAGCAGTTATGACTGTAGAGGGATCACTGTCAGTCAGGGTAGCCATCTCCAAACCTTGAAGGATAGATACGATGTATTTAGAATCTGTGTACAAATTAAAATTTACATCTTGCAAGCATTTAAATACTGCGATGACAGCTACTAACTCTATTCTCTGTGCAGAGGTTTCTTTAGTATTCAATGTATAGCCCTGATTATTGATGACATAGCTGGCAATTCCAGACGTAGACCCATCAGTAAACACTAAAAGAGCATCAGACAGAGGTTCTTTAGAGATAATTTTTGGAAATATCACAGGGTTTTGAATGAATAATTGTAATAATTTATTTAAGGGATAATGGCAGTCGATCTGCAAAAGCGGTCTGCCATAAAGTTTCATTTTGCCACAACCGCTGTGGCTGCAGGGAAGTGTAAGGCACAATAACAGTGGCAGACTGTTTCCCAAACAGCTCGATAGCTCTTTTTCTACCCTGCAATATTAATTGGGCCACTGACTTGGCATAAGGTGTGATAACCTTTTTTCTGGAGGAAGATAAATGAATCCATTCTACTGGAGCTTCTTGCCAAAACAACCCAGTAGGCAAATAATTTGTAGGTAAGATGATTAGTTGCCAGGATTTTGTGTAATCAATTCTAGTTACCTGTTGTTGTGAGATAGCTTTCTCTACCATCTCTAGAGCCCGTTGTCCCTCAATGGTTAATTCTCGAGGACTACGGGGGTCAGAGTGGCCATGGAGTATGTCAAAGAGTGGTTTTAATTCACCCGTGGTTAAGCCTAAAGAAGGCCTTATCCAATTAATGTCCCCCAAAAGTTTTTGGAAATCATTCAAGGTGGATAGATTGTCTGTTCTGAACTGAAATTTTTGTGGCCTTACTTTCCGCCCTTCTATCAATTTCCCTAAGTAATGATAAGGCGTGGTCTGTTGAACCTTTTCAGGGGCGATGACAAGGCCAAATCTATTTAGTTGAAGTTCTAACTCTGAGTAAATCACTTTTAAGTTTTCTAGATCATGATGAGCCACTGAAACATCATCCACATAATGGATTACATAGGCTTCTGGATGTATCTTTTGAATCTCTTTAATAGCTGTAGCCACAAATTTTTGACACAATGTGGGGCTATTCGCCATGCCCTGGGGCAAAACTCTCCAGTGATATCTCTGCATTGGTTCCTTAAAATTGGTTGAAGGAACACTGAAGGCAAATCTTTTACAATCTGCAGGGTATAATGGGATGGTGAAAAAACAGTCTTTCAAGTCTAATACTATTAAATGGTATCCTGTAGGAATGGCCACTGTAGAGGGCAAACCTGGTTGTAAAGGCCCCATAATTTCCATAGTCTTATTTACTGCTCTTAAATCCTACAATAGCCTTCACTTTCCAGATTTTTTCTTAATGACAAATATAGGTGTATTCCAAGGACTATTAGATTCCTCAATATGCCCCTGAGCTAATTGTTCCTGCACCAATTGCTGGGCTGCTCAGATTTTTTCCTCTGTTAAAGGCCACTGCTCCACCCATATAGGATTGTCAGATGTCCAGGTAATAGGGTCCGCTATAAGGGAGGCAGGAATAGCAGTGACCTTCAGGACACATTTGAATCAGAGCCAAAACCTTGTTTTGTCAGTTGGCCTTTGCAAGGAATGGGTTGTTCTATCCCCTGCCCATATTTGCCCAGTCCCTGCCCTGGCATGTAACCTTGGTCTAACATATGATTAGTTACCTTAGTATTTGGGCTATACAATAACACTCCCATATCTTTGAGAACATCTCGGCCCCACAAATTACATGGCAGAAAAGGCAATACATAAGGTTGAAATTTACCAGACTTTCCCTCTGCATCTTGCCATGTAAGAATCTGTGTGCTTTTGCAGTGGAGATTGAGTCTGTCCAATTCCCTGCAAAGAAGTCACAGCAAATTTCACAGGCCACTGGGATGGCCAGTATAACTGACTAATTACTGAAACATCAGCTCCTGTATCCAGCAATCCATTAAATTTCTTACCATTAATCAGCAGTTCCCTTTCAGGTCTCTCGGACCCCACTGCTTGAATCCAGTAGGCTCTATCAGAAGAGCCAAAGCCATGATTTCCCCTATCCTGTTGAGATAAAACTATTCCTATCTTCTTAAAGGGTAATAATATCAATTGTGCGATTTTCAATTCAGGGGTTAATGTAATGACATTAAGAGGAGCTATACACATGACCTTTAACTCCCCAGTATAGTCAGGATCTATGACGCCTGGAAAAACTTGAAGTCCCTTCATTGTTAACCCGCTACGTTCTAATAAGAGGCCTACAGTGTCTCTTGGCAGAGGCCCGTATACCCCTGTGGGTATAGCTTGGGGTCCCATCTCAGGTGTTAATATGTAGCGGGTGCTGGGACCGAGGTCCAGTCCTGCACTTTCTGGCGTGGCTCAATATAGGTCCTGTATTCCCTGTTTGGTCCCTGGTAATCCTGGGGTGGGTAGACTGACATGGCCCCGATTTTTTGAGGGGGTCAAGGCTGCCCCCTCTTGTAGTTTTCCGACTGCTGTAAGGGTTTGCGATTTATGTCAATTTTTGACCTGCACACATTAGCCCAATGCTTTCCTCTTTTACATCTTGGGCACAATCCTGGTTGTTTTACTTGTTCATTGCTATTAGTCCTATTTCTACATTCCTTACTGAAATGCTCTGACTTGCCACAGCTGTAGTAATTACCTCTTCCTTTTCCTTTATTTTTATATTAACTGTACATTCTTCAGGAAACCAAGGACAGACTGTCTCTATAAATTTAAAAAATTTTTAAATCTGTTCTTCAGAAACCTTTGCTCCTCTTGTTCTTAACATAGAATGTAACATTTGAGCAAAAAGCCTCTGTTGAACTAGATTGCTCCATCATATTTTACTCCTGACTATAAAACAAAAATGCTCCTCTTACCTCAATTCTTCTGGTGCGCACCACTTACCTATAGAGGAGTTCCTCACCTTATCTTCAGCTGCGTCTCGAGTACTCAGGTCCCTGTTTGGGCGCCACTTGTCAGGAACCAGCCTGAAAGACGAACAAACCTGAGTGTGAGCGGTGGGAATTGAAGAGACAAACACAGTTATGGGATCAGGAGGCTGCCCTCCAGTGAGGTGCAGCCTCCAATGGCTTCAACGCCTTTATTATAGAGTGAGTAACAAACAACTGGTAAGGAAGGGAGGGTGACACAAAGTAGTTCTTCCCAGGCTGCACAGACACCCTTTCAGGTGAACACCCTGCCTCCTGCATGAGCCCAGACCTTGGTAACTATCTTTATTTCGGCTTCTAATGGAAACTTTTGGGGAGGGTCGAGTCCTTGGCTCCAGAGCCTCAGGCTACATGGACCATGTCCAGACACGTAGCGGGCTCTCAACATCAAGGGTCATTGTGGGGAGGGTCGAGTCCCTGACTCCAGACCCTTAGGTGGCGTGGACCATGTCCAGACACGTCACCGGCTCCCAACACTCTGTGTTCTTGTACATGCATGTTCTGTCCATGTCGGGCTGTGGGTTCTAGATAAGCTTAACCAGTAAATGGCTGTTCGGGTCCTCTGTGTCTTGGTGACTGTTTTGTCTCCTTATTCTGTAAGTTGTTGAAGGAAGAATGTCAAAATACTCAACAGCAATCATTTACTTCTGCTATTTCTCCTTTCAGTCAGTCAGCTTTTGCTACGGGTATTTTGAAGCTGTCTTGTAAATATATACAGATTTGAGATTTTTACTCATTTTGGATGAATTGGCCCTTTTGTTCACTTAAGTACCTCACTTCTTGGACAGGTTCACAAAAATGAATTTGTAGTTTGTTTGGATTTTTCTTATTGTTACTGAGGGAGCAGCAGTCTCTCCAACTACATTCAACACAAAAGCCAACTTTATTTTTATTTCTTGTATAGTCAATTTTAGGTAAACATATCTTTTAAAAATCTGGTAACAAAAATTCTGTTTTCAAAATTTTCACTATCTGGCGTAGATGTTAGAAGCAAGACTGGAGATTATTCGCGTTGTGTTTCCCTCAGTGACAGTGGCCAAACTCCGGGTAGGTTTCCTTTTCCTCCAGTGTAGCCCTGACTCCAAGTCCATTTCCCCCAACCAGTTATTGCAACACACAGGGCCCCTTTACCTAAAAACGTCACGACATGATTAACTTAGAAACCCAACTGCCCAGCACATAAAAAATATAATCTAGTGTACTAAAATTCAAACTATAAGAAATCAATCAGGGTCAGTGCTATCGGGTGACGTCCGAGACAGAACTGGTCACTTCACAGACTTTCTGCTGCTGGGGATTCCAGCAGCCAGACCCCACCCACAATGCGATAGAGAGCACAGGACGCAGAAGGGCAGGAGCTGTCACTTCCCTGTTAAACTCGCGGTTCCAACAATGACACAAGGAAGCGGATTGTCTCAGAGGAGCCTGGCTGAATTTTTTTATCACATAAAACAGGATGAATTAATTTGAAATAGGCTCCCCTTTGGCTCCCCATTTCGAAACCTTGTGGGAATTTTTAGATGCACTCCTGATAGAAGCCGGCTCACCAGCACTCGGTTGCTACAGAGACGGTGTCCCTGCCAGGGCCCTCCATGGCGATGCCTGACGCCCTCTCGTTTGGGAAAGCCAGCCCTTTACAGTTACAAATGTGGGGTGTGGGAGAGAGACTATGAAGATGGTTCAACATTTTCCTGCGTCTCATAGCAATGCTAACAATCTCCGTTGAATGAGGTTGGGTTACTCTATCCTGAATGGGTGGTTTTTACCTGAAAATGTCTGTCAAATTGAGCTCCAACTGCACGCGGTAACTATCTGGGGTGTTGATGGCGACTTCTAAAGTACCTCTGACCCCCTGGCTGCTGTGGCTCAGTGGTTGAGTGTCCACCCATGCACCAGGGCACATGCCGGGGATGCTGGGCTTGATCCCCAGTCGGGGGCGTGCAGGAGGCAGCCGATCCATGTTTCTGTCTCTCCCTGTCCCTGCCCAGGAAGCTTGGTGAGACCACCCTTCTATTTGTTTTGGTTTCCCATCAATGTGCTACTTTCCCCACATTTCCTGGGATTGGAAATAAAGGACATCGATGGTAACATCCCTCCTGCCCTCCTTGCTTCAAGTCCCATCCACAGTGAACATTTTCTGTTCAAATCAGAATTCTTGGGACAGAGCGTGTCTGTTGCTTTCTAATTTAATTTTGTTTTATAAATGTGGCTCCCTCTCCTTGGTTTCCCCCTTTTGCCCTTCTGTTCCCTGGAATCTCTGGATTCTCTCTCCCTCCCCTGTCTCATCTATACAGATGCTGCCCTAAAGTTTTAGACCTAGGCTGTAGAATAACTTAAAGCCCCACTGTTTCCTCTTAAAAGTATTAACTACACACAAAAAGTAGGAATTCTAGATGAAAGAAGGCTGGACAGACGTGGGGACAGAGAGTGACAAATCTTTCGCTTTTACTGCAAACACCTACATTTTCCTCGAGCATTGTCCTTTTCACGTAGCTCTTAGCAAAGGTGTATTAGAGCTGGAAATCCCCACACATGGTGGAGAGAATTCAATTTTGCTGCTAAACCACAGCAACGTTTTCCTCTACCTTTGAGCACAGATGGAGACCTCACCATACAATGGTCCATTTCATGACTTTCAAAAAGAATATATCACTTTTGTCACCTTGTAATAAAAGGGAACACCAAAGACACAGGTCCTGCATCTGCCAGGGAAGCTCAGCAAGGACAATAAAATTCACATCTTTATTAATGAATGTTTAAAAAGCGACATGGACAAAATAGACGCAGAAAGCACAGTGTTAGCAAGAGTCTAGAACTAAGGCTACATTTGAAGGAAAATGCATCACTCATTTTAAACCTGGAATTTTTTAAAATGGGCAAAAGCTTTGGACAGGCTCTTTACAGAAGAAGATTGATAGGTGACAAAAGACCAAAAACAAACAAACCCTAAACAAAAACAAAAAACACGTGAGGCAGTTCAGCATCGTTAGTCCTCAGGGAAATGCCAATTGTAACAACAGTGAGACATCGCAATCTGTCTGAGTGAACAGGGTCTTCCTGACCACCAGAGGGAAATGTCGGGTGGTGTGAGTCCCCAACATCCTCCAGATCTTAGTAGGTCTGGACACTCACGTCCTGAAGGCAGGTGCAGGCAGGTGGGAAACAAAGTCTCTTTCCCCTGCTCTGCATTTCTTAGTTGGTCCTGACCCTGGAGAACCCAGGGCCCACCTGAGTCACTGGGACCCCAGTAGTGTTCCTGGACCTGACGAGGCCGTGGGATGGAGATCTCCACTCCTGTTTAAGATTTTGATTCTTCCACGAGGTCCCTGGGGTAAGGCTAGGCCAAGCCATCTGAGCACTTGCTCAGTAACTGAGGGCCCTGGCCAGTTTTCACAGGAGGGTGACTGCCCAGCAGCCACTCACCTGGAGGCATCCAGAGCCCCAACCTCACCAAGTACACAGGTCACGTTCCCAGCCACGAGCTCATCCTGATTTGGAGGAGTGTGCCTTGCTGCACTGAAGAAAGATCTCAGGGTGTGGGAAGGTTTTCCAGACCCCAAGGTGGGGAAGTAACTCTGGCCTGATTCAGGGTGGAGCCAGTAGTGCACCTGCTTCAGAACCTGCCAGGGAAACTCTGCACGGTCTCTAGCCTCTGAGAGGGCCGAAGCCTTACTCTGCTGTAGCTCAGGCCTGCTTTTGCATTTCCAACTCTGCCCAGGTTAAGCAGGCTGAAGGAAATGCGTCTCCTGGCTGGTGACAGAGACGGCAGCTTGCAGCCAGTTCCTGGCCGGTGACCTCAGGGTATCAGTGAGCCTTTCCAGCAAATGAAGCGCATTTGGCATCCATATGTACAACTCTGTTAAGTGTGAATGAAAATAAAATATGAATAGATTAAAATTGGTGTGTTCATTGAAATCAACGCTTTGAAAATATATTCATATACAACAGAATTTTTAAAAACACAAGTCCAATTTTGTATCATGTCTTAAACAGACAGGTGGTGTCATTTTATTCTTGGGTTTGAAAGTTTGCTTCTGTATGCTTAAAATATTTACTCTAGAATCAGTGATGGCTTAAACACTACTAAGCAATATAAGCTTATTTGTACTTAAAACATTTTGACCTATAAAACATATTTTGTATAACTTGCTTTATTTTATTCCTTAACACACATTTAAATACTTTTCTTAAGCTTCTCTTCACACACAGAATTAAACAGAAAGTGTTGTCTCACTGACCAGAGGCTGTCTCACGCCTGGAAATAAGAGCTTCTTGGTGCTTCACACAGATGAAGTTTAACTGCTCTCTGACTGTGACCTTTCTCGTAGCTCTAACTGGATTTATTGTATTAACTGTGCACATTCCTAGAGTTCTGCAGCATAGTCCTGAGAAAGGCTCAGTGTATGGTTTATGTTCACACAGTTATTTCCACCGTGTTCCTCGGAACATGCGCCAGGAGGAACTTACCACTTCCGCCCATTTTACAGATGGAAAAACAGTTCCTCACAAGATCAGATAAGATGCCCAGCATTGGTTGGTGGGGCAGGGTTGCCCTGGTTAATACAACCGAGCAGGGACGGGCCCTCCTCTGGGCATCCTGTGCTGTCCTGTCCCCATGGCTCAGGACACCCTCGTGCCCCCCAGCCGTGCCCCCCATAGAAGCACCTCTTCTCCCCGGCCCCACACTTTTTACCCACCACAGGGATTTTATTTTCAGTTCAACTCTCTGGATCGTGGAGAAATGTAAGTCAGTAAACACTTTAGATAGAAGTTCGTGCCCAGTAGCGTCATGATAGTTGCGGCCTGTTGCTATACCTCCCAACTCTCCCGAGAGTGGCTGTGTCTCCGGATTCTGCCCAACTCTCACAACAGTCCCGGCCTCTCCCCACAATGCCCAGATCTCGAGATAGTGGCTGCCTCTCGCCATCCTGCCCAACTCTCACGGAAGTGTCTGCTTCGAGACACTGTTGAACTCTCACTCTAGCGGCTGCCACTCGTCATACTGCCCAGTTCATGCGATAGAGGCTGCCTGCCACGTCCTCTTCCAACCGTGTCTTCTGACAAGGTCCGGACGTGGAGAGGAAGCTTCACGGAAGGCGTCTTCTGGGGTGGTGACATGGCATGTGGGTGGGAGGAATTGGCTTAATGGGAATGAATAGCTCTTCTCCTCCTTGAGGGGGATTTTGGGTCAAAAAATCAACAACTAAGCTGGGAATGGCAAATTATGATGTGCCCCTAAAAGTCACTACCGATTTCCCCAACTCCAGTCACTACCACATGTGCCGGATGCTTTAACAAATTGTTATTAGAAGAAGCTAGGAAAACTCCCCCTGGCGCCCCCAATAAGCAATTTATGGGGGAACCAGAGAAAGCTGAGCTCACACAGCCGCCTATATTCAAGTGCCTCCGCCTATGATTGCAGGATTAGTTGAGGACAAGAAAAAGTCCATCGCCCCTCGCCTACTGTACAAGGACCACCCTGGGTAGCACATAGAATAAATGGCAGATTGTGGCATCCCCCTGAAAGGGGATAATAGTATGAAAAGGCTACCAGACCCTCCTCAGCCTTATAGAGGGGCTTCCAATGAGAATGGAATCAGAATAGTTACTGTAAACAGAAGGCACGGTCAGTGTGAGAACCTGCCCTCCATGAAACGCTTGGCAAGGTGGCGGCCACGCCGGTGCTCGCTCCCAAAGAAACAAAAGAGAAGCATTCTTAGCAGTTAATCCATAGCTATGGCTAAAGGCACTCTTTTCTTAGAAGAAAATGGCAAGAAGAATATAATAGCTTATGAATAGGCCCATAGTTAAAATATAACCACAAGAGCATGGCCAGGCCTGGCTCAGCGGTTGAGCGTCGACTTGGTATCCAGCGATCGGGGTTCGATTCCTGGTCAGGGCACATGCCCAGGCTGCGAGCTCAATCAATGAGTCATCATTGATGTTTCTGTCTCTCTCTCCCTCTCCTGTTCTCCCTCTGAAATCAATAAAGATATATTTTAAAAAATAATAAAATAAAATAAAATAAAATATAACCACAAGAAGAGTCAGCGGTAACACCAAGTAAATATTATATAAAATTTCTCTCACAAGCCAATATATTCCTGCTGCAAACAAAGCCATATCTATCACTCTATAGGTCACTGATTTTTCCTTTCTCCTCTATTCTAAAAAATAAAAGTCAAAATTGGTCCATTCTGATGAAATGGAAACTCGTATTGTTTAACCTATGAGTAGTATTCCCTGCTTTGCTAATCACAGAAATGAAATCGTAGCCAGAAAAGAAAGTATAAAAGATTATGTTGATTCTCAATAAAGTGGAACAGTGTGACTTCAGCTCCGAGTCATGTAGTCTGCTGTCTCCCAGCGCTGACGCCTTGCCCACCTTCTGGACCCCTGACTCTTGCTGCGGCTGGACCGCAGCAAGTGGCGCCCGAACAGGGACCCAAAGGTAAGTCATTGAGTTACCATAAGGATAGGCTCTTGCCCATTGGGTGCTGCAGATCCCTTAGCAGACAAGGCTAAGTAGAAAGAGCGAGTAATCATGGGGCATACGGAGTCTAAAGAAAGAGGAGTCTTTATTGATATAACTAAGCATATGTTAAGTAAAAGAGGAATTCATATATCTCATAGGCAACTCAGACAATTTTTTCATTTTGTACAAGAATGTTCCCCTTGGTTCCCAGAGGAAGGTACTTTGAATTTAGAGACTTGGAAGAAATTGGGGAAGGAAATGAAAGTATACTATACTATGCACGGGCCTGAAAGAATCCCCATAGATGCTTTCTCACTTTGGAATTTGCTGAAGGATAGTTTTGATCCTACTCATGAGGCTGTATGTTTTGCAAGACAAGTTACTGAGGAAACGGTTGCACTATATTCTGAAATTAAAAAGTCTAAAAGTTACAGGAGTATTAATAGTCATGACTCAGCCAGACCACCTGGTAAGCTGGTTGTAAAATTAGACCCAGGGGGCCGCCCCAGGCCCCGACTCAAAACTGGGGACCTCGGACACTAAGAAGCAGTCCATCCATCACCTGGCAAGGGCCTCCCCTGGGAGTGCACGGTTAGATCTATGTGCCTCTAATTTTGCTATAATTACGCCTGAAACAGAAATGACTCTTATCTCCAAAGGAATATTTGGCCCCATACCTAAGGGATATATGGGACTAATTATAGGAAGAAGTTCAAGTTCTAAGGCAGGGATACAGGTCCTCCCAGGAGTAATAGATTCAGACTATACAGGGGAATTAAAAGTTATGATTCAACCTCCAAAAGAGACTATACAAATACACCTGGGACAAAGAATAGCACAATTATTATTGCTCCCTTATTTGGCCCTTCCAAATGTTACATGAAAAGAAGAGAGAGGAGATCAAGGATTTGGCTCTAGTGATTTAGTAGCTTGGGTACAAATAGTAGGAAGGCATAGACCCATGAAAAAATTACTGATAGCAGGAAAAAAAATAGAGGGCTTAATTGACACAGGGGCAGATGTCTCCTGCATTGCTGGTTTGGACAGGCCTAATACGTGGCCCACGACACAGAGCTCTTCTACCTTAATAGGATTAGGATTGGTATCTAATATGGCAAAACGTTCCCATATTCCACACTGGATAGATAGTAATGTGTCAGGGATGTTCCAGCCTTATATAATTCCTTCCCTACCTTTTTCCCTATGGGGAAGAGATATATTATCTCAAATGGGTATGACTCTAGAAGCACAGAAAAACAGGAACCGAATTTTTTATGACTATAGCCACTCTTCCCTGTTATGCAGACCCTATACAATGGAAAACAGATAAACCGGTATTAGTAGAACAGTGGCCTTTAACAAAGGAAAAATTAGATGCTGCATCAGAGTTAGTAAAAGAGCAACTAAAACTAGGGCATATAGAACCCTCTAATAGCCCCTGGAATACACCTATTTCTGTTATTAAGAAAAAATCTAGAAAACGAAAATTGTTACAAGACTTAAGGGCAATAAATAAAACCATGGGTACTCTGGGAGCTTTACAACATGGGCTCCCTTCTCCTGTTGCTATACCCAAAGGTCATCAAATCATAGTTATTGACTTGCAGGACTGTTTCTTTACCATACCTCTATCACCTAATAATTGCAAGAGATTCGCCTTCAGTCTGCCATCAGTCAATTTACAAAGGCCTTATCAAAGATATTAGTGGAAAGTATTACTTCAAGCAATGAAAAACAGTCGTACACTATGTCAAAAGTTTGTTGATATAGCATTACAAAAGGTCAGAATACAATTTCCAGATGCATATATTATTCACTATATAGATGATATCTTAATAGCACACAAAGACAAGGCAATTTTGCAGGAACTGTTAGAGAATATGGTCCTAGAATTAAGTAAGTATGGATTGGGTGTAGTGCCTGATAAAATTCAAACAAGCCCTCTGTTTAATTATCTAGGACAAATCATTAATTCTCCTCTAGTACATACTCAACAAGTGGCTATTAGACATGATCAGTTAAAGACTTTAAATGATTTCCAAAAATTATTAGGGGACATCAATTGGCTAAGGCCTTTCACAAAACTAACAACTCAGGACTTGCAACCCCTTTTTGATATACTAAAGGGGGATCCATCTCTGACATCAGTTAGAGTACAGACAATGGAAGGAAAAAAGGCCCTACAACAAGTAGACAAGGCATTAACTGAGAAGAAGTTATCCCAGGTAGACTACACTAAGCCCTGGCAGTTAATTCTTTTAAAAACCCAATACACTCCTACTGCCTGGTTGTGGCAGGGGCTACCCTTAGAATGGTTGCATCTACCCTCGACCCCTAGGAAAGTAATCTCATCATATCCTCAGCTAGTTACACTACTCATTACTAACGGAAGAATCCCTAGTAAGGAGCTCTTTGGGTTGGATGTGCAGGAAATTATTATTCACTATACTAGAGAGCAATGTGATCAATTATTTGTGGTAGAGGACCAATGGGCGATAGCATTGGCTGGATTTGCGAGGAATAAATTATTTCACCTGCCTCCACACCCATTATTACATTTCATGAAAAACACCTCTGTTCTTTTTTCTACTCGATACTCTGCAAAGCCTTTGCCTCCCCACTCAGTATTAATATTTACAGATGGATCCTCAAATGGGATGGTGGTGACAATCATGGAAGACAAATCTATTAGTCAACAGACAAGGAAACCTCAGCCCAGAGAGCTGAATTAGCTGCTGTAATTACTGCCTTTCAGCAGGTACAGGCTCCATTTAATCTAGATTCAGATTCAGCATATATTGCTCAATTATTTCCAGCTATCGAGACAGCATTGATTTCCTCCAATTCCACAGTAAGTAAGCAGTTTCGGGAGTTACAAAATTTAATCCATCCAAGAGTTCATTCATTTTTTATTAGACACTTTCATGGGCACTCTAATTTAGAAGGCCCTTTAACAAAAGGGAATGAATTAGCTGATAAATTAACTAAATCTGTAATAATGACAGCAATAGAGGAGGCTTCGGCCTCTCACGCTCATCATCACCAAAATGCTTCAACCCTCAGGCAGCAATTCCACATTACAAGGGAACAAGCTCATCAACTAGTTAAGCAGTTTCCGCCTTGTGTAACTTTTCTCCCCTCTCCTCAGATGGGAGTCAATCCTCGGGGGTTGAAGCCTAATGTATTATGGCAAATGGATGTGACTCATCTACCTGCCAGAGCAGGAGAAGCATTCAAGGATGTGGCACAACATATGATTCAAACCTTTGCATATATAGGGACACCAAAGCATTTAAAGACTGATAATGCTCCGGTATATACATCAAAGGCTTTCAAAGAGTTTTGCAATACATTTCAGATTAAGCATAACACAGGAATTCCTTATAATCCACAGGGACAAGCAATTGTAGAAAGGGCTCATCAGACATTAAAAAATCAGGTCTCCAAATTACAGCAAGGGATTACGAAATATTTATCCCCTCATCATATTTTACAGCATGCTCTGTTTGTAATTAATCACCTGAATGTTAATCAAGGCCTTACTCCTATGATGAGACATTGGGAACAAAGACAAAATCCTAACATTATGGTAAAATGGAAAGACTTACTAACAGGACAATGGAAAGGGCCCGATAATCTCTTAACATCAGGGTGAGGATATGCTTGTGTGTTCCCACAGGATGCAGACTCCCCCATATGGATCCCAGATGGGCTCATACGGCCTGCACAGCAAGAGAAGGTTGCCACAGGCGCCCTAACCTACCACAAGAAGGGAACTACAGGAAGATAATCCTGATTTATTTAGATTATTAGCAGCCACTAATATGGTTATAATCAAAAGACCTTATAAAAATAAGTCAGAGACTCTCTCAGTACTTGCATGTGTCAACATCCCACATGCTATTTTAATTGGAAACTCGGATATAATGCAAATATCTTTAAAAGAGTCATCTTATCATATAAAATGTAATGGGTGCTGGTTAACAAATTGTATCCACTCAGCCCTTCCGAAGAATTATACTACATTTGTAATAGTACATCAACCCCCTTATGTTCTTATACCTGTCACATTAACAGAGGAATGGTTTGATGATCCAGGATTACAAGTTTTAAATAGATTGAATGAACTATCTAGACCAAAGCGCTTTGTTGCAGCCTTAATCTTAGGAATCACAGCTTTAATTAGTATAATTGCCTCCTTAGCTATATCTACCACTGCATTAGTCCAGGAGATTCATACTGCTAATCATGTCAATGATTTATCACAGAATGTATCTGTAGCTCTCTCTCTACAGGAAAGATTAGATAAAAATTAGAAACAAGAATTAATGCATTAGAAGAAACAGTACTTTATATAGGAAATCAAATTCAGAACATTCAAACTCAAATGACTGCTCATTGTCACTCGCAGTATAAGTGGATCTGTATAACTCCCTATCCTTATGATAATACTACTGAGCCTTGGGACAAGGTGAAAGTACATCCACAAGGTATTTGGCATAACACTGAATTAGCTCTGGATTTACATTCCCTGCAGGAAAAAATTAAGGGTTTAAGTCAAGCAAAATTAGACCTACCCATGGGCAAGTCCTTTGCACAAAGTTTATAGCAATCCTTAAGAAATACAGTTGACCCTACTATGTGGTGGTCTAATGTAGTTCACATAGGAATAACGGTGCTAATTAAAATAATCTTGTTATTTTCTCAGTCGTCTTCAGAGTGTAATTATCTTCAATCAAAAATCTCCTTACCCAGCCTGAATTATTTAAATTAAAAAATAAAAAAGGGTGAGATCCCACGTCCTCTTCCAACCATGTCATCTGACAAGGTCCAGACATGGAGAGGAAGCTTCACAGAAGGCGTCTTCTGGGGACAGGCCGTGGCATGTGGGTGGGAGTAATTGGCTGAATGGGAATAGCTCTTCACCTCCTTGGAGGGGGATTTTGGGTCATAAAATCAATAACTAACCTGGGAATGGCAAATAATGATGTGCCCCTAAAAATCGCCTCTGAAAAAATTCCGATTTCCCCAAATCCAGTCTTTACCACATGTGCCGGATGCTTTAACAAATTGTTATTAGAAGTAGCCAGGAAAACTCCCCCTGGCGCCCCCAGTGAGGAATTTATGGAGGAACTAGAGAAAGCTGAGCTCACACAGCCGCCTAGCCTCCAGTGCCCCGCCTACAAATGCAGGATTATTCGAGGACAGGAAAAAGGCCATCGCCCCTCGCCTGCTGTACAAGGACCACCCTGGGTAGCACACAGAATAAATGGCAGATTGTGGCATCCCCTGAAGGGGCTAACAGTGTGGAAAGGCCACCAGACCCTCCTCTGCCTTATAGAGGGGCTTACAATGAGAACGGAATCAGAACAGTTACTGTAAACGGAAGGCATGGTCAGTGTGAGAACCTGCCCTTCATGAAACGCTCGGCAAGGAGGTGGCCACGCCAGTGCTTGCTCCCAAAGGAACGAAAGAAAAGCATTCTTAGCAGTTAATCCATAGTAAGGCAAAAGGCACTCTTTTCTTAGAAGAAAATGGCAAGAAGAATATAATAGCTTATGAATAGTTCCATAGTTAAAATATAACCACAAGAAAAGTCAGTGGAAACCCCAGGTAAATATTATATAAAATTTCTGTCTCAGAAGCCAATATATTCCTGCTGCAAACAAAGCCACATCTCTCACTTTATAGGTCACTGGTTTTTCCTTTCTCCTCTATTCTAAAAAATAAAAGTCAAAATTGTTCCGTTCTGATGAAATGGAAACTCGTATTGTTTATCCTATGAGTAGTATTCCCTGCTTTGCTAGTCACAGAAATGTAATCGTAGCCAGAAAGGAAAGTATAGAAGATTATGTTGATTCTCGATAAAGTGGAGCAGTGTCACCCACCTCCCAGTCGTGGAGGCTGCTGCCTCCCGGCGCCGAGGCCTTGCCCACCTCAGGGCCCCCTGACTCCCGCTGCAGCTGGACCGCGGCAGCTGCCTCTCGCCAGACTTGCAAATTCTCGTGAAAGGGGCTTCCTCTCACCAGCTGACAAACTCTCGAGGCGGGGCTCCTCTCCCGATCCCGCAGCACTCTCGGGAAAACCGCGGCCTCCCGTGACTCCTCCCAACGCTCCGGGTAACGGCGGCCGCTCCCAGCATTCCCTACTCTCGCGATAGTGGCTGCCTCTCGGGATACTCCTCAACCCTGGTCACAGCTCCTGTCTTTGTGATAACTGTCGTATCTAGCGACAGCCGCCTTTTCTCACGATAGTTCCTTACTCGGCAGTAGCGACGGGCTCTCGCGATACTGCCCAGTGTTGCGATCGTGGCTGCACCTGGCGACACTGCCCAGCTCTGCCTCCTGCGAGACTGGCCGCCTCTGGCGCTAGCCGCTGCCTCTGGCGATATTTCCAACTCTGTTGATAGCTTCTGCCTCTCCCAGTACTGCACACTGCGGCGATAGCCCCCGGCTCTCACCATATTTTCGAACTCTGCCATGGCGGCCGCCTCTCCCAACACTGCCCAACTCTGGCGATACTGGCTACCTCGGGTAGTATTTCTAGATTCCTGCCCAGGGGCGTCCTCTCGAGGTACTTCCCAAATCTCACGATGGCAGCTGCCTCTCGCGAGACTTCCCTACTTCCAGGACAGGGGCTACTTGAGATGGTGCTCAGCCCTGGCCATAGGGGCTGCCTCTCGGGATATGCCCAGCTCTGGCGATAGCCCCCGCCTCTCGGGATATGCCCAGCTCTGGCGATAGCCCCCGCCTCTCGGGATATGCCCAGCTCTGGCGATAGCCCCCGCCTCTCGGGATATGCCCAGCTCTGGCGATAGCCCCCGCCTCTCGGGATATGCCCAGCTCTGGCGATAGCCCCCGCCTCTCGGGATATGCCCAGCTCTGGCGATAGCCCCCGCCTCTCGGGATATGCCCAGCTCTGGCGATGATAGCCCCCGCCTCTCGGGATATGCCCAGCTCTGGCGATAGCCCCCGCCTCTCGGGATATGCCCAGCTCTGGCGATAGCCCCCGCCTCTCGGGATATGCCCAGCTCTGGCGATAGCCCCCGCCTCTCGGGATATGCCCAGCTCTGGCGATAGCCCCCGCCTCTCGGGATATGCCCAGCTCTGGCGATAGCCCCCGCCTCTCGGGATATGCCCAGCTCTGGCGATAGCCCCCGCCTCTCGGGATATGCCCAGCTCTGGCGATAGCCCCCGCCTCTCGGGATATGCCCAGCTCTGGCGATAGCCCCCGCCTCTCGGGATATGCCCAGCTCTGGCGATAGCCCCCGCCTCTCGGGATATGCCCAGCTCTGGCGATAGCCCCCGCCTCTCGGGATATGCCCAGCTCTGGCGATAGCCCCCGCCTCTCGGGATATGCCCAGCTCTGGCGATAGCCCCTGCCTCTCGGGATATGCCCAGCTCTGGCGATAGCCCCCGCCTCTCGGGATATGCCCAGCTCTGGCGATAGCCCCTGCCTCTCGGGATATGCCCAGCTCTGGCGATAGTTGCTGGCTCTCGCTACACTGCACAACTCTCACGGTAGCAGCTGCCTCTCGCGATAAAGCGCAACTCTGGCGATAGCGGCTGCATCTGGCTATGCTGCCCGATTTTCAGGATAGCGGCTCCCTCTCACGATACTTCCAAATTCTCACGAAAGGCGCTTCTTCTCGCTAGCCTGTCCAACTCTCGCGATAGCGGCTGCCTCTGGCAATACTTCCAAATTCTTTCAAAAGGGGCTTCCTCTCATGAACTAACAAACTCTGGAGATAGCAGATGCCTCACGTGATACTTTCAAATTCTCTCGAAAGGGGCTTCCTTGCCCGGTACTGCCCAACTCTCAGGACACTGGCTGCCTCCCCCAGTACTGCCCAACTCTCAGGACACTGGCTGCCTCCCCCAGTACTGCCCAACTCTCAGGACACTGGCTGCCTCCCCCAGTACTGCCCAACTCTCAGGACACTGGCTGCCTCCCCCAGTACTGCCCAACTCTCAGGACACTGGCTGCCTCCCCCAGTACTGCCCAACTCTCAGGACACTGGCTGCCTCCCCCAGTACTGCCCAACTCTCAGGACACTGGCTGCCTCCCCCAGTACTGCCCAACTCTCAGGACACTGGCTGCCTCCCCCAGTACTGCCCAACTCTCAGGACACTGGCTGCCTCCCCCAGTACTGCCCAACTCTCAGGACACTGGCTGCCTCTCCCAGTACTGCCCAACTCTCAGGACACTGGCTGCCTCTCCCAGTACTGCCCAACTCTCGCAACAGCGGTCGCCTCTCGCGATACTAATGAGGTCTGGCCACAGCGGCTGCCTGTCTCTATATTGCCCTACTCATGCGATAGCGGCTGCCTCTCGTGATATTTTCCAACTCTCCGCGATAATAGCTGTGTCTCGCGATACTCCTCAAATCTCACGATAGTCGCGGTATATCGTGACACTCCCCAGCTCTCGTGACAGTCCCCCAACTCTCGCGATAGTGGCTGCCTCTGGCCACACTGGCAGCCTTTCCCAATAGTGCCTGCTTCTCCCAACATTTTCTTCTTCTCAGGATCCTGGCCAACCCTCACGGTGATGGCTGCCTCTCCCAGCAGTGCCCGCCTTTTCTGGCACATTCTGCTCTCAGGATCCTGCCCAACTCTCCCAATACTGGGAACCTCGTCCAGTAGTGCCCACCTCTCAAAATAGTTCCTGCCACTTGTGATACTGGCCGACTCTAGGGACCCTGGCAGAATCTCAGGACAATGAATGCCTCTCACAACAGTACCTGCCTTTCGAGATACCGGTTCCCTCTCGAGCTGATGGCTGCTTCTTGATGCAGCGCCTGATTAGGAAGCACTCTCTCGAATAGTAGCTGATGCTTTCCATAGTAGCTGCCTCTTGTGACATTGCACAGCCCTATGACCTTTGTCCTTGGACCCTTGAACTCTGACCTCTGACCTAAGAACTCTCCCCTAAGACCCTGGAATCGTAGTGAGAGAGAAACGCACTTCACACTTAACACACACACAGCCAGGGAAGCACAAACATTTGGAGCTTGTGCAAGTTTGCCCTGGTACTTGTTGCCTCTCCAAGTACCTCCTGGGGAGGCCTGTACTGGATTAAGAATCAGAGTTTGCTGAGCACATTCATGTACACTGGGTGTCACTCATTTAAACAAGCATTTTTAGGATACTTGAGCATTGAATTTGAATACAATGATCTCTCTGCTAATTACAAAAGCATGACTTATTCATTAATATTAGGACTCTGCTTGGTCTGTGTGGTCTGAGAATGATTGTACTGCAAAGGAGGAAAGCTACTTCCGTGCAAAGAAAATTTCAAAAATTTTACCCATTCTGACTGGATTCTTCCCAGTCAGGGTAAACAAGTCAATCTCACCAAATCTTTTTTGGGCTTTCCTTTGTGTCCTGGTGTCATTCTGTCTTCCTTTGGATACAGCTTTGACAACCATGTGGGCCTGGGTACCAGAACACCAAAAACATTTGGATGAGGAATGTAAAGGCAATTCATTAATATCATGTTCAGTCCATCCTTCTTCTGGTCCCAGGGTTCAGGTTCCAAGCTTCTGAGAGGCAGTGGCCCTCACTGGCCTGGGTGTCCTTTCACCATCCCTGCAGGGTATGCCTAGAGGTAGCAAAGTCCCAGAATAGGCCTCTGGGTACCATCATATCAGTTATTTATCTCCTGTAAAATGCTTTGGGCAGGGAGATGGACCAAGAGAGGTCCATACAGGCCAATTTCCCTGTGTGAACCACAAGGAGCATCCAGCTGGTCAGGAGGAATCAACACCCACAACTGATAGTGTGTTCGCTTCAGATATCACCTAGGAACTGCATGTGGGTTAACTCTTTAGTAATCTCTGCATTATGCATTTCCTAGTGTGAGCACATGCATTCACTACAGTGGATTGTCTAGATTTCACATCCTCAGTTAGAGCACTATTTCTGGACTCCTGAGATCCCAGGGGTGAATCTTCAGGTTACCCATTCATCCTCAGTTATGTAGAAGCATTCCTCTCTACAAAATTGAACCTGAATCACACAGCTTTTAAAGCTCCAGTCACCGAAATGTGATCTATCCTGTCAATCCAGGTGGACTGATGACGCCCTCTCTACCCAACCCGAGTCCCAGCAGGTGTTCTCTTATAACTCACCTGGAGTCTGCACTCGACCCCCACACCATGATCGCCTGTGGTCTTTGTTCTACCTGCCTCACTTCTGTCTGCTCTGATACTCACAGATAGGGGTGAAACCCCTGGTCCTCCACCTGATCTCTCTGTTTGGGAAACAGCTCTACTGGGCTGAGCTTTGAAGACAGGAGCCCAGTGGCTCAGCATGATGTCATTATGAGGAGGCCTTTCCTTCATCCATTCATGTGAATTCATCCAGTAACTGGAGTGAGACCCTGGCAAGGTCCATTGTCCTACTCGACTGTGGGGATGAAATTCAGTATGTCTGAAAACACAGAGAATGTTTCCCATTCACAGGCTCAGCTCTGAAATGGGACATGTTCCTAGCAGCATGGGGCCTAAAGCCAGTGGTGAACAGATTCAAGTTCAACCTCAGAGAACCATTAAATACCCTGCTTTTCATTCAACTGGTACCCTTCACATCTACTCTTCACCCTTGTGTACTCCACTCTATTGTAAAATAGGCTCCCCAGACTCCACTGGCCTCTAGAGTCCGGCTAAGTTTGTCCAACCAGACGTACTGGCAGGAGTCTGGGACGACATAGAAAGTTTCTTTCCCACTCTGCTTTAGAGGATTCTCTGGAAGCTTCTGGGCCCTCTTTGGTGTGCTTTGGTGGATTCTCTGGAAGGGGACCTGAAGCTTCCAGAGAATCCACCACACCTGCAGTGGCTCCTGCTTAGAGGAGAGGCTTCAGCTTCACCAAGTACAACACATCTTGTGCCTCCCTCAGTCCCTCCAGACCCAGGGTCACTAGCAATCCCTTCATTATGCAGATACAGTCACATCCTTTGTCTACTTTTCAGCTTTTTCCTCTCATGTACCATAACCTGTGCTGAATTTACTGTTGAAAACCACATAAAATGGCTGATATTGAATTGAACCTGTTTAACAAAAATTACAATCATGGCTGCTTTGGGCAGACATCCAGGGAGGTGGGGAGGGCTCTCTTTAAAAGAGGAAACAGGAGGCAAATCAAGTTCACTGTCATTTTGAGGTAGTGATTGTTTGAGAGATAGGAATGAAAGGTACACACTACACTGGGTTTTGATAGCTGAAGTTTGGAAGCCCATGCAGAGCACGTCCCTGGAGATCTCCAGGAGACCCTGAGAACATGGGGTTTTGGCTTCAAGGCTAGATTTCCTGGGATCAATTCCCATCTCATCTTCCACTGTGACTTAGGGTAAAGTACTTGGCTTTCTCAGCTGCAGGTTTTCTGATCTGTAAGATGTGGCGGTTGGAAAGTTTCCATGGCTTGTTGGGGGATGAAACATAGAAGCCATGTAAAACAGCTTCGTGCCTGGTGCCAAAATTCTTTACTATCTGGTGTTTGTCATCATGGTTACTACAGCTGTCCTGAGTAAGTCACGTAAAATGTGAGGTGGGATTCTCCACTTTGCCCCCTAAATGTTCTCCTTATTCAGGTGTGCGGCAAAGAAATCCTCAGAAAAATGAGGGCAGGAAAACAATTCTCAGCAAAAGGATTTAAATGGTATATAAAATTTAACTACAAAATAAAAATCTAAGGCCCTGGGTGGATGTTCGATTGCTTAGAGCATCATCCCGCCACAGCAACGGTGCAAGTTGGATCCATGGTCAGGGCACATACAAGAATCAACCAGTGAGTGCGTATATAAGTGGAAAAACAAATGATGTTTCACTCTCTCTCCTTCTCTCCCTCTGTCTCTCTCCCTATATCTATCTTCCTCCCTAAAAATTAATGAAAACATATCCTCAGATGAGGATTAAAATAATAAATAAAATAAAAGCCTAAGAATAAAAGGGATTTTTGAGTAAAGAACTCGATGAAGGGTAAATGACAACTACTTTACGTTATTAACTTGTTGCTATACATTCAACTGATACATGAGCTAGAATGATTTCTACTCCATCACAGTGGTCCAGTCCTGAGAGAGTGCTCATAGACAGTTGTAAGTGATCATTGAGTTCAACAGTGTGCTCTTTGGGCCATCATGTTGAATTTTGAATAAATATTTTGAATACTGCAAGAAAGTCAAAATATTTCTGTAATTTTTTTGTGTGGTTTTATTTATTTATGAATTTATTTTGCATTCTTTCATGAAAGTATTATTGAGAAAGTCTAGCTACTATGTTCATTTGTATCATGACCTTTTTTCAATCAATGCTATTTTAATCTTCAGACCTTGGTGCGTTTGTTCTTGTGCAAATACACACTTATTCTTAATAATTAATGTGCTCTTGCCTCAAAATGTATCTCTGTGTAATATGATAAATATTTGGCACCATGAAGTCCAAACCTCACATTTCTGTGCTTCCTCTCTACAAAGAGATAAATAGTGTGCTCTGACCTGCCATCTCCACTGAAAACAAATTATCTAATGGTGGTATAGGGAAAATAGCTATCTCAACAAGGGCCAAAATGGTACCCAGAGAGGCCTAACCCACAGATGTGCACTCTCTGCATCATCAACAGCATCTTGCTACCCAACAGAGATTTGGTGATGTGTGCTCTCTTGTCCTGCCTTGAGCATGTATATCAGTCAGCATCTGGTCAACCCAACAACTATGTCTGTCTTCTGTGGGGAGAGTGTGGGCCACCTTCCATTGTGTCCCAAGAGGGGTTCATATAGGCCACTGGCCTTGTGTGAGCCAACAGATGCCTCCAGTTGGTCAGGAGAACCCTCTCCCCACAACTGATAGTGTGTTCACTTCAGATAACACCTAGGAACTGCATGTGGGTTAACTCTTTAGTAATCTTTGTATTATACATTTCATAGTGTGAGCACATATAGTCACTACAGTGGATTGTCTAGATCTCACATCCTTAGTTAAAGCACTATTTCTGGTTTCCTGAGATCCCAGTGGTGAATCCTCTGGTTACCCATTCATCCTCAGTTATGTAGAAGCATTCCTCTCTACAAAATTGAACCTAAATCACACAGCTTTTAAAGCTCCAGTCACACAAATGTGATCTATCCTGTCAATCCAGGTGGACTGATGACGCCCCTCTCTACCCAACCCGAGTCCCAGCAGGTGTGCTCTTGTACTTCACCTGGAGTCTGTCCTGGAATCCCACACCATGATTTCCTGCAGTCTTTGTTCAACCTGCCTGACTTCTGTCTCCTCTGGTATCTACAGGTAGGTGTGCAACCCCCCTTCCACCTGCCAGCTACGTTGAGCCAGTGTGGAGACTGAGTGAGGTGGCTCATGGCATAGCTGACCTGCACATCTGGCCTAGCCACTGCACAGATGTAGATGGTAGCTTGCTTATGTCCAGGGCCCCAAGGCCATGTCTTAGTCAACCTGGGCTGCCATAACGAAAATGCCACTGAATGAGTGGCTTGAAGAAGAGAAATTTATTTCTCACAGTCTGGAGGCTGGCAGTTCAAGATCCAAATGCCGGCTGATTTGATTCCTTGTGAGAGCTGCCTTTCTGGTCTGCTGGTGCTACCTTCTAGCTGTGCCCTCACAGGACAGAGGGGAGAGGTCGTTTCTCTCCTGTCTCTCCTTATAAGGGCACTCAGCCCATTCCTGAGGGCTCCACCTTCATGACCCCTCCAGATGCCAGCACCTGGGGGCTGGGCACTGACATGATGTGGAGGGCACAAGCATTCAGCTGTGACAGACTGTGTGGATGGCTGATAGAGGCTGTGTGCCACTCCTTAGAGACACACACCATGATGATGTAATACACTGTACACTCCTAAACAGACACTACCTCAACAGACAGCCATTATCTTGAGAGGAAGCCAGTATCTGGAGAGGCAGCCAGTATCATGAGAGGTATTCATTATCCTGACATTCAGCCGCTATCACGGAAGTAGGCCAGTATCGCAAGGGGCAGGCACTATTTTGAGGCAGGCACTATTGAGAGAGGTACCCAGTATTGGGGGAGCAGGCCCCTATCGCAAGAGCCGGGAACTATCTCGAGAGACAGGCACTATCACGTGAGGCAGCCAATATCTTGAGAGTCGGTAAGTATCAGGAGAGGCAGCCAGTATCACAACAGGCAAGCACTATTGTGAGAGGCACCCAGTATCCTGAGAGTAAGCCAGTATAGAGAAAGGCTGGCACTATGGGGAGAGGCCAGCATTATCGCAAGAGGCAGGCACTATCCCGAGAGTCACTCAGTACCACGAGAGTCAGCCAGTATCGAAAGGCCGGCACTATCGTTAGAGATGGCCAGGATCATGAAAGGCAGCCAGGATCTCGAGAGGTGCAAACTATCGCTAGGGTTGGCTAGTATTTGGAGAGGTAGCAAGTATCATGAAAGGCAGCCAGTATTGTGAGAAGCTGGCACTATTGGGAGAGGCAGCCAGTATCCTGAGTGGCAGGCACTTTTGAGAGAGGCATGCATTATCACAAGAGGCAGCCAATATCTCAAGAAGCAGCCAGCATCACAAGAGGCAGGCACAAAATATGGGCCTCCTTGAAACCTGGAGGAGTTGGAAACAGAGTCAGAGGCATCCAATCCAACTCATAGAGGCCAAGGAGTCCCCTGCCTAGCCCACACCTAACACATGGGCACCAAGCCTGTATGGGAGCTGCCTCAGGGATGGGAGCCTACTACCCACCAGTGACTCTCCTCATGCACCCAGCACACTCTGGGTATAGATAGCCCTGTTATTAGAAGGATCTTTATTCCATTGAGACTGAACATAAGAAAACATTCAAACCTGTGAAGGATTTTTGTGAGATTATTTGAGCGAAATTGTCCATAAATACCAGGAAACAGAATCTCAATAAATTGAATTTATGACCAAAAGGGAAATCTATGAATAAAAGGGACCCAGTGCTAACCTGAAAAGCTCAGGCAAGGACTGCTTGACAGCCTCGTTAACACCAGAGATTCTGGCCCCCTCAATCCTAGTGCTGAAGCCACTCTGCCTTGCACTCAGCAGGAAGGGAGTGCAGAAGTGGGTGAGGACCGCCCCCAAAAAACCAAACAAGCAGAGCCGATGGACTCCAAGCTTGCTGTAGCGAGGAGTCTGTGTTGAGGGGCTTCCTGTGTGCCCTGATGGGAGGCTGTGGGCCGGGGAAGCTCGAGGCAGGCTAACTGGAAGCAGGACACCCTATGTGCTTGGTGTGGGCACATTTGACCTCCTGTGGTTGGTCCCGAGTTGAAAGCAGAGACATAAAAATAGGAGCACTGGCATCATTGACCAAGTCCTGCCCATCCTGGGGCAGTTGCTGAGAGGTTTCTGCTCAGGGTTCTGCTGTCCTGTTCGGTCTTGCTGCTGTCCATTCAAACACTCCGTCTCTTGAGAGCAAGTGGGAGCTGGGGCAGCACAGGTCTCTTCCTTGGGCTTGTATCTCTGTACGGTGAATGGTGCCTCCCAGGTTTATGCCAGTGCGGGGGGTTACTTTTGCTCATATTGCCCTTGAGTAGAACTCAGTCACTTGGCTGCATTAGTTGCAAGGGAAGCCGGGATGCACAATGGTGTTAGTCTTGGTTCCTGCTCCTGGAACAATGAGGATGAGTGCCACACCTGCAGATTCTTACCCTACAAGGTAACAAACTGAAGTCATGTGATACGGGGCACAGGGAGGAGAGCAGGGACTTCCCTGGACGAAGCGACAGATCCCCTTTTGGAGAAGGGTGGTATATGGCAGTCTGACATGCCCCTAGGGCACAATATTTACAGGTGGGATCAACTGGGACCAAGGATTAGGGCACTGGGCTAAATTCTGGTCACTGGATTGGACCCTGGGCCCACCTACACCACACTCAGTTTTTCCCCAACTTCAGAGTGTACCTCACACCTGCCTACCTGGTCCTAAGGGCAGAAATGCAGACTCACTCTTTTTCCAGGAAAAGATTAGCCACCAGCCCACTTAGACTCCTGGGACGGATGTAATTTCCTCACCCTCCCACACCCCTCGCAGCACCCAGCTCCCAGCACCCAGATCCGAAGACCTGAGTGAGGAACCTATTCAGGTGGTTAAGCAGGTGCCCCAGTGGGTTCCTCACACCGTGACAATGAACCTGGCTCTTGGTAAACATAGCTTCCTGGAAAATAAGGAGAACATGTTGCTTTTATCATTTTAAAAAAGAAAGCATATATACCTCAACCCCCAAAACAAACTTAGGAAAAATTTATTCCATTTTTCTAGTGAGAAGTGAAATAGGAATGTACCACTTAGGAATTGATTTCTAACTGCTTTTTACTAACAGTTGTGTCTTAAATGAATTAGGGATTTATTGTCTCAAATGGAGGAAGTCAGTTAAAAAAGCCTTGAGTTGAACAGCCCAGGTCCGGTACAGTGGTAGCTCCATTCTATTGCACCAGCAGGGACTCAGGCTCCCTTTGTCTTCCTGGCACATCAACCTTAGTCCCTGGCTTTCATCCTCATGGTTCAAGACAGATGCTGGTGCTCCAGCCACCACACCTATGCTTCAGTCAGAAACAGGAGGGAAAGAAAGAAGTCAGGAAAATACTCCTCTTTAGCAAGTCAACCCATTTGAGGATATTGTCCGGAAATTCTGCCCAGTAATTTGTACCTCCATCTCACTGACCACTTCTGCCTGAAAGGGAGGCCAGAAAAATTCAGTCTCTTAGCTGAGCACATTGTCTCCCTGACAACCCAGGATTCTGATGCTCAGGAAGGACAGAGTGGGTATTGAGAAGGCAATTACCCTTCTCTGTTACAACGAAGCTCCAGCAATTTGAAAAAGCTGTCTCTTAGATTATCAATATTTCCCAATCAATCTTCAAAATGCCTCCAGTACCTCCCATGCGTGAGACCTCCAACTCGTCTCCCTACACTTTCCACCAGACTTCTCAAGACAGATGCCCCAGGAGGAAGTTCTTCCTGCATATCTGAATGTGGGCCATGTCAAGCTACCCCAATGCTACTTCACTGAGTGCAGGCAGGACACCTGCAGAGTCCTGAATGCTCTCCCCTGCAGCTGCGCCTCCAGCTCTCAGGAGTCGGCTGGAGCTGCTAGGCACACCCTGGGCCATCTCCCACCTCCCTACCCCCGAGCCCACACACATCCCAGAGCCTGCACACCTCCAAGAGCATGAGTCAGAGGCCTGGGGCTTGGGATGCACTTGCACCTGATGCTGGGATTGAACCTATGATCTGGGCTCGGGACCAAGGGCTTTGCACACCTCTACGGTGAATCAGACTGCAAGTCACCTGACGCTGTGAAGGGGTCCTGTTGCTGCATTTAATTCACCTAAAGTCAATTATGCCCTGTTAGAGAGAAGAGAGAGGTGATGTAAATCATAGGAGTAGTTTTATCTGACATCTTGCCCTTGAATGTATACCCCAGGGACCAAGACAAGGCCCCACAAACCTTTTCTCCCCTCCACCCCTGCTGCTTGTCACAGTGTGAGCATTTTGCTTCAGTTGTGATTCTAATGTTGATTATCACTTATTTTAAAAACTCCATAGCCCCTAAGCAAAAGCCAACTCCTTCCGCAGATGCCCAACTGGGTAAATAAATGAATCCTTAGCCATGGCCAGTGGAAGGGTAGTGCTGGATCCAGGGGATTTCTCAAGACCCTTCTGCCCTTGTCATGGAGCCTGCGGACTTTACAGCCCAGTGCCTAAGTGAGAGGCAAGTCCGCTTTATTTGCCCCATCCTGTGGCCTCTGCATCCTGTGTACACAAATACTCAGTATGCAGCAGAAAGGACCAGACACGATGGAAAGTGAAAGAGTAAAGCAGGAGTGGATAGAAGGGCTTCCAGTGGCTTCTTAGTTCCTGCCTCGCCCTTGCTCCTGTCTGCTCCTGTGGGCATGCAGCTGACGCATCCACACTCAGCCGTGCTTCCTGGAAACACACGGGTGTCACTGATGTTTACATACTTATCTGTGCACCCTGGGACTGGAGAGGGGGCTGTGTGACTGACATGTGTCCTCCTGGTCCACATCTGGGCAGAGATGATTGACTACATGTGACTAGTTGGATTGCGGCTGCCTGATGCCTGCCTTGTGGGAATGGCAGACCCAGCACCTCGGCCTGGAGCTCCTCTGAGGAGCATCAGTCTGAGTGACACATGCCCAGTCTTGCGGTGGAGCTGGCATCTTGCCCCAGCCACAGGTATGCAATTCTGCCCTCAAGCTTCTGGGAAGGGGCTCTTATCCTTTCTAGGCCTGGAGCAAAGGGTGGGTGCATTTGTAGTGTGGCTGCAGCTGCTCATCATCCCCGGGACTTCCTTCCCTGCCGGGCATTTGTCTGTCCTGGAGCCCAGAACAGGCCCTGCAGTTCCATCTACCCAGGTGAGCATAGTTTCATGGATTCGGTTCTCAGTTCCTCAGAGGCTTTAAAGGCATCTCACGCCACTTTCAGAGCCCAGAACCCTCTTTCCACAGGCTGCAGCTCTGCAGAGCCCATGGCAGAGGCCAAGTGAGGGTACTCTGGGTGACACAGAGACACAGTGATAAACTGGCAGAGACTAACTGTTCAGGAGACAAGGGTATTTATACAAGACTCTTGTCTCCCTTCTGATTTCATGGCTTTTAAACTGGCTTAAGGGGATAGCGGCTTTTCACACATATCGTTTTCGCTTGGTAATAACTAGGATTTTCACTCCCATTTTGCAGAGGAAAGAAATTGAAACCCAAAGATTTTTTTTAAATCCACTTGTGAAAATTAGCAATGCCAGGAATCAAATTTATAACTTCTATCCCCAAATTCTATGTATTCATGAGGAAGAGACTAAAATTCAAGCTGCCTTTTGGGAAGAATTTGACATCAACGAAGGCTGTTAGGTCTGGGCATGAAGAGCAGATGTATGTTGTCTTTTAGGCCCACATGTTAATATCTGAGAAATGACAGAATAAGAGAAAGCTGGGCATAAATCCTGGTGTTTTGTTTGTGGCAAAAAAGGAGGCAGAGGGCAGTGGGGCTATGACCCAACCACATCTCAGAAATTAAACTGACACTTGGAGAGCAGAGTGTACGCACAGTTCAACATCACTAGGGTCTGACTGCACCATGGGGCTGAGATGGGGGGCGCTGAGAAGGGGACTGACGGGCTGTTGGATCCTTGTCTGCTCCTCCTCTGGGTCCACTGAGGGCTGGAGTTGGGGTTAAGACTGTCAGAAGCTTAGGAGGCATCTCAGCAAGTGGTTCAGAGCTAAGACTATTGTGGAGATTGTAAAAATAGCCTTTAATTCTTCCCCTCCTGCAGTCCATGCCCTCGGGGGTCCCCTCCCATCCTGATTCTGGGCGGCTTTGACACTGGCAAACGTAACACAATCGGACACCCAAAAGTCCATTTCTTGTTGAGTCGTCCAGTCTCGTTCCTCTTGGTCCCTGTGACCACCTTCGTGAGACATCTGGGGGAGCTTCCAGCCGACTGTGGAAATCAGTCGAGCAGCCCAGACTGGGAGAGCCAGCCGCCAGCCCACGAAATCACGGGGAACAGCCGTGTGTGCTGTTCAAAGCCGTTCTATTTCTGGATGGTTTGTTAGGTAGCATGAGCTAATTGATGCCATTATGGTGCACACTTGTTTAAGGGTGAAATTTCAGCCTCACTATTTGACTGTTTAACCTAAGAAAAGTTGCTTAACCTCCTTGTACCTTAGTTTCCTAACCTGTAAAATGAAGATAAAAATAGATCATGTAATTGAAAATGTTAAAGCACTAAATTATTTAATATTTTAATATTCTCAGAATGGGGCCTGGTAGGCAGTAAGCCCTACACACAAGCATAGCTAGTATAAAAGATTATATTTTCAGCACTTATCCCATATGTAATGAAAACAAAAAATTAATTTGCTTACAAAGCATGTTTGGAGCTACTGAATGCTAGGTGCCATCAGCACTCCCCCTGCTCTCATTTTGTCTATACCCCCATGCTTTTGTCTGGTGATCCAAGCCTGGGGGAGTCCCAGCTGAGACCCCCTGGGTAGAAAGCTTCTCCCCTGTCTCCTAGCTAACCTGACAACCTGGGAGTGGTGCCCTCCCAGCAGCACCACTGTGGCTCAGAGGCCTCATCTGTATTCAGGCAGGGGAGCCACAGGCCAGGGCAAGAAATTCCAAGGCTCATCTGAGACCCTGGGAGGCCTGTTCTCTGGACCTTGACCTGTAAGGAGGGCAGAGCCCTTCCCCGTGACCTGAGTCTGTTCCCTCTCTCCATAGGGTTGTGCTCAGTTAGCAGGGTGCTCCTTCTGCTGGCTGAGCCCTGGCGCCTGCTCTGGATGCACATAGTTGCGGGGCCCAGGCTCTGACACTTCTCCAGCTACACAAGCTGATACAGGGCTGTCCCTTCAAGACATTTCCACTGAACACTATTAATAGAGATAGAGCTGACTCCCAGCTTTTATGTGATATCATAAAGCTGCCTGCTGGGGGAAGGGTGCCATTGTGAGCAGTCATCTCTCCTTCAGGCCCTCAGTTCACATCCAGCTCACTACTTACCAGGCCTCTAATGTCCCAAAATGCTTAACAGGCAGATGCAAGATGATAAGACAGAGAGAGGTGGACTGAAAACCTGCTGGGGGCTGGGCAGGCACAGGGCTCACTGGAATATTCTTTAATGGAACCCACTGAGCCCAGGCCGCTGAAACGGCCCCTACAGAAAAGGCAAAAGGCTGAAATCAATCTGAAGCTGCAGCAGGACAGAGCCTGGGGAACTAGAATCAGAGGGCAGGGTAGGGACTGAGGAGCTGGCAGTGGAGCAGAGACGCTTTGTTTGTTTTTTTCTCTTTTTAAATTTTAGGAAAAGAGAAGGGGGGGGGATTATTTGTTTTTTTCTCTTTTTAAATTTTATTATAATTTAAAAAAATTTTAAAAACATTTTTTAACTTTTTTTTTTTTTTTTATAAAAGAATTGTTTTGCTTAGCTTCTTTTTGTTTTAACATTTTGTTTGGGTTATTTGCTTTGTTTTGTTTTATCCTCGCTTCTCCTATCAAGACTTTATTGATATCCCTGCTTAATGGCTGGGATTTTATCATTATAACTAAGTTTACTGCTTTCCTCTATAGTTTCCCCCAAATCTCTTACCAGACTCCCTCCATGCCTGGGCTCTATCTCTCTCTCTCTCCTCTTGATCCATTGGCATAACTTTTTTCCTTCTTCTTCTTCTTCTTTCTTTTCTTATCCTCCCTTCTGTCTTCCTGTCTTTTTGTTCAATTGTTAGTTTCTCTTATTCTCTTCATTCTATTTTTATTTTCTCATTTTCAACTATTATCCTATTCCTACTCTCTCCCTTAATTGTTTGCTGGCCCTCCTTTCAGAATCTTTTCTCTGCCTCTATTGTCTCCCAGAAGCTTCTCTATTTTTTACATTTTAGTTGATTATTAGTTTTTAAATTTTCATCACTATTAACAATATACTTCTAAGTGTTACTTTTTTTCTCTTTTTTTAAAGATTTGTGTGTGTGTGTGTGTGTGTGTGTTCTCCCTTCACTCTCCCAGTTCTATTTCCATGTGGGTTGTTCTCATTGTGACTGTCAAGATATTTTGTAAGATACCCCTTCCTTCCTTCCTGGAAGTTTAATTGGGTATTGTCCTGCCTGGTCAGCACCCGTACAACAGCTTACATGATAAGGTTGGGGCTGAGACACACACACAGCCAACCTGAGAGGAGGGTCCTCCCAAGGACTGGTCAACAACACTCTAGACCCAACCACAATAGGAGAACATAAACCACAGAAGGGGCACCCACAAGAGGGACACGCCTAGAGCAAAGAACACAGAAGTATAAGGAAAACACACCTCTGGGCTCCACTGGACTCACAAGACAAAATCTAACCCCACATAACTGGGAGGCAGAAAATATATCTCATATATAGATACAAACACTACGACCTACCAAAATGGGAAAACAAAGAAAAAAACCCCAAATTAAAGAAGAGGAAACATTGACAGAAAAAATGGTTGATGAGATGGAGTTAAGCAAGTTATCATAAATGGAGTTCAGAGTATGGATGATGAAGATGATCAAGAAACTTAATGAGAAAAACAAGGCAATAGAGGATAAGATCGAAGACCTTAGTGAAAACATTAAAAAAGAGATACATAACAAACAAAAATCAGACAGAAATAAAGAATTCTGTATCTGATATCAGGAATACACTGGAAGGAATTAAAAGCAGGCTCAATGAAGCAGAGGATAGAATAAGTGACTTAGGAGACAAGGTAGAAAAAATCACTCTATCAGAGCAGCAAAAAGAAAAAGCACTTAAAGAGCATGAGGAGGGTCTAAGGGAGCTTTGGGACAACATAAAGAGAAACAACATTCGCATTATAGGAGTGCCAGAGGGGGAAGAAAGAGAGCAAGGGATAGAGAACTTGGTGGAGGAAATAATGACAGAAAACTTCCCTAGGCTGGTGAGGGAGAAAACCACACAAGTTCAGGAAGCACAGAGGGTTCCAAACAAAAGGGACCCAAAGAGACCCACTCCAAGACACATCATGATTAAAATGGCAAATGTCAAGGACAAAGAATATTAAGGGCTGCAAGAGAGAGACAAGCAGTGACCTACAAGGGAACCCCCATAAGGCTGACAGCGGATTTCTCAACAGAAACTCTTCAGGACAGAAGGGAGCAGCATGAAGTTCTCAAAGTGATGAAAAGCAAGAACATGCAACGAAGATTGCTTTATCCAGCAAGGCTCTCATTTAAAGTTGAAGGTGAAATAAGGAGCTACCCAGACAAAAAAAAAAGCTAAAGAATTTCAGTGCCACCAAACCAGCACTGCAAGAAATGCTAAAAGGACTGCTTTAAGAAAAAGAAGGAATAGTGAGAGAAAGGTACATCAGCATAAAGGGGAAAAATGGCATTAAATAAGTTTATATCAATAGTAACCTTAAATGTAAATGGAATAAATGGGCCAATCAAGAGACACAGGGGAGTCCGACCTGGGCTGTGGCGGGAGGGACGATGCCACAGCCTGCGCTTCTGAAGGCCGGGACCCTGCTTTGCCGGCGCCGGGGTTCACCAGAGGATCTTTCTGGGATTTTTACCTTCATCTTGAGGACCTGGTGGGGTTCCTGGAGGTAAAGCCCATAAAAGTGTGCCTGCCCCCCCAAGACTGCATCCCTGGAGTTTCTAACTCTCGTGCCCGTTCACATCCAGCCTCCAGCACCAGTTTATGGCTCCAGCAGCTTTGCTCCAGGAAACTGAAAATGGCCCTTCAGCTATGCTAGGTCTATAATGGGAAGCGTCACAGTTCAGCATTTCTGTTATGGATGCCTTTTTACATCTGCGACCTGGACAGTTTTGCTTTTTGTTTATTTCAACTTCAGTGAAGTGACTCAGCCACTTAAGAATGTGCCCATCAAGGGGTCTGGGCCCCAAGGACCATTCCCCAAAAAATTCTATCCCCATTTCACTCGAGGCCCAAGTCGAGTATTAGATTTACAGTTCAAAGCAAACAAGGTTGACGATGTGGTGGATCCTCATATTGAAGATGCAGGAAAAGGCAACGTGAAATTCTCTTCTGAATTGGGTATGATTTTTAATGAACATGACCAGGAGCTGAGGGACCTGGGGGATCAGAAGCATGCCTTCAATATGCTGATTAGCAACCCCTTGGGCTACCACAGAGATGTGCCAGATACAAGGAACGCAGAATGTAAAGACAGACATAGCCGACGGATCTGCCAGTCGCTAGTGTTATTTGTTTCTACAATGAAGCCTTGTCTGCTTTGCTGAGGACTGTGCACAGCGTCCTGGACCGCAAGCCTGCCCGGCTTCTCCACGAAATCATCCTCGTAGATGATGACAGTGACTTGGATAATTTGAAAGGAGAACTGTATGAATTTGCCCAAAAACACCTCCCTGGAAAAATTAAAGTAATAAGAAATACAAAGCGTGAGGGATAAATTCGAGGAAGAATGATTGGAGCAGCCCACACAACAGGAGAAGTCCTGGTGTTCCTGGACAGCCACTGCGAAGTGAATGTGATGTGGCTGCAGCCCTTGCTGGCTGCCATCCGCAATGACCGGCGGACAGTCGTGTGCCCGGTGATTGACATCATCAATGCAGACACGCTGGCCTATAGCTCTTCCCCTGTGGTGCGTGGAGGGTTCAACTGGGGGCTGCACTTCAAATGGGATCTTGTTCCCCTTTCTGAGCTCGGAGGACCAAAGGGAGCTACAGCACCAATAAAGTAAGATTCTCCTGTGTATCAGAAAATCCCCACCAGTACTTCAAAGGAGATAGAGCATTTTAAAGATAATTCCTTCTCTGCAAGCAGCAGAAGCGTTGGCTTAATTTGTCCATTAAAACTCAGAATGCTTACTGAATTTTATGCACTCTGCAAGTCCTGAGGACAGATTTATGAAGTTGTCTGTGCTCTCAAGGATTTGTAACTTAGTGCGAAAGGCAGACAGAATCAGCAGTATCCTGCGGTACGCTGCGTGGGATACCTTAGGGGGTTCCCTGTGCTGCGCTGTTTTACTACCTTCAGTTCTTTGCTAGTATGAATGGTGCTGTGAAGATCATTTGATATGCAAGTTCATCTACAACCAGGATTTTCAGGATGGATTCCTAGTGTATGAATTGTTTTCATGTCTCATCCATATTATCCAATATTATAAATCTGCTATTAAATGTTATTTCTCATGTCAGTTTCAAAGGTTGCCTGTATTTCTACTTTTTAAAGTCCTTGGACCTTCTCTTCTTAAACATTGTAAAAAATAGCAGATGTAAAAAGCACACATATGTGCACAAATTTAATGGTTATAATGTGGACACCTGTGCAACTACTACTCAGGTCCACAAACAGCACCAGATGCTCATCTCCCCTTCTGGTGACAGCCCTGCCCTCGTCCCTAGAGTGTCAGTGCCCTGACCTGGTGATCAGTTCCTTGTTTTCCCGTGGCGTCCACCACCGTGTACGCATCTCTAGCAATACAGTTTAGTTTTGCCTGATGATGGGCTTCATAAAAATGAATCCATGGGACTCATAATTTTGTTGTCTTCTTTTACTCGGCATTGCCTTAAAGATGCATCTGCTTTGTAGTATATAGCTATAGTTGACTTGTCATCATTGCTGTATAATATTCTGTTTCATTAAAATATAACTTATCCAAAAAAAAAAAAAAAAAAGAGAGAGAGACAGGGGAGCTGAATGGATAAGAAAACAGGACCCAAATATTTGCTGTCTACAAGAAACCCACCTGAGCGCAAAAGACTCACACAGGCTAAAAGTGAAGGGATAGAGTAAAATATTCCATGCAAATGGAAAAGAAAGCTGGAGTAGCAATTCTTATTTCTTTTTTTTCTTTTCTTTTTTTATTTATTTATTTTTAATAAATATATCTTTATTGATTTCAGAGAGAGGAAAGGAGAGGGAGAGAGAGAGAGATAGAAACATCAATGATGAGAAAGTCATTGATCGAGCCCGCAACCCAGGCATGTGCCCTGACCGGGAATAGAACCCCGATCGCCTGGATCCCAGGTCAACGCTCAACCGCTGGGCGCAATTCTTATTTCTGACAAAACAGACTTCAAAATAAAGACCACAACAAGGACAAAGATGGTCACTACATAATACTAAAGGGGGAGGAAATAACCCTTATAAACATTTATCACCCAATATAGGAGCACCTAAGTATATAAAAAAATTTCTTGGTGGACTTTAAGGGGGAGATTGACAGCAACACAATCATAGTGGGGGACTTCAACACCCCACTGTCAGCATTGGACAGATCATCAAGACAAAAAACAACAACAGAGAAACACAGACCTTAAATGACTCAATAGATCTAACGAATTTAATTGACATTTACAGAACATTTTTGTCCAACAGCAGCAGAATACACATTCTTCTCAAGTGCACATGGAACATTTTCAAAAATAGACCACATGCTAGGGCACAAGGCAAGTCTCTACAAATACAAGAAGATTGAAATCATATCAAGCATCTTCTCAGATCACAATGCCATGAAACTAGAAATCAACCACTATAAAAAAAACTCAAAAATATTCAAACACATGGAGGCTAAATAGCATGTTATTAAACAATGAATGGGTTACCAATGAGATCAAGGAAGAAATCAAACACCGCATGGAAACAAACTAAAATGAACAGACAACAACCCGAAATCTATGGGACACGGCGAAAGCAGTCCTTAGAGGAAAGTTCATAGCATTACAGGCCTATCTCAAGAAACAAGAAAAAGATCTAATGAACCATCTAACACAACAACTAAAAGAGCTAGAATGAGAACAGCAAGAAAAGCTCCAAGGAAGTAGGAGGAAAGAAATAATAAAGATCAGAGCAGAAATTAATGACATCAAGACTAAAAAATAATTACAAAAAATCAACAAAACCAAGAGCTGGTTCTTTGAAAAGATAAATAAGATTGATGCACCGTTAGCCAGACTCACTAAGAAACAAAGAGAGAGGACCTGAATAAATAAAATCTGAAATGAAAGAGGCAATATGACAACTGACCCAACAGAAATACAAAGGATTGTAAGAAAATACTATGAGCAACTATATGCCAACAAACTGGACAACTTTCATGAAATGGACAAATTCCTAGAAGCATACAACCTTCCAAAGCTGAATCAGGAAGAGGCAGGAAACCTGAATAGGCCGATAACAACTAATAAAATTGAAGCAGTAATCAGAAAACTCCCAGCAAACAAAATCCTGGACCAGATGGATTTACTGGCGAGTTTTACCAAACATTCAAAGAAGAATTAACACCTATTCTATTCAAACTATTCCAGAAAATTCAAGAGGAGGGAAAACTCCCAAACTCTTTTTATGAGGCCAACATCATCCTAATCCCAAAACTAGATAAAGACACTACAAAGAAAGAAAATTACAGGATAATATTCTTGATATACACAGTTGCTAAATCCTCACTAAAATACTAGCAAACTGGATCCAGCAATACATTAAAAAGATCATACACCATGACCAAGTGGGATTTATTCCGGGGATGCAAGGCTGGTACAACATCCACAGATCAATAAACGTGATACATCACACAAACAAAATGAAGGACAAAAATCATAAGATCATATCAATAGATGCAGAAAAATTGACAAAATCCAGCACCCATTTCTGATAAAAACTCTTAGCAAAGTGGGCATAGAGGGATCACACCTCAACATAATAAAGGCCATATATGACAGACCTACAGCCAACATCATATTCAATAGACAAAAACTAAAACCATTTCCCTTAAAGACAGGAACAAGACAGGGATGTCCACTTTCACCACTCATTCAACATAGTACTGGAAGGCCCTGCCACAGCCATTAGACAGGAAGAAAACATCAAAGTTATCCAAATTGGAAAGGAGGAAGTAAAACTGTCATTATTTGCACACGACATGATATTGTTCATAAAAAACCCTAAAGACTCCATCAAAGTACTACTAGATTTGATAAACGAATTTGGCAAGGTAGCTGGATACGAAATCAACATCCAGAAATCAATGGCATTCTTATACACCAACAATGAACCTTCAGAGAGAGAAGCTAAAAAAGCAATACCATCTACCATTGCAACTAAAAAAATAAGATACCTAGGAATAAACTTATCCAAGGATGTAAAAGACCTGTACTCAGAAAACTACAGCACACTGAAAAAAGAAATAGAGGAAGATTTAAACAAGCGGAAGAATATACCATGCTCATGGATTGGAAGAATTAATATCATTAAAATGTCCATCCTACCCAAAGCAATCTATAGATTCAATGCAATTCCTATTAAAATACCAACAGCATATTTCACAGATCTAGAATAAACATTTTGAAAATTTATATGGAACCAAAAAAGACCCCGAACAGCTGCATCCATCTTGAGAAAAAAAGAACAGAGTGGGAGGGATCACTTTGCCGGACATCAAACTATACTACAAAGCCATTGTAATAAAAATGCCTGATATTGGCACAACAACAGGCATATAGATCAATGGAACAGAAAAGAGACCCCAGAAGTAGACCCACACCATTATGGTCAGTTAATATTTGGCAAAGGAGGCAAGAATATCCAATGGAGTAAGGACAGTCTCTTCAATAAGTGGTGCTGGGAAAATTGGACAGATACATGCAAAAGAATGAAACTAGACCACCAACTTTCACCATACACAAAAATAAGCTCAAAATGGATAAAAGACTTAAACATAAGTAATGAAACCATAAAAATCCTGGAAGAAAACATAGGCAGTAAAGTCACAGACATCCCACATAGTAGAATTTTCACTGATACATCTCCTAGGGCAAGAGAAACAAAAGAAAAAATAAACATATGGGACTACATCAAACTAAAAAGCTTCTGCACAGCAAAAGAAAACAGCCTCAAAATACAAAGGAACCCCACAGTCTCGGAAAACATATTTTCCAAGGATGTATCTGATAAGGGGCTAATTTCCAAAGTGTTCAAAGAACTCATATTACTTAGCAAGAGGAAGACAAACAACCCAATTAAGAAATGGGCAAAGGACCTGAATAGACACTTCTCCAAAGAGGACATGCAGATGGCCAAGAGACACATGAGAAAATGCTCAAAGTCGCTGATCATCAGAGATGCAAGTTAAAACCACAATGAGGTATCACTTCACACCTGTCAGAATGGCTCCATCAACAAGTCAACAAACGATTTGTGCTGGCGAGGGTGTGGAGAAAGGGGAACCCTGGTACACTGCAGGTGCAACCACTGTGGAAACAATATGGAGTTTCCTCAAAAAATTAAAAATGGAGCTGCGTTTTGACCCAGTGATCCCACTTCTAGGAATATATCCTAAGAATCCTGAAACACTAATCAGAAAGAATATATGCACCCCGATATTCACAGCAGCACAATTTATAATAGCTAAGATCTGGAAACAGCCCAAGTGCCCATCAGTAGATGAGTGGATAAAAAGCTGTGGGACATTTACACCATGGAATACTAGGCAGCTGTAAAGAAGGCTCTTGTACCCTTTGGGACAGTGTGGATGGACCTGGAGAGTATTATGCTAAGTGAAATAAGCCAGGCAGAGAAAGACAAACACATGATCTCGCTTATATGTGGAATCTAAAGAACTCAATAAACTGATGAACAGAATAGATTCAATGACATGGAAGCATAGATGAGACTGACGAATGTCAAAGGGATGGAGGAGGGTGGGTGGGTGAAAGGGGAGAGAGTAACCAAAGAATTTATATGCATATATGCACAACCCAAGGACACGGACAATGGTGGGGAGAGGGACCGGGGAGGGAGATGGGACAGGGTGGAACGGGTCATTGGGGAGAAAAAGGGACATCTGTAATATTTTAAACAAAAATAAATTTAAAATTAAAAAATATATATATAGTTTAATTTCTGAATACTTTAGGATATTTTAGTTACCCGTATCTTTTTGTTACCTAGCTCGACCTTGATTTCACTGTATAACTTGTATTCTTCATTGAGATTTGATTTGTGCTTCAGCGTATGTCAATTCTGGTAAGTGTTCCCAGTTTACTCGAAATAAATGTGTATCCTGCAGTTGCTGATAATGTTCTATACATGTCAATTATGTAAATTTTTTTTCAAATCTTCTATATCCTTACCTTTAAATTCTGTTTCTTCCCTCACTTACTAGTGGAAGTCTGTTAAAATATTCAAATACAGTATTATTATGAATTTCTTTCTTTCTCCTCCTATGTATTTTTTATTTATGTTGGTCAAGGCTGTTATATATACATACATATTTAAGACTGTTTTATGCTGTTGATTCAATTCTTTTATGACTTTGATAGGTCCCTTTTTATCTCTGGTAACATTTTTTAGATGTATACGTTAAAGTTAGTCAAATGCATAAATCTTTAGTCTATAACCTCACTCATATATATACACATACACACATATCCATGAAACCATTCCTCAAATCAGGATGTAGAACAATTCTATCACCCGGAAAGTATCACATCCCTTCCCCAGGAACTACTATCCTGAATTCTATCACCATATTAGCTTTGCTTCTTGTTGAACTTGATATAATGAAACCATACAGTATGCCCTGCATTGGCTTATTTTCAACACATATATATTTATAAATACTTGTAATAGTGTTGAGCACCTGTTCACATATTACTGGCCAATTGGGTATCTCATTTTGTGAAGTGCCTGTTCAACTATATAGTTTTCCTCCATTTCAAATAAATTTAGTTTTATTTTTCTTTCTCGCTTGTGAGGTTTGTTTTTTTTTTTAAATCTGGATGAGTTGTCAGTTATGTGTATTGCAAATATCTTTTCCCAGTCTGTGGCTGGCCTTTTCATTGTCTTAATGTATTTTAATGAGAAGTGTTTAATGAGTTTTGATTCATCATTTCTCTGACTACATTTTTTTTAGATATTTTTCCTGACAAAATGCTAGCTTGGCAATTATTTTTACCTTCACCCGAGGATAATTTTCCACTGCTTTCCAGAGAGGTGGGAGAGAGAGAAACATCAGTGTGAGACACGTCGATTAGCTGCCTCCTGCACGCGCCCTGACCAGGGCCAGGGATGGAGCCCGCAACCGAGGTTCTTGCCCTTGGCTGGAATCGACCCTGAGACCCTTCAGTCTGCAGGCCAACGCTCTAACCACTAAGCAAACTGACTAGGGTGTGGCAATTATTTTAACACTTTAAAGATGTCATTCCCTTCAAATTATACTACAGAGCTATGATCAAACCAGCATGGATGGTCCCGGCACAGAAACAGACACACAGACAATGGAACAGAATTGAGAGCCCAGATATAAAACCACATGTATATGGGAAGGTAATTTTCAACAAAGGAGCCAGCAGCACACAATGGAGTACAGATAGTCTCTTCAATAAATGGTGCTGGGAAAACTGGAAAGCCCCATGCAAAGGAATGAAACGGGATTACAGCTTGTCCCCCATGTAGAAATATTAACTCAAAATGGATCAAAGACCTAAGTGTGAGACCTGAAACAATAAGTTACATAGAAGAAAACATAGGTACAAAACTTAAGGATCTGGTCGTAGAGAACATTTTATGAACTTGATCCCAAAGGCAAAGGAAGTAAAGGCAAAAACAAATGAGTGGGACTGTACCAAGCTAGAAAGCTTCTGCACAGCAAAAGGAACTGACAACAAAACAAACAGGCAGCCGACCAGATGGGAGGTGATATTTGCAAACCGTAGCTATGACAAATGTTTAATTTCCAAAATATATAAAGAACTCATAAAACTCAACAAAAAACCACCCAATCAAAAGTGGGAAGAGGACCTGAACCTCTCACAAGACGACCTATGAACAGCCAATAGATACATGAAAAGATGCTCAACCTCACTAGCAATTAGGAGAATGCAAGTCAAAACTGCAATGAGATCCCACCTCTCACCTGTTAGAGGGGCTGTTATCAGCAAGACAAGTAATAACAAGTGTTGGAGAGGCTGTGGAGAGAGGGGAACCCTCCCTCACTGCTGTGGGAATGCAGACTGGGACAGCCACTATGGAAAGCAGTCTGGCGAGGACTCAAAAAATTAAGAACAGAGCTACCATACGACCCAGCAATCCCTCTCCAGGGTACATACCCGAAAAACTCAAAAACATGTATTCACAAAGATATATGCGCCCCTATGTTCACTGCAGCATTACTCACGGTGGCCAAGACATGGAGACAGCCCAAGTGCCCTGCGGTGGAGGCCTGGACAGAGACGTGGGAGGTGTGCACAGTGGATACTACTCACCATAGGAAAGGAGGAAATACTGCCATTTGCATGAACATGGATGGACCTTGAGAATGCTATGCTAAATGAAATGTCAGGCAGAAAAAGCTAAGAACCATGTGATTTCACTCTTATGTGGGATGTAAAGCTGAAACTTGTGGACACAAACAGCAGTGTGGTGGCTGCCAGGGCAAAAGGGGGGGGGGGGTTGAAGGGGGCCTAATATATGGTGACAGAAAAGATATGACTTTGGGTGGTGGGCACACAGGGAATATACAGACCCTGTAACACAGAAAGCCACACCTGAAAGATACGTGTTCATATTAACCAGTCACTGCAATAAATTTAATAAAGCATTATTAAAAATAATAAAGATGTCATTCCATTCTCTCAACTTACAGCGTTTCTTCTGTTGCAGTCAGTCTTCCTGCTCTTTTGAAGATGATGCGTCTTCCTCTGGTTGCCTTTACAATTTTTCTCCTTTTCTTTGGTTTTCAGCCATTTTGCTATGATGTTCCTAGATGTGTTTTTCTCTGTATAGATCTTGCCATTGGGTTACAGAGCTTCTTGTTTCTGTAGTTTGATATCTTCCACTTTAAAACTACTTCTATTCATATTCTCTCCCCCTCTCCTCCTGGGGTTCTAATGACAAATTTAGTATTTTCAATAGGACTTATCTCTTATATTGTATATATATCTCATACCTTTTTCCATCTTGTATGTCTGTGTATGTGTGCGTGTGTGCTTCAATCTGGACATTTCCAACCAATCTCTCTTCTGACTCATTAATCTTCTGCTCTAAGTCCAGTCTGCTATTAAACCCATCCAGTGAATTATAATTTTAATAATTTTTTTTCAATTCTAAGATTACCATTTGACTTTTCTATAGATTCCAGGTATCTGGTTCAGTTCTCTACCTATTCATTTACTTTCCTTATTACATTAATCATAATTATCTTAATGTCTTTGATAATTCCAATATTTGTATTACCTTGAGTTTCTTTGTCTGCTTTTCTCTTGGTCTGTATAAATTTAGTCCCGTTTCCTGGTATGTCTGTTAATTTTTTTAATTGAGATATAACTAACATTAGTTTTCGGTACAAAACATGCTTCAATATTTGTATATACTATAAAATGATCAACACAGTAAGTCTAGTTAACATACATCACCACACATAGCAAACTGTTTCCATGTGATGAGAACTCTTAAGACCTCCTCTCTTATTAGTCACTTTCAGAAATACAAGAGTTATTCACTGTAGTCACCATGCTGTACATTATATCCCCATGACCTATTTATTGTATAATTGGAAATTTGTATCTTCTGACCACATCCATCCATTTCATCCACCCCTGCCTCTGGCAACCACCTAATCTATGAGTTCATTTTGGTGGTTGTTTTAAATTCCACAAATAAGATCATATAGTACTTGTCTTTCTGCATTATTACATGTAGCATAGTGCCCTCAAGGTTCATCCATGTTGTCACAAATGACATTTTTATAGCTAAACAATATTCCAGTCTGTGCATGCATGCGTGTGTGCATGTGTGTGATCTCACATATTTATCTGATGGGTTATTTCTGTGCTGCAGTGAACACAGGGTGTAGGTATCTTTTTGAGTTAGTTTTTATTTCCTTTAGATAAATACCTAGATTGGGATTGCTGGGTCATATGGTAGTTCTATTAATTAGTTTTTTGAGGAACCTCCATACTGTTTTCCATAGTGAGTGCACTAGTACACAGACCAACAGTAAATAAGGGTTTCCTTTGCTTCACACCCTTGCCAACACTTATTTCATGTCTTTTTTATAATAGCCATTTTAACAAGTGAGATATGACAGCTCATTGTGGTTTTACCTTGCATTTCCTCAATGATCAGTGAGGTTGAGCACCTTTTTATTTACCTTTTGGCCATCTATATGTCTTCTTTGGAAAAAAATATTTAGATCCCCTTCCCACTTTTTAACTGTATTGAGAGTTTTTTGTCGTTTTGTTTTGTATGAGTACCTTATATATTTCGGAGATTAACCCCTTATCAGATTGCAACTATTTTCTCCCATCCAGTTGCCTTTTTATTTTATTGATAATTTCATTTGCTAAGCAGCTGTTTGATTTGATGTAGCCCCACGTGTTTATTTTTGCTTTTGTTGCCTTTGTTTTTGGTGTCAAATCAAAAAAGCTTATCACCAAGCCCAATGTCCAGGAACTTACCTACCATTTTTATTTCTAGGAGTTTTATGGTTTCAGGTCTTAAGTTCGAGTTTAATCCATTTTGTGTTGATTTTTGTGTGTGGTGTAACACAGTGGTCCAATTTCATCCTTTTACATGTAGCTGTCTAGTTTTTCCAACACCATTTATTGAAGAGACTGTTCTTTCCCCATGGTACGTTCTTGGTTCCTTTGTTGTAAATTGACTGTATATGCAGTTCCATTTGTTCCACTGATCTGTGTGTCTGTTTTTATGACAATACCGTACTGTTTTGATGACTTGATACCTTTGTCATGAAGTTTGAAATTGGGAAGCATAATGCCTCCTGCTTTGTTGTTCCTTCAAGATGGCTTTGGTTATTCAGGATCTTTCATGGTCTCATAAAAATTTAGGTTTGTTCTATTTCTGTGAAAAAAAAAAAAAAAAAAAGCCATTGAAATTTTGAAAGGAATTGTAGTGACTCTATAAATTGCTTTGGGTGTTTTTATTAAATGGTGAACACTGTGTAGGAAAAATTGCCATCTTCTTCCAGAGAGGACTTAATTTTCTTCTAGCAGGTAAGGACAAATTCCTTAAGTATAGATTTTTCTGAATTCTGAACCAAAAGCCTAGGGTGCTACCATGGACCTTCTTCCATGGAACACTCTGAAATCCAATTTTTTTGTGTTCCTAGCACAGTAACACTTTCCAAAATATCTGCCTAAAATTTGAACCTTAGCTGCTTTTGGGGGGGGGGGGGGGGAGTTGGTTATCTGCTTCATTTCTCATTCATGTGCAACTTAGGAACCAGCAAATGTCTTCAGAAAAACTGCAAAAAAATATGTACTAACTGTATCTCTTCTTTCCAGATTCTTTGCCCCTCAAATCCTGGTTACTTTGATTGCTCTACAATGTCAAACAGATGTCCATATTTCTCTGCAATCCTGGCCGTTGTTGCTTAATAAAATTTGAGACTATTGTTAGGTGCACAAGATGTTCGTAATAGTTCTCTGTCTTTCCTCCTCTCAACAGACAACATACCTTTTTGCCTCTTTTGACAGATTTTTTACTTACGTGATTTGATATCAAGAACGCTACTCCAGCTTTTTTGTTTTGGTTTTCTGGTCCCATTTTGCCTAGTTTATATTCTTCTTCCCTTTAAAGTCAAACCTGTATCTTTTCATCTAAAGCAGTTTTTATAGGCAGCACATTATTAGCTTCAAAAAAATCCAATCTGGAATTCTTTAATTGGCAAGCTTAACTCATTTACTATTAGATTCGGCTTTTTGGAAGCCACATTATTTTCTTTGGATAGATCAGGTTTTCTTCCACTAACTTAAAAAGCTATAGTCTTTGTTTCCAAGGAAGTTATCCTAAAGACCATATTAATTTTTATATACTCCAATTCGGAAGCTTCTAACTTGTAATTTTCTTTATAAGACAAGCAGCACTCTTAGAACCCTCTTCTCTTTTCCTACTCACTCCCCCCCCCCCCGCCCCAGCCCTGTTATATGTCTCTAGAATTTCAGTTCTAGGTTATTATATTTCCCTGGTTCTTTTTAGACAAGAGAACTTCACTAGGATACTGAAAACTGACAATTGTTAACTTTAAATAGTTCTGGGTTTTTCTCCTCCATTTTGAATTTTCTTCCAAGTATATTTTCAAAGCAATGTCTTTGAATCAACTTTCTTGGGTTAAGCTGGATATAAAACTGCAGGTTCAAGTCCTTGTTTACAGCACCGCTGTCGTGGAACCTGATGTTAATCAAACTTTGCCTTTGTTGTTTTAAATCTAATGATGTGTCCAGCTTGGAATTTCCTTTACATTCTCACATTCTTTCTTCAAAATTTTCTATTCTCACTTTCCGCTTCTTTTGGGTATGTGTGTAGGTTCTACTACTTCTATTTCCATTCCCTAAACTCGGGTTTTCTAATTTTCCCTCTTTGTACAGGGCTGCCTTCTGGGAGCATACCTAGAGCTGATGTTTCAGTTCACTAATTCATTCCACAGCTGTTATTTCTGCAGTATATCTCATTTATTTGTGTCCTTTATTTCACCTTTAATGTTTTTACACCCAATATTTCTTTTTCTTCGGTCTTAATTCTGCTTCAACTGCTAATATATTCATTCACATCTTTTAAGAATGATTAATTTAGCTTCAGTTGTTCAGTTTGTGGTCTTTCTTTAATATTGTATATACTTCTCAGGCATCTAGTTACTTTGGCTGAGTCCAAATTCCCCAGATACACAGGCAGATCAGCCTCAGAGCAGAGAATCCCAGGCACCCAGAACTGTTGACCACTGTTTTTACTTCACCAAGTAACCTCTTTTCGTCAGAACTTCGACTTTAAACTCTAGGGGAAAAGTATCAAGAAAGGAAGAATCTGTCTCCCCAGGCTATGATCCACCTGCTCTAGGATTTGGAAGAAACAGGGACTTCTATTTTTATTAACAACAGACTAATTTAGAGCAACCCTGCCAAAGGATAACCACAAAAACTGGACAAAATACTAAATGTTCTGATTGAAGTTATGTGTGGGCCATGACAGGATCCTATACTAGGTGGCCTTTCTAACACCATCATCTCAAAGGTGCTCGAAGGCCTGAGTTTTGTCCCTCATCCAATGACCTTTAGGCTGCCTTTGCCTTCAGTCCCTGTTGCTCCAAGCCACAGGGGTCTAGTTGCCTACACCAACTTTTCTCTTTTGTATATAAATCAGATTTATTCCTTCCCTTGACTATTTTGCACTCTTACAGAAATTCCTCAAAGGTTCCAAAGTCAAGACACAAAGTTACATTAATAAATGAGTCAAAGTCACCATCTTGAGTTAAAAATTTTTTTAAGCAAAACGTATTTTGCTTAAGGTTGACAGATAAGAGCAAGCTATGTTGCACAGTACTTAACATTAGTGTGAAACTCTTTTTGTGTCCCAGCACCTCTATTCACAAAGGAAGCCAGCAGACCATCTTCAGGCTATGGAGAGAAAAGACTCCTTACACAATCATAGTCAAGGATGGCAGTTTTATAATCTCCCCTGTATATACCACGGAATCCTCAAGCCTCTTCCACTTCTGACCACCTGAGCCATAAACCCTGGCCAAGAGCTGTGCGTACCAGTTCCAGTGACCTTAGGCAAATGTCAAGTTTCTGGTCCACTGTAGAGAGTAAGGGGTTGGGCTAGATGGCCCTTTTGCAGGGTTCTGTGATGAAATGGCAGCTCCAGGATTCAAGAATCAATACCTGCACTAGAGCCAAGTTCCAGAGCTGAAGACAAAAAGGTGGTGAGGGGCCTTGTGTAATGACTGTTGTCTCTTTCTTCAGAAAACTATCACGGGAGCCTACCAGGTTAGCAAGAATCTCCAAAGTCTGTGGTGAAGGTGTTTAGAATCAAAGCCCCTACCAAAGATGCTGTCTCTAACTGCAGTATTCAGATCTTCAATTTCACAGAGCTTGTCAAAGGGGATACACGAGATGGTCAAGGTGAGTGAGAGGCTCAGAGAGTGGGAAACAACCAAATGTTTATAGTCCAGAGTTATAATGAGTTGACTTATCCCACACACACTTTCCTTTATGACCATCTTGCCTGGAGGTCAGCACAAAATCTCCCGTGTATGGAGAGCCAACCAGCTAGGGGGAACAGACAAGGGATCAGGTGCTGGGAGAGGTGTTTTGTTCCTGGGCGAAGTGAATTCTCCACATGCAGAGGTGAGCCAAGAGGTCCTCAGTGAATGTTCAGACGTTCACAGCTGCAAGCCACTGCAGGTTCCTCCCCTCTAGAGAGTATTTTGTTGCTCCTCATGAAAAGCATCTGTCACCCCAAAGGAAAAGCCTTGGCTAAGGCTTCCACACACAGTGACTTTACATAAGGGCTTCTAAAGGACACAATAACATGAACCTTCCAGGGCAGCTGCACAGTTCAGTTAATGTAAATGCCCTTGTCAGGAACTATCACTACACCCTCAGGTCTTTCTGACCCCTACCTGGAAACCAGAGGCTCAGTCAGCCCTCTCCAGATCTGCCACCACCCTTCCATCCACGTTTGCCCCTCCCTTCCAGGAGCCCAGACAAGTCGTATATTCACAGAATTACCTCTCAGCCATGGTGGAGTCTCAGGAGTCAGAAAAAGAGAAGAAAAAACGCCAAGAAATCCCACTGGGCCTGGCTCATAGCCAGTGGACTCCAAGTGACAGGCCTTAAGAGCAGCACTGAAAATGACCATCACCTGGAGCTGCTGCCCACTAGCACCACTATAGAGGTGACTAAAGTCCACAGAGGAGCAGGGACTCAAGTGGGGTGTCCACAGGGACTTCCTCCTAACTTATTGTTCCCAATTTAGGAGTGGAGGGAAAACAGTTTGCTAATGTGCGGGAGCCTGTGCTGGATCAAGAGAGTGGGACCAGCGCCACTGGCATTCTCATCTGTACAAGAAACCACTGCCTTTCCTCAGGCTGCGTGCTTCTCCAGCACTGAACCCAGCAACAAGTAGCAGACAAGAGCTTTGCAAAGCCGAGCCTCCTGATGCTGCTGTTATGCAGCTCTGCGCAGCTTTCATTCTTCAGCAGTATCCATTTTGGTTTAGATACCCATGATTTAGGAAATCAAGATTCAGAATGGGTTTGGTGTAGCAGATTGAATGCTGGGCTAGAACTCAGGGGACCCAGATTCTAGTTCTAGCTGTGTGACTTTGGGCAGATCCCTTTATTGCTCTGGGTCTGGTTTGTTGGAAAAATGAAAAGTTGGAAGACAATCTAAGGGCTTTCTGAGTTTCAACACTGTGTTACTACCCATGACTGGCCTCTGGAGGCCCAGCCAACAGCTGGATGCAGAGGATCTGGGCTTCACTGGGACTTTCCAGCTTCCTTCCAGCTCAAGACACTGCCATCTCCCTCTGGGGGGGAGGGGAGAGAATGAGGTCTTGCTACATGAATCCCTCCGAGTCCTTTCTTTCATGAAGAAAGACCTCAAAGTCATTTATAGGTTGACAGAGAACCTAAATTTGTTGGTTTATAGACCCAGAATCTTTGTGTGCAGAGAAATGGGTATTCAGACGACAAGGTTTGCCAGAGAACCCTTTCCCAGAAATCCGGATGGAGTTCCTTCCTCCCCTGACTCCCGAGGGAAGCTAGTGATAGCTCTATGAGTAGGAGGAAGTGCTGACAAGCTCCTGAAACCTCTTTCCCCCCACTTGGACCTGGCTGCCTTTCTTCAGAATAGGCCCTGGTCTCTGGGGCTGTGCGAAGATCTCCTGCTACATGCTGGTGTCTCAGAAGCTCAGTCTCTGCTGTGGTCCAGCCCAGGAATGCCACGCTTGCCTCACTGGCCAGAGTGCTCTGGTGGGTTCCACTGCAGGCCTTCCCAGCACAAGTTCCCTGAGCATCCCAATTAGTCCTAGCCTGTGCATATTGCTGAAAGCACATAACAAATGCATGCTGGGCCCTCCCCTCCCTACAACCTGTTTAAAAACTCAGAAATGGAAGGTGAAAAGCCTTTTAAACTCAACAGGAAAGAGTCCCCTGTTGCTCACAGGGACTTCCATGCCACAAGGCCTAGAGTGAAGCACCTTTCTTGAGGGGGACGGGGTTTGCATGCTTCCCAAGCCCTCCCTTTCAGCACGGAGAAGATATGTACTCTCCATTTTGTGCAAAATGCCTCCTTGCCAACGCTTAAGAACTTTGAGTTTCACTGGAAAGTTATTTCCAAAGTCACAGTATTTGTAAACTTTCACGTTTTGAAGATGAGCTACCAAAACCCTGGCAGAATGTCCAGGCCAATGCCCCTGAGCTGGCTCAGGTCTCAGCATTCCTAATCTACTTGGCCTTTTTCTCTCACCACAGCAGACAGTGACTTACACTTGGAGGAAAAGTGAGCCTGGTTTTCTCCTCCCATCTTGAGGCAACAGCTAGGCTGGGCTTTTGGGGGAAGGGACCCCCAAACCACCCAGGAACCAAAGCTTGAAACCAGCCAGTTTGCTGGGCCCCAGTACATCCCGGAAGTGACAGCAGAAGGGAGCCTGGAGAAATGCAAAGGCCTGTTAGTGCCACCTAAAGACACCTTTTCTTCTCATTTTAAAACTAGAGGGCAATCCTTGCAAAGAAAACAGACAGAAAAGTCCAGGTGGGAACAAGTGTATGCTGTCATGGTCCAAGCAGTGCTGCTTTCCAGCCATCACCAGAGGATCAAAGCAGCAGGGCTCATAACCCCCATGGCCCTGCAGCGGGCACGTGCTCCTCAGCTTCAGGGCCTTCTTGCAGGGTGGTTCTTAAGGTCATGATGTCATCCATTAAAGGTTGGTTCTGAGAAAAAACATGACTAGAGGAACAAACACAAACTGCCATTTTAAATTATCTTTTTGTTAAGTGGTTCCTGGTACACGTTTTAAGTACATTTTGCTCCTAGTGTGAATGAATGACACGTACACAGCTTTCAGGCTATTTCATGGGGAATGTGTGGTTGAGTAGAAATGGCTGCTGTCCATGCCCAAAACAGGTCCCCCAAGGCTCATGCCACAGGGGCAGTAACATAAGCCCCCGTTTCCATTCCGAAGTCTCCTAAACTAATAGTACATACTCAAATCCCAGGTCTCAGCAACTCCACCCTCTCCCTCCACCTCCGTTTAGAACCTGGGATGATCACGTCAGGCAGCAGTGCCCACCGATCAAGCCTAGATAGAAGAGGCTTCCTCAAGCCAGGAGAAAGACCTTCAGCTAAATACTGGGAAGACGCAGTTCAACTTGAAAAAGCCCCAAGCTCGACACCTTCTGGAAGAAGTTAGAGTTGTCCGGCAATGGTCTGTGGCCTGGGCTGGCGGCAGCAGGAACCACCGTCCTCTGCTTCAGGACGTCCGGTCCAGAGGGTGGCTACAAATGTATGCTCGCCTCTCTAGGACCTGCTGGGACACTTTCTTGATCTGTTCATCTAGATTTTCCGGAGAATCTGGGAGAGGAAAAGAGATAGTGAGTGATCTTTCTGCACTGTGATAACAGAAATACTGCTGGAGCATTTTTTTCCAACAGTAGCCTGTGGGAGCTCCCTCCAACCCCCCAGGAAGTGATTCTGGGCTACAGATAGAGCTTCATTCTGAGTAACAAAAGGTTCATCCTGTTAATCCCTAAAAACTCCAGCTCTTGTAGGAGAAGGCACTTGCTCAATAAAAGACCCCTTTGCGATTCAAGCCTATTGCAGCAGGAGAAACATTTCCTCTCTCCACAGCACGTGGACAGTCAGGCCAGCACTGTGGAGCACACTAGACAGCACCCAGAGCCAGGACCTACACAGAATGATGTGTTCCTCTCCAGTCTCTTAGCAACAGGGCTGGGCTCTGTAGGGGACACGACATGAAGCCTTGAGGCCAGCAAGACTGTAGGGGTCAGAAGGAGAATTTACGCTACACATTCTAAGACATGGCCATAAGAGCATTCCGGACTGAGCAGACTGAGCAACACAGGCAAAACCCCTGCATGGTCTAGGCCAGCAGCCCAGGACATCTGCAAGAAGGGCAGCTGCATCTCCACTGCAGTGCAGGGGTGAAAAGGCAAAGGAAATGACTCCTTCCTTTGTAAACCTTCCCTGGGCAGATGCCTGTAGGGCCTGCAAAGGGGCTTTGGCACCTGCTCCAGCCTCACTGCAGGTCAGTGCAGGTCTTCCCCAGCCCTCGCTCAAAGCAGACTTTTGTGAGCAGCCAGCAAACCATGAGAGCCTGACAGGGTCCAGAAACAGCTCACCATCCACAGTCACCTGGAATCAGACCCTCTCCTTCCTCCCCCAAGCAACCCTACTCACACTTGTCCAGCTGAGATAAGGTGAAGAGATTCTGGGAATAAGCTTCCGTGCAGAAGATGTTGGCCAACAGAACCTGCCAGAACCGAGGTCAGAGAGAACCCTGGGATCTCTGGGCCACTGGGCTCCCCCTCCCTGGTGACTGACCCCTAAACTTCAAAGAACTACCAAGCAGCTTGGCCGGGGACTAGAGACCTGGCTCAGAAGTCACATAATCTTAGGTTCTAATTTCAGCTGTAAGCCAAACTAGCTCTGTCCCAAGGGCAAATTAACATCTCTGAGCTTCAGTTTCCTCCCCTGCTAGAGGGGCATCATAATTCCTGTGGCCACCGGCTACTGTGAGTCAATGCACGTAAAGACCAAATACCCAGCAGGCACTCAGTGACTGCATCCACCTCTCCAGCAGGGTGTGGAGATAGTCAGGGTGAGGGCCCTAGGTTTGGTATCCTACCATTCACCTCATTCACCCACCCTTTTGTCTCAGGTAGGAAAACGAAAGGCAGTGACCCTGTGTCCTGAGCAGCATGCACCCTCCCATCCCATGGGAGCTTCAGTGCTCACCTCAGGCCACAGTGTCTAGGTCAACTGCTGCATGGGCTTGTACTTCACTCCCCCTCTCTGGGACCACAACTGGGTGCCAAGGCCCTTGACTTGCCCAGCCCCTCCCACTTGATACTCCTCAATTGGGCCATGCCACCCAATGACCCCATCCCCCAAGCACCAGGCCTCATTAAAGTGCAACAGGACGAAGCCCATGGGAGGTGCCCTGTGCGGCTTAGCAGGACAGGGCAGGGCAGGGTGGCTCACCTCGTGGTCATGGTTCCGGAGTCCTGCCCGCATGGAGCGGCTGGCCCGAGACAGCACGGCCGTCATGCCATACAGGTTGATGAGGATGTTGGCCACCCGCTTCAAAACCATCTGCTCCTCCACAATGGTCTGGGAACATAGAGGCCCAGGGTGGAGGCCCATTACCTGCTACCCCACCCCCTCCTACCTCCCCACACACAGGGTCCCTCTCTGGGCACATCTTCACCGATCTCCGAGCCTCACTTTATGCCTCAAGATTGTGAGAAGTTGGCTCACAGTAGCCTACTGTTTTCCATTTACTCTGTCTAGATTTGGGCAAGGGTCAAGGCAAGACCAGGTCCCAGGAGCCTGGCTGAGATGAGAGGCCAGGGCTTAATACAGCCTCAGCAGCAAGAGCCTCAGAGATCAGGTCCTGAGATTCAGGCCATGCTGGGGCTGCCCCTTCCAAATGCAGGGAGCCTTTCTTCACCTGGAAGGTGTTTACCCAGCAGAGGCTCCCACCCCACTAGCTGAGTGGTCCCTGGGCAGACAGCCACAGCCAGCCTTGCCTCCCTATCCCACCCTCCACAGTAAGATTTCTTCCTAAGCCTGGTTCTAAAGGTGGAGACTTGGTAAAACATCATCTCACAGATGCTGGTCCCACCTCCCTGACCCCAAGTTGGAGGGCCTGCCACCCCCAGGTCTGGCAGGGGCCCAACTACCTTGCCAAAGCGGAGTAGCAATGTCTCCACAGTGCGTCCAAAGTAATACACATTCTCCTCGAGCTTCCTGGCACTGTCCTGCAAGCCACAGGAAAGGACTCAGCTCAGCACCTCCTCCCCATGGTGCCCATCCTTCCCACTGGCACAGGGCATGGCAAGGCTCCAGGACCCAGGCCTGACTAACAAGCACGCTGCTCCCCATTGTAACAGGTGGAGATGGGATATCAGCTGTCCCTCAGGGCTGGCTGGTCCTCCCAACACCCCGGTCATATCCCTTCTGGGAAGGAGATATCCGACAGGCTACACCTGATGGGCTCACTCACCACAACACTGGGATGCACAACTCCAAGTTTCCCTGTCAGTCCCAGGTCCACAGTTCGACCCAAGGAGTCCCGAAGCCTCCGGCCAACAGTCTCCAGGACAGTGGTCACGTTGCCCCGTTTAAGTTCACTGCAGAAAGCCCACGGCTCCATGACCTGACGCCTTCCTGTTCCTCCCACTGTCCAGTAACAAAACCCCCACCAATAGGTACCCCAGAGCTCTAAGGCACTCATTCCTTCTCCCTGCCATGCAAAGCCATAAAGGGCCAACCCAGGCCCGATGTGACCTTCCCCCAGTCTGGGCTTGTGGGACACCTGGCTGCAGGCCAAGCCCTGTCGGCCTATCAGAGGGCAGCCAGGCTCCTCGGTGGTGTGCTCCCACCACAGGGAGCTGAGTCACAGCCAGTTTCCAGGCAGTTCTTCCCTGTGAAGTACTCTGGAGCAGGCTCTAAACAGCCTAGTCTCGGCTCCAGCAGTGGTTTCAATTGCCTGGGCCCCAGGACGGCGACTGAGGGGAGCAAGGGAGGGGAGCAAGGGCAGGGGAAACAAATTGGTTTTGTGTTGGTCTTGGGGCCTGGCACATGTTTAGGGGTACCTCTCGTTCCCAGATTCTGGAAACACAGCTCCCTGCAGCATGGGAAACAGGAACCGTCAGGGGAGGGAACCAATGTGCAGGGCAGTGAGGGCTTCCCTGAGCAGCTGACCCTTCTTATCACCCTCCGGTAAAGGCCACGCTCTGAGCCCAGCTTTCAAGGCCCAACACTCACTGGCCAAGGCTCCTGTCCACCTCCCCTTCCTTCAGCCAGTCAGTGAATGGGCTCGGCTCTACAGAGCTACACTGCCCACCCCCTTGTTTTTCCAGGTGGGATCTGAGGAGCAGAGAATAGGAATGGTACCTACTTGATCCTTGCAGTCAGGATGCGGCCAGCGTGCTGCAGGCCCGTCAGGGCGATGTACATCCGGAGAATCTCATTGGTTCCCTGTGGCCAGCAGTACAGAGGTCAAAAGCTACCCCAAAGAATCTAGCCCCAGCAGTACAGTATGTGTGACTGGATGGACTGTGCCACTGCCCACCCACACTGAGGAAGCTATTTGAGGAGGGCTTTTTATAGATTCACTGCCCTCAGAGTAAGAGCCAAGGTCCTGTACAACCTGGCTCCTTGTCTCCCCTTCCGTCCCCTCACTTACTCCATCGCCTGCCCCGGCGCCACCACAACTGGCTTATTTTACCCCATTCGCCTAGAGCTCAGAGGTGAGGTCCTGACTGGGCCTAGCATGTTCTACGTCCCTGTGCTTGACCCATACAGCCCTCCCCTAGGCCTGATCTAAGTCCTTTCTGCCTCTAAGGGCCAAGTGCACTTGCACTTGCTTCATAAGACTTCAGTCCCCTCAGGAGAGGTGCACCTCTGTCCCTCACTCCCTGGTATTCCTGTTTCCTCTGAGGTCAGTCAGTCCACACAATCAAGATCACTAGCACCCCAAAGGTGGGATGGTATCTGAGGTGTTTCTCTGGCCCCAACCCCCCTTTCTTCCCCACCCAGGTCCCTCCCAGCACCTTATACTCATGGGGGGCAGCAATTAGAGAGGGAGAACTGTCGGGCTGGGAAAGCCCTCAGAGATGATCCTCTTAAGCTCCCTCAATATACTAAGAAGAAAACCCAGACCCAGGCACAGCATTCAAGGCACAACCTAGGCGTCCTATGAGAAGATCTCTGCTTGTCCCACCACAGCTGGCAGAAGCAACTTGGCAAAGACCTGCGGTGGGTTGTCAAGAGGTGGTGGGCTCAGCAGAAAGGACCCTTGGAAGTGAGACCCTGAGTGAGTGGCTTGGCCTCTCAGCCTCGTCTTCCTCATCAGCAGAAACGGGTCTAGGCAGGGTTGTAAGGAGGAGAGAGTGCACAAGCCAGTCTGGCCCCAAAACCAGGAGGCTCAGGAGGTCCACGGCAGAGCAAGGCGGAGCTGGCAGCAGGGCACGCACCTCAAAGATAAGCAGGATGCGGGTGTCACGCAGCATGCGCTCATACGGGTAGTCCCTCATGTAGCCCGAGCCTCCAAGGATCTGCAGCGCCTCACTCACGCACTGCCAGGCACCCTCTGAGCTGAACACCTGCCACAGGCATAGGAGAAGACCAGCACAAGGTCATTAGTACCAACTCCCTTCCAAAAGGAGGACCTCAGAATAGGGGCAGAGCGGCTGGGGATGGAATGGGAGGCTTGACAGAGAACTGGGCTTTGAGATGAGACCGAGCCAGGCACGAGCTCTGATTGTCACAGTCTCACTGGGCAACCTCAGGCAAGTCCTTTTCCTTCCTTGACCACACTGACCAACAGTAGTAGGCAGCTTTTCTCAGCTCCCTCTGGCTGTGCTGGGGTTACCTTCACCATGGCAGCCTCGATGGAGCAGTCAGGAAACCCTGGTTGGTCCAGCATCCCCGCTGTGAGGTAGGCCATACTTTCCATTACATAAGCCTTCTGAGCCATCAAGGCAAACTTTTCCTGGAGCATTTAGGGGGAAAAAAGGGAAAAAACAATCAAGAAGCATTTTATACGTGCTGAGAACCAAATCTGCCAACCAGCAGAGAAGGTAATTAAGTCCAAAGCCTTGCACTGCACAAGAGAGCCTAGCCCAAGCATTCACAAAAGGGTGTCACATTCAATCAGGCTTCGTCCTCTCCCCAGTCACTGCGCAGGAGTCACCAGTACAGAAAATGAAAGACACTAAATGCTCACATAGTGAGATCAAAACACGTGCCACTTATACAACCTTCAGTACCTGAATTAATCCAAATTCACTGAGGTGCCTGTTGAACTGTTTCCTCGTGCAGGCATATTCAGCAGTCATTTCTGAGAGGAAGAGCAAAGTGTTTAAAAAGCACCATTTTCTGGTTATCCTAAGATGATTTCCTAAGGCTACCATCACCACCTTTCAAACACTCTGGCAGGAGCTACGTGAAATGCGTGTGCAGAGACCGAGCCCTGAAAGACAGAGCCCCTACTTCCTAGTGAGTCGAGGTGGGAGGAGGGTGTATCCACTCCCAGGGGTGCCAACAGCGTTGGACAGATGTGGAAGCACAGAGTTTGAAGTCAGACACAGGTTTCAACCTGCTACTTTTTCTTACCAGCTGGTAGCTGGGGACAAGCGACTTCACCTCCCTGAACAATCCCACCAACTTCAGAGTTGTTGTGAAGATTACACACGATTCAGGTGGAAGGCGCCTAGCACCAAGTCCGGCCCCCTATCTAGAAACACCCTAGACAGAAGTAGGGGCTGGCGCACACCTTCACAGCTGTCCATCACCAAAGCAGGAAGGCAGTCTGTTTTGAAAACTCGGGCCTACAGCTTCAAACTGAACAGTTGTGAACACAAACTGTGTCATGGGGCCAGCACTGAAGACACCCAAATGAATACGGCAGCATCCCACATAGTCAGCAACCCCCTGCCCCCTATGGACAGTGTTCTCCAAACATTTCCATAGGTATGATCCAATCAAACTGCTCCCCATGGTGGGCCTATAAGGTAAAAAGGCACCCACATTCTGCATCCTCTGGGGAGAGGCTGCCATGAGCACCCCCACAAAGTTCTTGTACTGAGGAATTTCCAGATGGGAAAGAAGTCCAGAGGGCTTTAGGGTCTTGGGAGCAGCTGGGCAGAGTGAGACAAGCCCTGAGCTTGGAGTCTGAGTCAGCTTTTAGGCCCAGGTGCATGCCCTTGGGAAAAACCCTTACCCTCTCTGAGCATCAGTCTCTTCATCTATAAAAAGGAGGTAAGACCCTAAACCAGAGCCTTCCTGTTCCCACTGTACCCTTAACTCTGAAGAACTTCGTAAGCACTCAGTGGTATGCGGCCCCTGGGAAATCCACCATCCGCAGCCAGGGCCCCCTGAATTTCCCACAATGCTAACATAGTAACGATGTTCTGTGCCCAGCAGAAGCCCTTAGGACTATTTCAAGTTCACTGGCAGAGGAAAGTTCAGATTTCAGGGGCCCTGCCAGAGGAACACAGGAGGGTCGAGAGGCTGAGGCCAGGGCTCTGACCCCAGTCCTGCGCCCACCCACCGTGGAGAGCCGCCTACAGGGCAGCACTGGGAGACTAGAGCTGACGTTCACAGCTGTCTGCTCACACGTGGATGCTCGCTAAGCAGCTCTGCTCTTAGTGGTCAGAGCAGCTGCCCATCTCCATCTCTGACGGAATGTCCACAGCCTCCTCCTACCCTGTGAGCATGTAAAGGAGAGGAGTGCTGAAACATGAACACTCACCCTTTGGGGACAGACCGAATACATTCTCTGATCTAAACCAAAGCCCAGGTCCTAAACTTAAGTGAGAACGTTTGCCCAGGTGGCCTGGCTCAGCACCAGCCTGCCCTGAACGTATGACAGGGCCTCCAGGCTGGAGTGGAGGCAGCAGGGGCAAGTCTGCACTGCAGAGGGCTCCTGTCCCTGACTTACCTACCGATTAATTTCTTGAGCATTCCAGCCACAGCGCTGCCCATGCTGAACCGCCCGCTGTTGAGGATGTTCATGGCCACCTGCAGAGAAGCGTCAACAATGAATGCCAACTCTCTTGGAGACAGATTTCAGGGGGTTCATTTTGTTCCTTTATCTATATGGTCTAATTTGCGTATCTTCTGGGTGAGCTGAATAACAATCACACCTATCACTGCACACAGACTGCTGCTCCATGCCAGTCCTTCCGCCTCTACCACCCTAGGTTCGGCAGGCACCAAGCTGCATTGGGACAGGAGTGCTGGCTGAAGGCACTGCTTTGTTCCCTGCTTCACAGCCAGGGGGAGGAGTTCACCGGGATATGAGATACTTACCTAGGGGATCCAGTAAATTAGGACAGGGCAACAAAAAAAGATATTTAAAAATGGGCAATGGATTTGAAAAGACATTTCTCCAAAGATACCACAAACGGCAAATAAACACATGAAAAGATGCTACATTAGTCATTAGGGAAATGCAAACCAAATCACAATGAGATATGACTTCACACACACGAGGATGGCTTTCATTTTTAAAATGGACAATAACAAGTGTTGGTGAGGATGTGGAGAAACAAGAACCCTCATACACTGATCATGGGAATGTAAAGTGGTGCAGCCACTGTGGAAAATAGCCTGGCAGTTCCTCAAACAGTTAAACATACAGTCACCATGTGACCCAGAAATTTCACTTCTGGTTAATACCCAAAAGAACTGAAAACATATTGTTTACACAAAAACTTGTACACAAATGTTCACGGCAGCATTATTGATAATGGCCATGAGGTGGAAATAATACAAATGACCATCAGCCGATAAATGAATAAAAAAAGTGCGTTCTATCCACACAATGGAATATTATTCAGCCTTTAAAAGGAATGATAAATGCTACCACTTGGATAAACTTTGAAAATATAATGCTACATGAAAAGAAGTCAAACACAAAAGGCCACATATAGATTACGTTTACATGATATGTTCAAAATAGGCAAATCCATAAAAACAGAAATTGAATAGTGATTGCGAAGGGATGGGGGGAAGTGGAAACAAGAGGGATGGCACATTTTTTCTGGGGTGATGGAAATGTTCTGGAATTAGACCATGGTGATGATTGCACAACATAGCAAATATACTAAAAACAACCAATGTGTACAATTGAAAAGGGTGAATTTTATGTTACATGAATTATCTGTCAATAAAAATAATAAATCTGACTCAAAACAAACAAGCAAACAAACAAACAAACAGGGTTATGCATTAAAAGAGCCTGTGCTCCCCCAGTGCCTGCTTTCTGATGCTTGCTAGGGAAGAGTCCTGTCCTTACTCAAGGCAAACAAAGCCTCACAGATTAATGAAGGGACCTAGTTCTAACCACACACTCCCTCTTCCAGGAACCAATTTTTCCCTTTTCCACTATGCTGATTTCCCAATGGAGAACCATACATGGTCACCTGGCCAGCACAGGCTGGTCTTCTATAAGCAGGGGTGAGACAGAAAGCCGGGGCCAACAAACTGCACCATGAAACCACACAGCAGTCACAGGGGCTGCTGCTGGCAACTCACCTTAAACCCACCTCCAACTTCTCCCAGAACATTTTCAACGGGCACCATGGTGTTTTCAAAATGGACTTCACAAGCTGAAACACATGACATTAAAGACCTTAAATGCAAACTACTCTGCACTTACCCACAGGCATGAAATGCAATTCACTCATTCATTCACTCTACATCTACTGATAGGACAGTAAAGAAAGACAAGGTTTCTGCCCATGTGGAGTTCACACTTTAGTCAGGGAGATAAGCTATGAACAAGATGTTACAGCACTGTGTAAAGTGCGACGGATGAAATACATCTAGCACAGGGACAGGTTGGAGGGGAGTGGGTAACCCTATTTTTACTAAGGGTTTATGTTAGACTTTTCTAAGGTGCGATCTGAAGGATGAGAAAGAGACTGAGACAGAACAAAGAAACCAGGCAGCGCAGCACTTCCTAAGGCCCCCACTGCAAGGGGGAATGTCGGTCCCATTTCACTATGCTTTAATGCAGCAAACCCTGCACTATGGCTCTGTGGAAAGAGATTTGCCTCTCCCTACCCACATTGCCAGGCTTGGCCATGTGACTTGCTGTGGCTAGGGGCACGGAGCCCATCCAGCACAAGCAGAGAGGCGTCCGCTGTGTTGATCCAGTCTGGCTTGGCCACTTGCACTCTTAGGATCTGCTGTGAGAACTCGCTCCACCACATTCAAGAAAACATATGGCATGCCTGAACCCAACACACAGCACCCGGGAACTACAGGAGAAAAATAAATGCCGAGTCCTGGGTGGTTTCTCAGGTGAGTTACTGCAGCAATGAATGACTAGCAGACCTTACAGTGAGGACGCACCTGGCGTGTTGAAGGAACTAGAGGGCAATGTGGAGAGAACAGTCAGGGTAAGCATGGCAGGGGTGAGGGGAGAGGCAGGAAAGGCACAGAGGCTTCTCTACTGTGTTCTCTGTAACAGTGGGCTTCTGTATGTTATATCATAAAGAAACGATAGCTCCCAGCAACTAATGCTGGAGAAAAGGCAGGCTCGGGACAGGGAAGTAATGGCTCAATACCCAAGCAGCACCCAAACCCAGTGTGGGCAACCAGGTCTGCTAACCTTCTATTCTATGATCACAGCTGTGTTCAAACACCCTGCTGGTAAAATATGATGAAATACACATCTCTCTGGCCACTGGGTCTCATGTATGGCTTAAGCACATGGGCTGTGAGGCCCAGGCCTTTCTCCTAACAGCTCTTGATCCTTCACAGGCTGCTGAGTGTGGGGAGGACCTTTCTTCCCTCTCTGACCTCATCTTCTGCCACCCAATCCCCTCTCACAGAGCCACGGCATAATCCCAGTGGGCACCACCTACCTAGACTTCAGTACGGACAGTCCCGCACAGTAGTGCACAGTGGCAGCCCTGCTCTCTCCCTCCACCCTGGTGGTCACTCTGGCTACTTCTTCCCCACCAGCACACTGAGCTTTCTTATCTCAGGGCCTTTGTATCTGCTCCTTGCTCTGTTAGAACATTCATTACTCACAGGCAGCACCAGTCATGGTGGTAATGTCATAACAGCAACCACCAGCATCTCCAGCTTCCAAGTACACTCAGCATTTACATACATCGTAACACTCCCTTCTCATGTCACCTCCACAAGGTTCTATTACCATCCCTTTCGTTTAGGTGAGGGAACTGAAGAAGAACAAACTAGCTTGTTCCAGGTCACAAAGCTTCTATGTGCCAGAGCCAGGCTAGAGCTCAGGGCCTCTGACACTCCCCCCACCCCAGGACAAGCAGATGTCATGGAAAAGACCACCATTCAGAACACAGGGTCCCTAAGACAAGGTGGCAAACAGAAGTGGGTCTGGAGGTGCCAGAGCAGCATGCAGTACCCTGCAGCACATACTCTCCATGATCTGAAGTAGGAGACCCACAAGGTAGAGTCCTGTGAGGACTCCATTGCATCCTGAGAGCCACTCACAAGACCCAGCCTCAGTAAACCAAGTGCTCACCAGGGGCTACAAGCAGGTCTGGACAGGTAGAAAGGGAATTGAGAGAAGGGAGGAAGTTCCAGGCAGGGAATAAAGGGTCTCTTGTAATGGAATGTTTACCTAGGACACCCACTGCCCTTCTTGTATCCACTATGCCTCCCTCCAGTCTTGTGGAGCCCTCAAGGCTGAGAGCTCCACAAGACTGTAACTGTCTCACTAATCTTGAAATCATTGATGCTCAGCAAATGGAACGGTACACAGTCACTGTGGCATTCTTTTTTTTAATTTAAATATAGTTGGTATACAGTATTATATTGGTTATATTAGTTTCAGGTGGACAATATAGTGATTCAACATTTTTTAACTTACAATGTAATCATCACACCAACTCTCCTAATCATTTGTGCAAAATTGTCACATTACTGACTGTATTTCCCTTCCCCTTTTCACTCATCCTCTCGTCCTCTCCCTCTGTTAACACATCTTTCGTCTCTATTTCTATGAGTCTGTTTTTCCATTTATTTTATTTTTTTAGACTTCACATATAAATGAAATCACTTGGTATTTGTCTTTCTATGCCTCACTTATTTCACTTAGCATAATACCCTCTAGATCAATCCATGTTGTTTAAATGGAAAGGTTTCATTCTTTTTATTGCTGTTTAAGATTCCACATATATACACACCACATCTTTACCCACTCATCTACTGATGGAAACTTAGGCTGCTTCCATATATTGGCTATTGTAAACAATGTTGCAATGAATATAGTGGTGCACAGTCATTCTTTTCAGAACCAGAACAAACAATCCTAAAATTTATATGGAACAACAAAAAACCCCAAAGAGTCAAATCAATCTTGAGTAAGAAGAACACAGTTCCTGGTATCACGCTCCCTGATCTCCAACTACACTGGCAAGGTGTAATTATCAAAACAGCATGGTACTGGCAGAAAAACAGACACATAAATCAGTGGAAAAGAACAGAGGGCTCAGAAATCAATTCATTTATACAGTCAACTAATCTATGACAAGGGAAGTAAAAATACACAACGGAGTAACGACAGTCTATTCATCAAATGGTGTTGGAAAAACTGGACAGATAACGCAAAAAGGTGAAATTGGACCACTTTCTCACATCATATATAAGAATAAACTCAAGCCCTGGCCGGTGTGGCTCAGTGGACAGAGCATGGGCCCCTGCACCAAAGGATCGCGGATTTGGTTCCTGCCAAGGGCACACACCCAGACTGTAGGCTCAGTCGGGTGCATGCGGGAGGCAACCAACGGTTGTGTTCCTCACAGTGATGTTTCTCTCCACCCCTGCACCTTCCACTCTCTAAAAATCGATGGAAAAATATCCTTGGGAGAGGATAAAAAAAAATAAGTAAGGAAAACCAATAAATAAATAAATAAATTCAAAATGGTTAAAGACTGAAACCTCCTATAATAAAACATAGGAAACAAACTGAGATCAGTCTGAGTAATATCTTTTTGGATACCACCCCTTGAGCAAGGGAAACAAAAGCAAAAAGTAAACAAATGGGACCACATCAGACTAAAAGGCTTCTGCACAGTGAGGGAAACCTTCAACAAAAGAAGACAATCTACTGAATGGGAAAATATATTTGCAAATGATAAGGGGTTGATATAAAAAATATGTATGAAATTCATACAACTCAATCACAAAAAATAATCTGATAGAAAAATAGGCAAAGAAAATAAGATATTTCTCCAATAAGAACATATAGAGAAAAGATGCTCAATATCACTAGTCACCAGGGAAATGCAAATCAAAACCACAATTAGATATCACCTCACACCAGTCAGAATGGCTGTTATAAAAAGTCAACAACTAAGTGCTGTGAGAATGTGGAGAAAAGGAAACCCTGGTTCGCTACTAGTAGGAATGTAAACTGGTGCAGCCCCGTGGGAAACAGTGGGGCAATTCCTCAGAAACTGAAAACAGAACTACCCTATGACCCAGGAATTACACTTCTGGGTATTTGTTGAAAGAAACAAGAACACTAATTCGAACAGATATATGCACCCCTATGTTCACTACAGCATTATTACAACAGCCATTGTGGCATTCTTAATTTAATGTTGCTAAAATGCTTACGTACAATCAAAACTACTTAAATCTCATTTTATCTTGGCACTCGGATGAGGCTAAAGGGTCTCTCTCTCTCTCTCTCTCTCACACACACACACACACACACACTTACTGTTGGAGCCGCGGATACCCAACTTATCCTCAGGCTTCCCGTTAGTGATTCCACCAAAGTCTCTCTCTACTATAAATGCTGTCATTTTGTCTTTTACTGAGCTGTCAGAATCAACAACGTTGGTCTTAGCAAACACTGTAAAGATATTGGCAAGTCCTCCATTGGTGATCCAGACCTGAAGGAAAATGAAAGAAATTTGGAGAAAACCAAACTATCACGAGCCACTTCTAAGCCCCATCTCTGCCACTAGACACTTCAGCTACCCATCAAATTTCAGGCTCGCATGTAAAGCCGTTGGCTCTGGGGAGGTCACCTGCATGAACAGAAGACAGAGGTTCAACCCAGTCTCTCCAGAGCAAAGATTTTCCCAAGAGACATAAGTAGCCATGGGTGTGAGTGTGTGTGGGGGGGGGGGGGTGCAGAAGAGCAGCCAATGGTACTAAGATAGTTCAAGCCCTCGCACTAAACAAAAAGGTTTCCTCAAGAAAGGGGGACGGGACAGAAAGGAGCCAGAAGATGGGGAGGAAGAGAGGAAGGGAGAGGTAAAGACGGAGACTTCTCAGCAAACTGCAACGTATGGAACTTATCTGGATCTTAATTCAAGCAAATGGTTTGAAATATAAAAAGGTATGAGATAATCAGAGAAAACTGAATGCTGACCAGATAGTAAGAAATTATAAATATTTTTAAATGTGATAAATGGTATTATAACTTTGTAATGGTCTTCCTTTTAGACATACGACCTGAAACAAGTATGGATGCAATCTAGAGGCGACGATGCTGACAGAGAAACAGGACTGGCTAACAGCTAGCAATTGCTGGAGCTGGGTGACAGATACATAGAAGTTCACTGTACTGACCTTTTGTATGTTTCAAATTTTGCATAATAAATTTTTTTTTTAAACAAACACCCAACAGCAGCTCAGGGAGGTAGTTGGTGCTCTGGAAGCATGTAGACTACGGAGCCAGAACTCCTCTGTTCTAATCCTGGCCCTACTTCTAAGCACAGGATGTCTTCTTCCCAGAAAAGAAAGTAGTATCTACCCAAAAGGTGAAGGTCAAAAGATGATGTGTGCGCCCTTTGCAGTCCCTGGCGCATGGAAGTGGTCAGTGAGTGGTGGTGAAGGTCATGGTGGAGGCCAGGGGAGGCCATGGAGCTGTACCTTGGAGCCGTTCAGGATGTAGTGCTTCTTATCCTCAGTTAACAAGGCCCTGGTCTGGATGGAGGCAGCATCGCTCCCACTGCAGGGACAGAAATAGGCTGTTGAGGCAAGTAATGCTGGAAATCAAGAAGAATAGTTTGGAAAGTCCCAAAATAAAGGTTTTTACTTTAATATAGGAGTTGGCAAACTTAAAAACAAAGGGTCAGCCCGGCGAGTGTGGCTCAGTGGTTGAGCAGCGACCTATGATCCAGATGACCGGTTCGATTCCTGGTCAGGGCACACGCCAGGGTTGTGGGCTCCTTCCCATGCAGGAGGCAGCTGATCAATGACTCTCTTATCATTGTTGTTTCTCTCTCTCTCCCTCTCCCTTCCTCTCTCTGAAGTCAATAAAGACATATTTTAAAACATAAATAAAATAAAATAAAAAATAATATAAAATAAAGGGCCAGATTATAAATATATTCAGCCTTTCAGGCTAGAGGAGGATACCTGTCCCAACTCCTCAATTCTGCCACGGTGGCATGAAGGCATCACAGACAATTTGTAAATAAACAGGCGTGTTCCAGTAACACCTTCTTTACAAAAACCAGTGGCAGGACCTAGCTGGCACTGCTCAGTGGTTACAGCGTCAGCCTGCACACCACAAAGGGTCGTGGATTCGATTCCCTGTCAAGGGCACATACCTGAGTTACAGGTTCGATCCCTGGACCCAGTTGGGAGGCAACCAATCAATGTGTCTCTCACATCAATGATTCATTCTCACACACTCTCTCCTTCTCTCCCCCTCCCTTCCACTCTCCAAAAATCAGTAGAAAAATCATCCTCAGGTGAGGATTACCAAAAACAATACAAACACACAACAGGTGGCAGGCTGGATGTGGCCAACCCCTCGTTTATCACATCAGATAAAAAAGTGGCAGTGAAAAAAAAGTGAGCTTAGGTTTAAACATGAAAATGTGTGCTCAAAATAGATTCATCTAAACTCCTGTGAGGACGCGCTCAGGGCACCCCAGAGTCCCAGGTGGAGGGAAGCGAGACGAAGTGCGGTCCAAGAACAGACTTGTCATCAGAAGTCCTGGCCCTGTGCCAAGCCTTGCTATATCCCAGCTGTGTGACCCTGAGCTTGTCATACCTCACTGAACTGTAAAACAGGGACACTACCACCCACCCTCCATACGCTGAAAGTTGAATGCAGGTGTTGCAAACCACAAAACAATTATTTACTAGGTGTATATTATCTCACTTATAGCTCTCACCGGACAGAAAAATAAAGAGAACTGGAAAGAAAAGTTGCTGAGTTGACTCTTGGAAGATTTCAGAGACAGAAGAAATAAAAGTCACCACCTATTTAGCAAAAACCACAGCCCTCCTCCCAGTGTACCCTGGAATATTCTGTTCCAGGGCAACTCATACCCCGCAGACCTGGCTGGCTCTGTCAGGCAGAAGGCGGCAATGTGCTCCCCAGATGCCAGTTTGGGCAGGTATTTGGCCTTCTGCTCCTCACTGCCGGCCAAGATGATCCCCTAACAAGACACACACAGGTTGAGTTTAGCTGTGGGGAGAGAGGACTGTGAAATACGCTTGCAGAACATGGCTTCCGATGGAAATACTTCACACAAGAGGAAACACCCTGAGTCAGAGCTGCTGGAAAGTATGGGGAGCCAGACTGCTAAGGACCCACCCACCCTGAAGTGCACACTCCAGTTTGGCCTGGGCATGGAGGCCCAGCAGAGCTTTGGGGTCAGACTCAAGGATTTTCATGACAGCTTCTGTTTCCTGGCTGGATGGTCTTGGGTAAGGGATGTCCCTTCTCTGAGCCTCCATCTCCTTACCTACACACAGGGGATAATCCTACCCAATGGAGGAGTGGTTTAGATGAAAAAACGTGAAGAGGTGGGAAAGCTAGAGCCATACCTGGCATAAAAAAGGTGTTCATCAATGTCAGAACTGTCCCACCTCCTTCCCACCCACTCTTCCCACAAGGTGACTGCTGGCAGCACACACCCTTGGAGTGAGGGAGCCAGGCATGCTGCGCACTCAGCTCATTTTGGTTTCTACACTGAGCAGAGGCAGCCAGAGTAATTGGACTGTTGATAAGAATGGTGTGACCCTGGACCTGCCATGAAATGCGCTGAGCCCAGTAGGTGAGGGAGACGTGCAACAACAGCGGGGAGGACATGCTCAGGCCCTAAGTGAGTGACACAAGGGCTCCGTGGGGGAGGCTCACACCCAGCCTGAGGTGAAGGCAGGCTCCATGAAAGCAGCCTCGGCCTCCAAGGACAGGTCAAAAGCAATGGGGGCAGGAGGAGGATTCAAAGGGAAGGAACAGTGTGATCAGAGAGCTGCTGCTTGTGTAGGGACTGAGCACTATGCAGCAGGCTGAGAGAGGATGTGTGCAGATTAGCAACTGCAGGCAAGGGCACAGGAGCAGGCTAGGTCCCCTCCAAGACCCTGAGACAGTAAGCAAGCACAATTCACTTCCTGAAGGTCTTCTGGAGTCACAGAATGCATATCAAGATACTTGACCTTGAGGCCGATAGCCTGGTGTGCTGCCAGGGTCACAGCGATTGAACAGTCCAGGCTGATAATCTCCCCTAGCCGCGCGTACATGGTGTTAGAGAGGCCCAGGCCACCTAGAGAAGAAACAGACCAGCTTTATTTGTGGCCAGCCCCAAATTCCTCTCATTAAAGGCAAATGGCTTTACTGGTCTTTTCTGATTATAAAAGAATATCAGATCACCATTTTTAAAAAATCACAATACAGAAAGGTACAAAGAAAACAAAAGTCACCCATAAACATCACTCACCATTTCTATTTATATCCTGTCAGGCTTTTTCTAGGCATATGAGCATATATAGATATATATTTTTAAGACAACAGTATAATCTATAATACAAAAATATAAAAATATCTTTACATTACATCGTTTAATATGTTGTGAATATCTCCTGTCAGATACAGATCTTTATAAATGAAAGAACTTTCCAGCATCTCATTCCAGTGCCTCATGGACTCCAGGACAGAGATTTTTCTGCCATGGCACTACTGACATTTTAGGATGGATCACTCTTTGTCATGGGGACTGTCCTGTACACTGTAGGATATGTAACAGCATCCTTGGCCTCCACCCACTAGATACCAGAAGTTTCCCCTCCCCACAGTTTCAGCAACCAAAAATTCTCTAGACATTGTCAGATGTCTCCTGGGGGACAAAATCACCCTGTTGGGAATCACTGTTCTGGAGTAAAAAGACAAAGACTAAAGAAATAAAAACAAAAACTCCACCAAACTTACATATTTTGCATTTCATCTTCAGCTTCCACAGGTGGCTGGGTGACCATATGTGCATCTCACAAATGATAAACTGAGGCCTAAGGTCATGTAGCCAAAATGTAGCAGGGCTGGGCCCTGAACTCAGGGGGGTGTGAGGCGTTGGCACTGGAGCCACCATTCACACACAAAGGGAAGGCTGAGTCCCTGCAGAGATGCGGACTAGCCCTGCCTGGTGTGTAGTCCATGAGTTCAATGGTGGTACCCAGGGAAGGCTAGGGCTCTGCAGTATCACTTCCCCCTTCCCAACTGTTTCAATCAAAACACTTTTACTTATTTCATATACTGAGGGAGTCAGTTTTGTTTGTTAAAAAAATTAATTCCAATGCTTTCCCCCCTGGAAAGTTATCACTAAAGTCATGCGGACAGCAATCACATGGGGAAGGGGGACAGGTAGGTGGAGATTGCCGGTGGAATAAGAGCTGCAGGGCAGGAGGAACCATGTCAATAGGACGGGGACAGGACAGGCTGGGGTGGCCGCAGGGAACCAGAAAGGAAATGCAGGCTCAGTTGGTAGAAAGGCCTCCATTTCCCTGTATGGGAGTTTCCAACCACTCTTTAGAATGTTCCAGGCTGGAAACAGGTCCCCAAAACTTTTGGGGCATGAACATAAGGTTGCTGCTGTCTTAATTTCCCAAAGGGAGGGAAAATGCCCCAAATGCGACCATTATCATCTCATGAAAGAGCATTTACAAACCAGAAAGTACGACATAAAACAAGAATAAGGGACAGAAAGTTGTGCTTTTTCATAGCAACACAGGAAGGCATGTGTACACCCCCAACACATGCTGGCATATAAGACATGCAGATGTAAAAAGATGTATCCCAATTTTACACAAAAATTGTTGGGGAGAAAAATTAAGTACTTTTCATCCATCAAGAAATGACTTAAAAATGACCTTGAAGAGGAAATGTATGTTACTATGAACCTGGCTCTGTCCAGAGGCTCTCTCCTGGTATTTATTTACTCCAAGCACTCATGTTTTCCAGTGGATGACAGACCAACCGCCACTCTCCAGCTCTAGCCCTACCTGCTTGCTAGTCTAATATTTGATGCAGCCCATGTGTTATGGCATATAATTCCCTTGTCACGTGTCAGTTATAATACCGACAAGTATCAAATATCTGGAAAGAGAGCAGTCTCCCCCACCTCACTCAGGCTGCGGATTTCTGTTAAGAAACAGGATGTGTACCTTCTCCCTGCAGAGGTCTGTGCTGTGAATTCCACTGCTAGGGGGAACAGCCCTGATTACTTTATGTCTTCTACATAAATGGGTAATATTTTTACACATTTGGAAAGGTATTTCGTAAGATGACAAGATAAGGCCATTTAACAGTTGAAAGCAAAGCAATAAACATACATATAAACTAAGATTTAACCTGATTAAAATATGCCTCAGAATCAAGGAAATTAGGTATCACACTAATTTGTCCTAAATTTTCACATGTCTTAGACGGGACCGGCTCCAGACTGGGTATAATGGGTACTTATTCTACAAACATTGAGGCCCCCCACTGTCGCTGGCCAGGTTGGGGCACAGGGGGAGGGCAGTGTAACTCTGGTCTCTTAGGTAAAGACAAACCCTGGCTTCTGTGACTTGCTGTGTAAACCTAATTTAAAATACGGCTGGGAAAATGCCCAAAAACCTCCCAATGAACAGCTCACACCCATGAAATATACCCAACCCTTAAAGCACCACTAACTCTCCCCTAAACTCCTGCCCCATAGCTGATCCAAGCTGGGAGCAGCCCCAGCTAGCAAAGGCTCAGTGAAGTGGGTACAGGGTGAAGGCTGAGCGCCTAGAGCCCACACTTTTACGTCAAAGGGGCCTGAGAGTAAACACTGTGTGTGGGTCTGCATGCTCATGCATGCACATGACTGTGTCCATCTCTCTGAGACACTATCTATCCCTCTCCCCATATACACTTCTTGCCTGTCCCCAAAATCCCACAGAATTAGGATGACCACCTCTGGATTACACAAAAAAAGAAACAAGTGATCAGCCAAATCTGGTAGGGCAGAATTAGCCCAGAATCCTGAGGAAAAAGGCAAGGTCTTTCACTTGGGAGCTGAAAACATCACTATGATGCTCCATGGATGCTGTGCACAGTCCAGATGGCACAGGGCCTGCTCAAAGGAATCCCTGTAAAATCCTCCACAGGCCACAGGTTTGAGAACAATTCAGTCTGTTTAACACCGACACAGTCATTACAGCAAAACTGGACACTTATTAGCATTAGGTCTGTAATGCACACTTCTCTATGGACCAAGTTAGTGTTTTTTAGATGCACCTTGTGCCCTACACCATATGCCTTGCTCCTCTGCACCAGGATGAGAAGCCAAGCCCAGTGGACCTTGGCACCTGAACTCTCACCACACGGTTATTCCTCCAACATGAAGGGCAAGTGGCTCCAGGGACAATTCCTGTGCCCCAAAGAACAAAAAGGGCTATACAGTAGAGATGACACTGAAATCAGCCAGTCTGCCTTCGACATCCCCTCCTCCATCACCCAGAGACCCAGCAAGCACAGTTATTGCAGTGGTCTCGGACCTATCTCAAAGGAAGAAGCCCAGAATGCCACTTTCTGCCCACAGCCCCAGCCAGTCCACACACAGTCACTAACCAGCCACCCAGTATTCAGCCAATGACAAGTGTTTTTATTAATTCCAGCAGTTTTACAGCTCGATCTTGGACATACTACACTTAAAGGCCACCCTTAATGTAGACTGGTAAAACCACAATGGAAAGTAGTCTGGTGATTCCACAAAAAAATTAAGAATAGAGCTACCATACAACCCAGCCATCCCTCTCCTGAGTATCTACCCGAAAAACTTGAAAACATGTATTCGCAAAGACATATGCACCCCTACATTCACTGTGGCATGATTCACAGTGGCCAACATGGAGACAACCTCAGTGCCCTGCAATAGAGGACTAGGTAGAGAAGATGTGGGACATGTGCCCAATGGGATACTACTCACCAAAAGAAAAGATGAAATACTGCCATTTGCAAGAACATGGATGGACCTTGAAAATATCATGCTACGTGAAATAGTCAGAAAAAGCTAAAAACCATGTGATTTCTCTCATATGTGGGGTATAAAACTGAAACTTGTAGACATGGCAGTGTGGTGGTTGCCAGAGGGAAAGGGGTGGGGGTGAAGGGGGCCTAATATATGGTGAACGGAGAAGATATGACTTTGGGTGGTGGGCACACAGGGCAATATCCAGGTCTTGTAACATAGAAACCCACACCTGAAACCTATATGTTCATATTAACCATTGTCACCCCAATAAATTTAATTTTAAAAAAACCCTCAAAAAAAGACCACCTTTCCCAAAAAGAACTCTTTTTGAACAAAAATAGAGCACTTTCTTAAGAGCCAACCAGCAAGGAGATGGCTTCCTTTACTTACCATATTCTTCTGGGACTTGCATCCCAAAAAGCCCCAGGCTCTTCAGTTTCTCCAATGTTTCCTTTGGGATTTTTCCCTCTTGGTCAATTTTTCGAGAGTCCACTGCCAACAGGAAATATCTTGATTAAACAAAATATAAGCTACATTTATACAAATACAAATAAACAGAACAATTTTTGTATAGTATACAATCCCAATTTCAAAAACTTTAAAACTGGAAATTATCTAGTCATGGTCATTCAGCATGTGTTCAATTTTATCTAATTATGCCAGAAAGATCTGTATTTTGAAAAATTACCAATACCAGGTTATACTGTTTTGTGTTCTGGGTGCTATTGACATGGATATATTCATCATGCAAAACTGCAGCAAAATAAACATTTATAAGATGTAAACTTTCTGCATACTAAATTTGAATTTTAAAAAATCACTACCATCCAGAAAATTAGAGAATAAGTACACAACTCCCAGAACAGCCCTAAAATGTTAGGCTAGAGAGCCAAACTCAAGGCAATGTGTCTAGGCAGTATGTTTTCAGGACCCGGGGTCTTTCACCACAGTCCACGGGTTCGATAACAGTTCAGTCTCTTTAACACCAATACTCACATTCATTACAGCAAAACTGAACAAGCACTAGCATTAGGTCTGTAATGTACACTTCTGTATGGATCAAGTTAGTATATTTTTAAATTGCCAACAAAATAAACATCATCACTAATATAAATCTTAAAAACCACCATTACTTACACTAACAAATGTTTATACACATGGGTCCCCAAGTAGAGTCCAAATCCTCATTTTCTATTTACTTTCAGTTTTATGACATATATAATTGTCACACAATAAACTGCACGTTTAAAATATATACTTTCAACTTCTGACATCTGTTCATATATGAAATCATCAAAAAACATTTCCTTTTCCACCAAGTTTCCTTGTGCTCCTTTGTGACTAGTCCTTTACATCTCCATCCCCTGACAACCAAAATTGTCCTTCTTATCTATAGACTAATTTGCATTTTTTGAGTTTTCTATAAATGGAATCACAAAGATGTATATTTTTGTTCTGGCTTCTCTGACTCAGCATAAGATCTTGAGACGTCTCTATACTGTGGCATGTATAAATCCTTCATTACGTTTTATTGTTCAATATTCTACTGAATGGATGTAAAATCATTTATCCGTTCACCTCCTGATGGACATTTGGGTGGTTTCCAGGTTTTGGCTATTAGAAATAAAACTTCTACTATAAACATTCATATTCAAGTTTATGTGTAGCTACATGTTTTCATTTCTCTGGGACCAGTAGTTTGGAGTGCAATGAATGGGCTGTATAGTATGGTATGTTTAACATTTGAGAAATTGTCAGTTCTGGGGAGACTTCTGCTTCCATCCAAGATAGAGCAAAAGGGGACTGGAGCCCTGGCTGGTGTTGCTCAGTGGTTAGAGCATCAGCCTGCACACCAAAGGGTCACTGGTTCGATTCCCGGTCAAGGGTACATACCTCGGTTACAGGTTCACTCCCCACCCCTGGCTGGGGCGTGTGCAGATGGCAACCAGTTGATGTGTCACTCTCACATCGATGTTTCTCTCTCTCTCTCTATCCTCCCCTGCTTCCCTCCCTCCCTTCTACTCTCTCTGAAAAGCAATGGAAATATCCTCAGATGAGGATTAAGAACAACAAAAAAATTTTAAAAGGGGGAGGACTATAAATACATAGGATTGTAAGAAAATACTATATGCCAAGAAAATGGACAACATGGGCAAAATGGATAAATTCCTGGAAACATACAATCTGCAAAACTGGAATCAGGAAGAATCAGAAAAGCTGAATATACCAATAACAACTAATGAAATTGAAGCAGTAATCAAAAAACTCCCAGCAAACAAAAGTCCTGGATCAGATGGCTTCACAGGCAATTTTACAAACCATTCAAAGAAAAAAATAATCCCTACCCTTTCCAAACTATTCCAAAAAATTCAAGCAGAGGGAAGGCTATCAAGCTCATTTTAAGAGGCCAGCATTATTCTAACTCCAAAACCAAATAAAGATACAATAAAAGAAGAAAATTATAGGCCAATGTCCCTGATGAACACAGATAGTAAAATTCTCAACAAAATATTAGCAAACCGAATCCAGCAATATATTGAAAAGATCATGCACCATGATCAAGGGGAATTTATTCCAGGAATGCAAGGTTGGTACAATACTCACAAATCAATAAATGTGATATAGTACATTAACAAAATGAAGGGTAAAAATTACACCATCCTGTCCTGGCCAGTGTGGCTCAGTGGTTGAACACTGTCCCATGCACCAGGAGGTCGCAGGTTCAAGTCCCAGTCAGGGCAAATGCCCAGGTTGTGGGCTCAATCCCCAGAGGGTGCATTCAGAAGGCAGCTGATTGATGTTTCTCTCTCCAGAAAAAGCATTTGATAAAATCCAGCATCCATTTATGATAAAACCTCTCAGCAAAGTGGGAACAGAGGGATCATACCTCAACATAATGAAGGCCATGTATGACAAACCTACGGCCAACATCACAATGGGTTAAAAACTAAAAGCATTTTCCTTAAAATCAGGAACAGGACAAGGATATCCACTTTCACCACTGTTATTCAACACAGTACTGGAAGTCCTAGGTACAGCAATAGGTAAAAAGAAGAAATAAAGGGCATCCAAATTGGAAAGAAGGAAGTAAAACTTTCATTATTTACAGGTGACATGATATTGTACATACAAAACCCTAACCCTAGCCCTAGCTGGTTTGGCTCAGTGGTTAGAGCGTCAGCCTGAGGACTGAAGGGTCTCGGGTTCAATTCTGGCCAAAGGCATGTACCTCAGTTGCAGGCTCGATCCCCAGCCCCGGTCAGGGGAAGGGGGTGTGTGGGAGGCAACCAGTCGATATGTCTCTCTCACATTGATGTTTCTCTCTCCCTCTCTCTCTCTCTTCCTCCCTCCTTCCGTCTCTCTCCCCCTTCCACTCTCTCTGAAAAGCAATGGCAAAAATGAAAAGCAATGGCAAAAAAAAAAAAAAAATCCCTAAAGACTCCACCAAAAGACTACTACATCTAATAAATGAACTTAGCAAAGTAGCAGGATACAAAATTAATATTCAGAAATTGGTGGCATTTTTAAATACCAATAATGAATTATCAGAAAGAGAAACTAAGAAAATAATCCCAATTATTATTGCAACAACAAAAATAAGGTACCTAGGAATAAGACCTTTACTCAGAAAACTATGGATCACTGAAGAAAGAAATTGAGGAAGATATAAATAAGTGGAAGAATATACGAGGTTCATGGACTGGAAGAATTAACATCATTAAAATGTCCATACTGCCTAAAGCAATCCATAGATTCAATGAAATCCCTATTAAGATACCAACGGCATATTTCACAGATCTAGAACAAATACTCCAAAAATTTACATGAAACCAAAAAAGACCCTGAATAGCTGCAGCAATCTTGAGAAAGAAGAACAAAGTTGGAAGGATGACAATACCGAATATCAAATTATACTACAAAGCCACTATTCCAAAACAGCCTGGTACTGGCATAAGAACAGGCATAGAGACCAATAGAATAGAACAGAGAACCCAGAAATAAATCCATACCCACTTGGTCAATTAATATTTGACAAAGGAGACACAAAAACACAATGTAGAAAAGAGAGCCTCTTCAATAAATGGTGCTGAGAAAATTGGACAGGCACATGCAAAAAAATAAAACTAGACCACCAACTTACATCATACACAAGAAACTCAAAATGAACAAAACACTTAAATGTAAGTCATGAAACCATAAAAATCCTAGAAGAAAATATAGGCAGTAAAATCTCAGACATCTCTCATAGCAATATTTTTGCCAATACATCTCCTCTGGCAAGTGAAACAAAGGAGAAAACAAACAAGTGGGACTACATCAAGCTAAAAAGTTTCTGCACGGCAAAGAAAACCATCAACAAAATGGAAAGAGAGCCCACTGTATGGAAGAACATATTTGTCAATGATATATGATAAGGGGTTAATTTCCAAAATATATAAACAACTTATATAACTCAATACCAAGGAGACAAAAGATCCAATTAAAAAATGGGCAAAGGGCCTGAAAAGACAGTTCTCCAAAGAGGACATAGAGACGGCCAATGTTCAATGTCACTAGACATCATAGAAATGCAAATTAAAACCACAATGAGGTCTCACCTCACACCTGACAGAACGGCTACCATCAACAAATCAACAAACATTAAATGTTGGCGGGAGTGTGGAGAAAAGGGAACCCTAATGCACTCCTGGTGGGGATGCAGACTGGTACAGCCACTATGGAAAACAGTATGGAGTTTCCTCAAAAAATTAAAAATGGGAACTGCCCAGCAATCCCACTTCTGTGAATATATCCTAAGAGTACCTAAACATCAGTAAACAGCCCAAGTGCCAATCAGCAGACGAGTGAATAAAAAAGCTGTGGTACATTTACACAATGGAATACCACGTGGCTACAAAAAACGAAAGAACTCTTACCTTTTGCAACAGTATGGATGGAACTGGAGGTTATTATGCTAAGTAAAATATGCCAAAGAGAGAAATAGCAGTTTCATATGATCTCACTTATATGTGGAATGTATTGAACAAAATAAACTGACAAATAAGAACCAGAGGCATGGATGAATACATAGAACAGCGTGACAGCTGTCAGAGGAGAGGGAGATGGGGGGATGAGGGAACGACTTGGTGAAGAAGGTGAAGAGCCTGGCTGGGTGTGGCTCAGTGGTTGAGCATCGACCTAGGATCCAGGAGATCATGGTTCAATTCCCAGTCAGTGTTCATGCCCGGGTTGTTGGCTCGATCCCCAGTTGGGGACATGCAGGAAGCAGCCCATCAATGACTCTCTCATCACTGATGTTTCTATCTCTCTCTCTCCCTCTCCCTTCCTCTCTCTGAATTCAATAAAGATATATTTAAAAACAAAAAACCCACAACAACTTAGTTTTTAAAAAAAGGTGAAAAGATTAGCCAAAGAACATATATGCATAGCTCATGGATACAGACAACAGTGTGGTGACCACCAGAGGAACAGGGGGTGGGGGTTGTGTGGAGGTGGGCAAAGGGGGGAGGATGGGGAACATCTGTAATAGTGTCAACAATAAATCTTTTATAAAAAAGGAAAATTCCAGAAATAGAAATATATACAGAAGTGGAATTTCACATCACTGTAAAAATAATTTTTTAAAGATCAATTGATGTCCCAATACTAGCATAAATCAGTAATTAAAAATTTAAAAACAATTTATAGCAACATAAGAAAATGTTTAAATACTTATGGAAATGTTTTTATAAACCATCAAGAAATGTTCAGGATCCCTGGCTGGGTGACTCAACTGGCTGAAGCATCATCCCGTGCACCAAAAAGGTTGTGGGTTCAATTCCCAGTCAGGCACATATGGCTGGAGCCGTACGGGACGCAACCATCTCTAACTCCCTTCTCTCTACAGAAGTCAGTGAACATATCCTTGGGTGAGGATTAAAAAAAATTAAAAAAAGAAAAGTTAAGGAGTCCTGGCCTGGTAGCTGATTAGAGCAATCCAGTCAGGGCACATACAAGAATCAATTAATAAATGCATAAATAAGTGGAACAAAAAATCAGTCTCTGTCTCTCTCCCCCCCCTTCCTAAAATCAAAACAATTTTTTAAATTTAAGGATAATTTGACAAACCATCAAAAAACTTTTGACAAAAGGTTTTTTGACAAAAAGTCAAGGTTTATACACTGACAACTACATGCAAAATGCGACTGAAATAAATATTTATAAATAAGCATCAAGAAAATGGAGATATACCATGATCATGGACCAGAAGATTCAATATTGTTATAATCTTAATTCTCCCTTAAGCTGATTTACAGATTTCTTGTAATCCCAGCAGGTCTTTTAGTCAAAATTGAAAAGCTGATTCTAAAATTCAGAAGGAAATGCAAAAGACCTAGAGAAGCCAAAACAACTTTAGAAAAATACAGAGTTGGAGGACTAACACTAGCCAGATTCAAGCCTTATTTCAAAGCTCAGTAAAGACTATGCAATATTTGCATAAAGATAGGCAAGCCGTTTGACAAACAGGATTCAGAAACAGAGCCACACATAAATGGTCAAATACTTTACTTCCAATTTTTCATATTGTGCTAAATACACATGACTCAACCATCTTTTAAGTATGCAGTTCAGTGGTATTAAGTACATTCGTATTAGTGTGTGACTATCACCACCAGCTCTCTTATTTCCCAAAAGGAAACTCTATACCCATCAAACAATAAATCCCATTTCCTTCTCCCCACAGACCTTGGCAATCACCATTCTGCTTTCTGTCTCTGTAAATTTAACTACTCTAAGTTACTCATGTAATCGAAATCACAGTATTTGTCCCTTTGTGACTGGCTTATTTCGCTAAGCATAATGTCCTCAAGATCCATCCATGTTGTCACAGGTGTCAGAACTTCCTTCCTTTTAAAGGCTGAATAACATTACACTGTATGCAGATACTACATTATGCTTATCCATTTATCTGACAATCTGTGTCTTTGGATCTAAAATAAGCTTCCTGCAAACTGCATATAGTTGGGTCACTGTTTTTTATTGTGGTTTTTTTAAAATCCATTCTTGCAATCTGTATCTTTCCATCAGTTTAATCCGTTTACTTTCAAAGTAATTACTTTTGTTATTTTGCTACTTGTTTTCTATCTGCCTTATATCTTTTTTGTCCTTCATTTCTTATGTTACTGTCTTTTGTGTTTAGTTGTTTTTGCAGTAAAATGTTTAAACTGTTCTCATTCTTTTTGCCTATATTCTTTGGCTATTTTCTTTATGATCACTATGGGGAACACAATTAACATGCTAAAGTTATAGCACTCTAGTTTGAATTTATACCAGCTAAACTTCAATAACATACTAAACTTCTGTTCCTTCCATGACTCCACCCTTATCCCTTTCCCTTACTGTCACAAAATTGCATCTTTATACATTGTGTCCAAAAACATAAATAATTCTTTTACATGCATTCTTTTAAATTACACAGAAAACAAAATGTGGAGTTACAAACCAAAGTTGCAATGATACTAACTTTTAGACTAATAATATTTTAAATGAATCAGTCTCTTAAATTGTGTAGAAAACAAAAAGTAGAGTTACAAACCATTATTATAATACCAGCTTTTATCATTGCCCGTATATTTACCTTTATTAAGATCTTTATTTCTTTATACAGCTTCATGTTACTATCTGGTGTCCTTTCAGTTCAACCTGCAGAACTCCCTTTAGCATTTCTTGCAGGCAGTTCTAGTGGTAACAAGCTTCCCCAGCTTTTATCTGGGAATGTCTTCATTTCTCCTTTACTTTTAAAGGACAGCTTTGCTGAATACAGGATTCTTGGCTGAGTTTTCTATTAGCACTCTGAATATACTGGCCCACTGCCTTCTTGCCTCCAAAGTTTCTGATGAGAAATTTGTGTATAATCTTATTGAGGATCCCTTATGTGACCAGTTGCTTCTCTATTGCTGCTTTTAAACTTCTGTCTTTGGGCAGGTTGATTATAATGTGTCTTGGTGTATTAGTTCATCCTGTTTAGAGTTTACAGAGTTTCTTGGATGTCTGTATTCACGCCTTTCACAAAAGTTGGAACACTGTCAGTCATTATTTCTTCAAATATTGTCTGCCCTTTCTCTCTTCTCTTCCTGGGACTTCACAATGCATATGCTGGTCGGCCTGATGGTGTTCCACAGGTCCCTTTAATTCACATCAATCTTTTTTCATTCTGCTTCTTGACTTGATAATTTCCATTGTTATGCCGATTCTTTCTTCTATCTTTACAAATCATCCTTTCAATTCTTCTAGTAAATTTTTCATTTCAGTTATTGTAATTTTCAGCTCCAGAATTTCTCTTGGAATTTCTCCCTTGATTGATACTTTCATTTTGTTCATACATCATTTTCTTGACTTTCTCCACATCTCTTAATTCTTTGAGCATCTTTAGACAGCTGCTTTAAAATCTTTGTCTCATAAATCCTTCCATCAGGTCTTTTACATGATATATTCTTTGAATAGACCTGCTTATTTGTATGCTTTGCAATTTTTTGTTGCTGTTGAAAACTGGACATTTGAATCTGATAATGTTGTAACTCTAGAAATGAGTTTTTTCCCTCTTCCCCAGGATTTGCTGGGGTGTTTTTTTTTTTGCTTTTTTGTGTCTTTTTTTAACTGAAATGTTTTTGACACATAACACTGTGTAAGTTTAAGGTGTACAACATGTTGATTTGATACATTTCTTTGTCACAAAATGACTGGCTTTGTAGCCTTAGCTAATAACTCAAACATGTCACATAACTATCTTTTTGTGTGTGTAATGGGAATAATTAAGATCTAGTCTCTTAACACGTTTGATGTTTATAATACAGCATTGTTATCTATGATTACTATACTGCGCATTAAATCTCTATGTACTGGTTGCAAGTCTGTACCCTTTAAACAACATCTCTCCTATTCCCTCACTCCATAGTCCCTGGTACCATCATTCTACTCTGTTTTTACGAGTTCAGCTTTTTTAGATTCCATATATAAGCAGTATCATAATAGTATTTGTCTTTCTACTGCCTCACTTATCTCACTTAGCATAATGTCCTCAAGGTCCCTCTATGTGATCACAAATGGCAGGAACTCCTGCCTTCTCATGGGTGAATACTATTCCATTGTATGTACAACACACATACACCATATGTATTCCATTCATCTCTTGACAGGCACTTAGGTTGTTTTCATGTGTTGGCTTATGAAATAAACATGGAGTGCATATACCTCTTTGATATCCTATTTTCATTTCCTTTGGGTACATATGCAAAAGTGGAATTGTTGGATCTTATGGTAGTTCTTTTATTAATTTTCTGAGGAACTTCCATACTGTTTTCCACAGTGACTGCACCAGTCTGCATTCCCACCAACTGTGTACAAGGCTTCCTTTTCCTTCACATCCTCTCCCACCCTTGTTATCATCTGTCTTCTTGATGATATTAGCTGTTCTAACAGGTGCAATTTTTATTTGTATTTCCCTGATGATGATGATGATTCATTATGAGTTCTTTATACATTTTGGATATTAACCCTTGATACATGGTTTGCAAATACTTTCTCCTATTCCATAAGTTGACATTTCATTTTGTTAATTGTTTTCTTTGCTGTGCAGAAACATTTAAGTTTGGTGTAGTTCCACATACTGGTTTCTGGTTTGTTTGTGAGTTTGGTTTGGTTTTGTTGGGGTTTTTCGGGGGGGGCGGTATTTTATATTTTTTATTGATTTCAGAGAGAGGAAGGGGGAGGGAGAAAGAGAAACATCAATGATGAGAGTCACTGATTCACTGCCTCCTGCACGCCCCCTGCTGGGGTTGGAGCCTACAACCCAGGCACGATCCCTGACCAGGAATAGAACCAGGATCCCCTGGAACATAGGTTGATGCTCAACTGCTGAGCCATGCAGGCCAGGCTGTTGTTGTTTTTAATTACTGTGAACTATGTCTGTGCCAAGGATCAACCTGAGGTATAAATTTAAAATCTTTTCTGAGATTGTGTCTTTCCCTGGGAATGTGTGGTGAGCCTCTAATTTCCCGCATATATGGGGTTGCTTTTGAATGTCCTACTCTTCAATCAGATTCCCAAAAGAAAGGGAAAAAATTAAGGGGGGGTATTCTTTTGTTTTTTTATCTATTTATCTATCTAGTTAGTTATTTTAATCTTCACCCAAAGGTATGTTTTAAAGAGAGAAAGAGAAGAGAAGGAGGGAGGGAGGGAGAAAAACACTGAAGTAAGGAACATCGATCAATTGCCTCCCATAAGCACCCCACCCTGGGATCGAACCGAGGGGGCGGGCAGAGGGAAACATTGAAGTGAGAAACATCAATCGCCTCCCATAAGCACCCCAACCTGAGATCAAGCCCACAACCTAGGTATGTCCCTAGGCCAGGAATCAAACCTGAAACTTTGTTGGTGTATGGGAAACCTAGCCACCCAGCCAGGGCAGGCAAGGCATTCTTTTATTTTTATTTTTTAATTTATGTTTATGGTTGAAAGTATTACAGGTGTCCCATTTTCCCCCCATGAGCCCCCTCCACCTCGCTCCCATCCCCTCCCCAGAACTTCACCCCATTATTGTCTGTGTCCATGGGTTATACATAGATGCACATAACTTCTTTGGTTAATCTCTTCCTACCCTCCTTCCCTCTTCTCTCTGAGATATGACAGTCTGTTGCATGCTTCAGTGTCTCTGGGTCTATTTTGTTTGTCAGTTTCTTTTGTTCATTAGCTCCTTCTTAAAGAAGACCCTTCAACACTTCCTGTAGTGTTGGTCTGGTGGTGATGAACTCTTTCAGCTTTTTCTTATCTATGATGCTCTTTATCTGACCTTCAGTTCTAAATGAGAGCTTTGCTGGGTAGAGCAATATTGGTTTTGGTCCTTGCTTCTCATCACTTTGAATATTTCTGGCTACTCCCTCTGGCCTGCAAAGTTTCTGTTGAGAAATCAGCTGACAGCCGTATGGGTGCTCCCTTGTAGGTAATTAACTACTTTTCTCTAGCTGCTTTTAAGATTCTCTCTTTGTCTTAACCTTTGGCATTTTAATTATGATGTGTCTTGCTGTGGGCCTCTTTGGGTTCCTCTAGTTTGGTACTCTCTGTGCTTCCTGGACTTGTCCTACCAGGTAGGGTGAAAGAAATAGACTTCCTGTGTTATTTTTTCAAATAGGTTTTCAATTTCTTGCTCTCTCTCTTCTCCTTCTGGCACCCCCATAATGCGAATGTTGGGCTGCTTGATGTCGTCCCAGAGACTCCATACAATATCTTCATATTTCTGGATTTTTTTTTCCTTTTTGCTCTTCTGGTTGGGATTTTGCTTCCTCATATTCTAATTTGCTGATTTGATTCTTGGTGTCCTCTACTCTACTGTTCATTCCCTGTAAATTATTCTTCATTTCAGTTCATGTGGCCTTCCTTCCTTATTGTTACTTTATTATGTCATTGATGATCTCGCTAGTTTCCTTAACAGTCTTACTAAGATCCTTAAGCATCTTTATAAACATTGTTTTGAACTCTGTATCTAGTAGCTTGTTTGGCTCCATTTCATTTAGTTCATTTTCTGAAGATTTCTTCTGTTCTTTCATTTGTGACATGTTTCTTTGCCTCTGCATTTTGGCTGCTTCCTGGTTTTTGTTTCTATGTATTAGGATGAGCTGCTATGTCTCCTGGACTGTGTACAGTGGTCTTGTGTAGTACGTGTCCTGTAGGGTCCATTGGCTCAGCCTCCCCAGTACCTGAGCTGGGCCTTCTAGGTGCTCCCGTGTGGGCTGTGTGCCCTGTTGTAGATGAGGCTTGGTTGCTCTTGGCATCACTGGGAGGAACTGACGACCAGGCCAATCAGCTGTGAGAACCAGCTGCAACTACAGCTAAAGAGCTTCTGTGCTGGAGACACCCCTATGGAGCAGGATTTACTTCAATGGGGCTTTGGTGTGCACCGAGCCCACCCCTTAAATGTGTTACTCATGGATGTGGTAGGGTTGTAATCCAGGGTGGTTGAAGCTCCACTGGGTGCACTATCTCTGGGGCCTCCTGGGAGGTGCAAAGTTAGCCACTGCCTGTGCCCTGCCCAGGGCCACCTAGGATGAGCAACACAGCAATCCACAGATGGATGCTACTTGTGTTGGGTTCAGAGGTGCTCAGGAGAAGCCAAACTATGAACCAATGCAGGCTACCATTAGTGCCACTTATCAAGAGGTATTGGCATGCTGAGGCCAGCTACTTGTTTGAGAGATTTGAGGAAAGTACTAAGCCTGAGGCAAGAGAGGCCACTTGTAAAGAAAAGCCACTGGAAATGGCTTGGATGAGCCTGCAAGTAAGGAGAGATAGGGTCTCAGGGAATCACCAGGGCTAGGCAAAAGGTGAGTCAGGCTGATGGGTATTCAGGTGTGGTACCTGCCTGCTAGCTCTATAAGGGGAGGGCTCATTAAAGGAGCAATGCCTCTGCCAGCTCTTCTGTCTGGGAGAAAGCTGCCCCTCCAGCTCTCACCCTGATTCCAGGTAAGTTAGTTCCTCTCCAAATATCCCAGGTTCCTTTCAAGCTGCTGCCCAGAGTTGGAGCTCAGAGGGAGTGAGTCCGAGTGAGTCCACACACCGGCCCTTTAAGAAGAACTGCCTGGGACTGCAGTAGCTTCAGCCTTTTTCAGCCACAATCCCCACTGGTGTTTACAGCCAGAAGTTGTGGGGACAACTCTTCTCGGCACTGGAACCCTAGGCTGGGGGTCCTGATGTGGGGCTAGGACGCCCTGCTTCTCCGGGAAACCTCCACTTCTGAGATATCCCTCTCAGTTTTTAACCGCTGCACCTGGGAGTGGGACTGCAGCTACGTATTTGCGATTCCGCCAGACTCCGCCCATCTCCACCCCTCCTATCCTTCTCCTGTGTTTCTTCTTTAATTCCCTAGTTGTAGGACTTCTGTTCAGCTAGATTTCAAGAGGTTCTCAATGATAGTTGCTTTGTATTTTATTTTTAATTTTGATGTGGTTGTGGGAGGCAGCTGGTACCACGGTTACCTATGCCACCATCTTGTTGTCCCTAAAATCTGGCATTCTTTTAAATCCCCTGGAAGTTATTTCAGCCTTTGGGTACAGGCTTGTAACAATGGGGGAGGTGCAAAGACAATGGCCTCTGCCTCTTTGTCTACACCTATGTAATCAGAAGCAGCTATCAAGAGCACAGATGCCCAATATTTGATCACAGAGTCTTTTTTGCCCACTCTGGCTCCCACAAGTTGTGTGTAAGCTGTTCTAGGAATGAGTTCACAGCTGCCTACTTCAGGGCTGGGGTGGGGGCTAGGTAGCTGCTACTGTGCTCAGAGCTAAAATCTATCTAAATTAACTGCAAGTTACTATCCAAGCCTTCCCCTGAAGTTGCAAACCTTCAATCAAATCCAGAGCTACAAAGCAGTTACACAGAGAGAACCTGTCAGTACAACTGCTGTCTAGGTGGGAAGATCGATTTCTGATGCTCCCCACTATATTCTCTCCCCAGAATCCTCTGGTCAGTTGATTTTTGACAAAGGTACCAAGTCAATTATATGGAAAAAGGGCAATCTTTTTAATACATGCTGCTGGAAGAATTAGACAGTCGTATGCAGAAAAATCATCCTGAAAACTTTACCTCACAGAATACACAAAATTAACTGGAAATGGATAATAAATCTAAAAGTTAAAAATATAAACCTTCAAAAAAGAAAACGTAGACAAAAAAATCATCGATTTCACAGATCTCTCATTTATAATTAAAAAAAAAAAATCAAGAATTACAAAAGAATACATTTAATCAACATTTAAAACTTTTGCTCTTTATAAGATACTGAAAGTTTTTAATGCATACAATATGTGATAGATACCAAAAAAAAAAGAAAGAAATTCAGATGGCAAATAAGCCTATGAAAAGATGCCCAACATCATTAGTCACTTAGTGAAATGCAAATTATAATCACAACGATACCACAACATATCCACTAGAATGGCTCAAGTTTAAGTGACTGACCAAATCAACCATACCAAGTGTTGGTGAAAATGTGGAGCAACTGGAACTTTAATACACGGCTAGTGGGAAGGTAAAGTGGTAACCAGTTTGGAAAATAGTTTGGCAGTTTCTTAAAGAGTTAAACATACACCAATCATATGATTCAGACATTCTACTCCCAGGTATTTGTCTACACCAGCCTCAAAAAAAATGTTCACATCTTTTTATGATATATAAATCTGGTTACATACCAAATGTTAATTAACAGACGAGTGGATAAACAAGTTTTAGTACATTCATACAAATAAATACTAGTCAGCATTAAAAAAAATAAACTATCGATACATGCAACATAGGTGAACCTCAAAATTATGCTGAAAGAAGCTGGAGAAAAACAAACATAATGTATGATTCTATTTAAATAATATTCCTGAAAATGCAAACTAATGTACAGTGAGAGCAGATTAGTGGTGGCCTAGAGACAGGGAGGGAATGAAAGGGGCCTGAGAAAACTTTTAGCAGTAATAGATACGTCTATGGCCTTAATCGTGTTGATGATTCCTTGGAAGTTCACATATGTCAAAATTTATCAAACTCTATACTTTAAATATGTGCAACTTACTGTAAATCAATTATACCTCAACAAAGCTTTAAAAAAACCCAACAGCCCGGCCGGGCGTGTCTCAGCGGTTGAGCGTTGACCTAGGATCCAGGCAATCGGGGTTCGATTCCCGGTCAGGGCACATGCCCGAGTTGCAGGCTCGATCAATGACTCTCATCATTGATGTTTCTATCTCTCTCCCTCTCCTTTCCTCTCTCTGAAATCAATAAAGATATATTTAAAAAATTAATTAAAAAAAATAAAATAAAAATAAAAATTAAAAAAACCAACAAATAAGATAATGAAAGTTTAAATAAAAGAACAAAGACTAAGGAACTAAGAAAAGATACAAGAAGGTAACTAGAAAAAAAAACAGGCACAAATATTTCTAAATAACAAAAGACGTATATATACAACTAAGCAACTTTTTAAACTAGCATCATACCAACAGTTAATGATTTAGAACTACAGTCCTGGAAGGGTGCCTGGGGGACCTGGGACACTTCCAAGGAGTCCACAGTGTCACAATATTTTAATAAGAGTAGTAAGATGTTCTTTGCCTTTTTAATTCAAATTCTGTCATGAGGATACAGTGGAGTTTTCCACAGGACGCATGACATATATCGCAGATTAAATGCATACACAGATATTGAGAATTCAGCTGGATTCCACCTGGTTCTAAATGAATTCCCATATCTGTTGCTGCATATTACAATAAATCAAATATTAGAAAGACTCACAAAACTATAAAAAATACCACTTGTCACTATTTTTTGTTTGGGAATATTATTTTTCATTAAAAATATTGTTGATGTTGATATGTAACGGGTTTGTTATTTTTAAATAAAATAATAAGTGAACACAGTATTTGTTGAATTTCTGTTTTAATTTCTAATAGGGCACATATCGCTAGATAAAACCCACATGAACAAGAATTCTTCGGGGTCCTCAGTTTGATAAGCACTGCTGTTAATCATCACTGCTCCCCACAAGCTCCTCAGGGTTGGTTGACCACCCTAAGGGAGGGATTCTGCCATCTACACTGTTATCCTCAACCTGCAGTCTGCAGCCTGCTGCTGGTCCACAAACTATTCCTGGCTCATAATAAGTTAAGTACAGAAATTGAGAGAAAACTTTTAGGAATATTTACAACAGCTTTACACCGATATTCAACTAAGTGCATATGGGCTTGTATTTCATAAGTCCTTGGCTTTGTTCATTTCATTTTTCTAGTTGTTTGTTAGTATTATATTTTACAGAAGTGTCATATGAAACATTTTAGAAATGTTTAGAAGTGGTCCTTCACCACAGATACATTGAGAAACATTGAAATATAATTAAACAGCCACTGGGATAATCCTTAAAGCAAAATACTTCAACAGACACTATTTCCCCATGATTAAGACACTCCAGAGAGCTTCCCCTCTGTATACAGCTTCTAATATAAATATCAAAGCATCACCCTTAAAATGGAAATTGGTAATGATAAAGAAAATCATACATACCCTCTTCAGTGAAGAATTTTTCTATGGGTCCCACAAACTGATTGATTTCATTAAGTTCATCTTGGCTAACTTCTGGAAACGGGAAAACTTCTTTCTAAAAATGATAAATACTCAGTAAAAACTCATTTTTAGCAACTTTCCATAGTTGTAATATCAATCAAAAAGGAAGGAAACAGACTTGCTAGGTTCCATATCTGATAGGCAGGACATAACTAACTGAAGGAACAAGAAAGCAAACCACAGAAGGTGCTTAGGACACGGGAACTGCGCATTACTCTCCACCACCGAAAAGTCCTCCTCCCGACTCGGCAGGTTTACAGTGACTTTGACTGTTTTCCTCATCAGTAACAAGTTATGATGATGTTCCCATGAAACAAAGAGGCCTGCCTAAAATTTCAAAGCCCTGGGTTCTGTTACTTGATCTGCAGCTTACTAACTGTATGGCCTTCACCAAATCTCTACCTCTCTATACTTCTATTTTCTCATCTGTAATACGCAGGTACTATTTACTCAATGCCATTGTGAGAATCATGGAAGACAGTTGGTATGAAAGCTCTTTACTAAAATGTAAATTTTACATTAGTTATTTTGTGAGTTCAAAGATGCTGCAGCTGACATGAGTATAGTGTGGTTACAAGATCTGACATCTTGTCAGGTTACCATCTAGTTGCATATTCTAGCCTCCACTCCTCCTGCTCGATGACAGCTGTTACTTGAACTGAATATGCAAGGTAACGGTCACTGAAGGAGGCACAGACATTGAGCCAGATCAACCTTAACTCAACCCTGGCTCTGCCACTTCTTAGATGTACAATTTGGATATGTCACACAACCTTTGTTAGTGTGAGCTGTGAGGCTCAAACCAGATAATGTGTCCTAGAAAATAAAGTAATTGTAATTGTATGTGTCAGATACTGGCTCTTGCCTTGACCTCATACCTGGAAAAGAAATTAGCTTCAATTCTCTGTCTCAAATCAATGAGTGGCCAATATTTCTGGCTGGCCCAGGATTCCCCACTGGGCCATCACTATATGTTACCTAAAATCATCCTATTGTGTCCATAGACCTTCAGGCTTTTTGGGCTCCAGATATTCCTGCCAGCATGACATGAGTATTCGGATCTGGATCTGCAGCTGCTAAGAAGTGATGTTCCAGATGACAGGCTGCTAGCTCCCAGAAGCCCTGCCTCTCCTCATGGCACCTCTCATCCAGTGTCTCCAGACAAGGTCTTCAAAGCAAAGGAATCTTCATTCTTCCCCCTCCAGCCCTTGAATATCTAATCAGCCACAAAACATTGCTGAGTCTAGTAACATGCTCCCAAATCTGTTTTCTCCTCTCAGGCCCCATGACTACAGGTTTGTATGTGGGAGCCTACCCAAATGTGAGAACTGACTTAAAGGAACTCCTGCCTCCAGGCCCCCTGACCCTGCCCTCAAGACTGTTTAGAAAAAAAATATGCTAACTCTACTTACTTTGCAGCCTCACAAAACAAAGCCAGCCCCTTAGCTGAATATACAGAGTCTCAACCCACTGTACTTGCCTTCACAGCCTCATGGGTTCACCTGAGCCTTGAGCAATGAGCTGAGTTAGAAGAAGATTATAAGGTTATTCTGGTACTAATGAGCACTCCAGATGAGAAAAGAGAACAGCCTGGGAACTAGTTGGCCCTCAAATACAACCAAATGATAACTTCTACAAGAAAAGAGATCACAAGTGGTTGTAAAAGGAAATCTCTGATATCAATGTTCAAAAACTGAATGAGGTGCCTTATGGGTGCTGGGTTTAATTTCCAACAGCAGTTTTCAAATTTTTAAAGCAGTAAAACATGTTTTTCAACTAAATTTAGTACAAAAACCAAACACGTAAAACAGATGTTTATCTGTAAAACAGATAAAACCTGCTCTGGTTGAAACTGCAGATGGGGAGAAAGGTCACCCAAATGTCTCCCGCTCAAATTCCCACTGGTCCCAGCAGTAGCCCAAGGGGCACTTCCATGAATAGTGAAGGTCCAACTGAGGGCAGTGTGACAACAACTGATCTAGATGACATCAAAAGTCTCTTTCTATTCTCAGATTCTAAGCAGCTCAGATACCATGTTCCTGCTCAAACCCCAATAATGCTGTGAGAGATGATGTTGACCTAAATCAGGACAATGGTGGTAAAGGTACTTAAAAGTGGTCGGATTCTAAATATAATCTGAAGGTAGAGAAGAATAAGATTTGTTGTCAGATTAGTTGTGGATTATGAGAGTAAGAAGCATCAAAGGTGACTCCAGGTATTTGGCCTGAAAAAGTTGAACAACAGAGTCTCCACCATCTATGATAAAGAAGACTGGTAGCAGGAGCGGGACTGGGTGGGGAGAACAGTAACTTAGTTTTGCATATATTAAATTTGAGATGCCTATTAGACATCTAAGTGAAGTTTTTAATAGAAAGGTAGACATAAAAGGAGTTTGGAATTCAGAGGAGAAATCTGAACTGGAGAAATAAATACGTGACATCAGGATATTGGTAGTATTTAAAGCAGCAATAATGAATTCGGTCATCCAAGGTAGGATCGTACATGAAAAGATCTACAGGCTGAGTCTTAGAGAACTCCAGCTCTGGCAGCTACCATTACTGGAAGGAGAACAAAGCCATAAATGCACAAACCAGCCTCTCCTAGTCCACCCACCCTCACACATCACAGCAGAGCCTGACAGAGGCATCTGAGAGACCTCAGATAGGACAACACTACTGTTAGCATCTAGTTACAAGAGGAAGTGCTAGGTTCTTGAGGGCACAGAACCACATCACCTACCATACTCTCACATAGGAATGGTGCCCTGTAACTGAGGCAACCTGATTACAAAGGGGATCTTCCCACATCACCAGAAAATGCAGAGCATTTTCCATGGCCTAGTCAAAACCACCCCTAAAGAGATCGTTGAAGCCCTAAATATACTACTAAGAGAAAATGAAAACTTGCACTTCGGTGATACCCACTGGAAAAGAAAAGAAAAATTTCTTATTATCAACCAGCTAAACACACAAGTGTCAAACACATTTTTAAAAAGCAGATTTCATTCCCACATATGTCTAGGCAGAGAAGTGATTCATCATGAATAACCAAGATAACATGGTAGCTCAAAAAGAAGATGAAAATCTCCAGAAAATAAACTTAAAGACATGGAAATATGTGATTTAAATAACAGAGAATTCAAGATTGCAGTTCTGAAAAAAAAAGTCAACAAGATACATGAAAACTCAAAAAGGGAGTTTAATGAACTCAGAAATAAAAATCAATGAAAAAAGGACTACTTTATCAAAATGATTAAAACTACAGAAAAGAACCAAACAAATTCTGAGGCTGAAAAACTAAATAAAAGAGATGAAGAATAAACTAGCAAGCTGAGGAAATAAAGCTAACCAGGAGGAGGAAAGAATTAGACATCAAAAATAGAAATACAGAAATGGCTCAGATGACAGAAGAGAAAGATTTATAAAAAATAAAAGAACGCTACAAGAACTACCTGACTCCATCAGATAGAACAATATAAAAACAATGGGTATACTAGAAGGAAACAGAAGTCTCTCTACCAATGACCTCACTGTGTGACTCCAGGTATGCGATGAAATTTCCAAGTCCTGTCCTTCCCATGCACAGCCAAGCCCAGGAGAGGCAACCACAAACTGTAGATCACTTGTAACTTGAAACGGGTTGTCAAGGGCCAGGGACAGATAGCATCTCACGTTGGCCTGCACCAGAGTCCCTCCCAAGAGGCTGAGAACCAACACACCAAGTGGCCAGCTTCAGACATCAAAGAAGAACCCAACAAACTTCACAAACAGTGTATCCAAAAGGGGATAGCAGCAGTACCTGCAGAGAAGCTTGCATGCCATGGTCAGGGTTGAGCCTCTAAAGCAGCCAGCCTGAGGATCAATCCCACGCACAGATTCAATAACAACTGGAGGGCCCACAAAACCCACACAAAGGACATTCCTAGAGCACCCAGCTCAGAAGATCAAGGAGACTGCACCACTAGGTCCCACAGGACACCTACTACATAAGGCCACCCCACGAAGACTGGGTGTCATGGCAGATATATTTGATACATAGAAACAAACACAAGGTGGCCAAAATAGGGAGACCAAAAAACAGGCCCCAAATGAAAGAACAGGAGAATTCTCCAAAAACGAGCGAAATGAAATGGAAGCAAGCAATCTATCAGATATAGAGTTCAAAGTAATAGTTATAAGGATGCTCGAGAAACTTAGAGAGAACTACAATAGCATGAAAAAGGACATATAAATCATGAAAAAGAGTTAGTTGGAGTGGAGATGGCCTGGGGGGACAAGGGCAGATGACAGATGGAGGGGCTCAATGGAGGGGGACATCTATAGTACATTCAACAATAAAAATATATATTTTCAAAAAAGTTAGTTAGAAATAAGAAATACCATATCTTACAACAAGAATAAACTGAAAAAATAGGTAGGTTGAATGAAGCAGAGGATCAAATCAGCGATTTGGAAGACAAGGTAGAAAAAAAAACCACAATCAGACCAGCAAAAACAAAAGTGAATTTTAAAAATGAGGATCGTTTAAGGGAACTTTGGGACAACAAAAGGGTAATAACATCTGCATTAAAGTGGTGACAGAAGAAGAGAGAGACCATTACTTGAAGAAATAATGACAGAAAATTTATCTAACGTGGTGAAGACAAAAGACCCAAAAGTTCGTAAATCACAGAGTCCCAAACAAGATGAACCCAGAGGCCCACACCAAGATACATTATAATTTAAATGGCAACGGTCAAAGAAAAAGAGAGAATCTTTTTTGTTGTTAATCCTCACCCAAGGATATTTTTTCCATTGATTTTTAGAGAGAGTGGAAGAGACTGAGAAAGAAAATCATCATTGTAAGAAAGACACATCAATTGGTTGGCCCACATGTGCCCAGCCTCAGGCCAGGGATCAAGCCTGCAACCAAGGGACATGCCCTTAATCAGGAATTGAACCTGAGACCCTTCAGGTGGCAGGCCAATGCTCTAACCACGGAGCAAAACCGGCTAGGGCCAAAAAGAGAATCTTAAAAGCAGCAAGAGAAAAGCAGTTAATTACCTACAAGAGAGCTCCCATAAGACTATCAGCTAGTCTCTTAACAGAAACATTCACGCCAATAGGGACTGGCATGAAATATTCAAAGTGATGAAAAGCAAGGAACTACAACCAAGATTACCTAACCCAGCAAGGCTACCATTTAAAAATTAAGGAGAAACAAAGAGCTTCCAGACAAGAAAATTCTAAAGGAGTTTGTTACCACCAAACCAGTATTGCAAAAAATGTTAAAGGCCTGCTTTAAGAAGTAGGAGGAGGGGAAAAATATCAGAAGAACATAGTTAAAAGGCAATAAAATAAAAAGGCAATAAATACTTATTTATCAATAATCACTTAAATATAAATGGCTTAAACAAAAGACACAGGGTAGCTGAGCTACTAAGAAAGCAAAACCTATATACATGCTGTCTACAAAAGACCTACCTCCCCCCAAAAATAAACACAGACAAATTGTAAAGTGATGGGAAAAGATATTTCATGCAAATGGCGGGGGGGGGGGGGGGCTAATAACACTTGTATCTAACAAAATAGACTTTAAAACAAAAGGTACAGTAAGAGACAAAGGACACTATAAAAGGATAAAGAAAGCAATCCAACAAAAGAATATAACACTTACAAACATTTATGCACCCAACATAGGAGCACCTAAATATCTAAAGCAAATCTTGATGGACATAAAGAGAGAGGTCAAAAGTAATATAGTCACAGTGGGGACTTTTTTTAAATTGTCACCTGAGGATAGGTTTTTATTAACTTTAGAAAGAAAGGAAAGGGAGGGAGGAATGAAGGGAAGGAGGAATAGAGTGAAAGCGAGGGAGAGGAACACAGATGTGAGCAAGAAACAGTCCATCGGTTGCCTCCCACATGCACCCCAACTGAGGAGCAAACCCATAACCAACTAATGTGACCTGACAGAGAATAGTGCCCACAATTTTTTGGTATGTGGGATGATGCTCCAAACCAACCAAGTCACATGGCCAGGGCAATAGTACGGGAATTTAACACCCACTGACATCAATGAATAGATCTACACACAGAAAATCAACAAGGAAACAGAGCCTGAAATCTCACACTAGAGTGATGTCAATGGAATGGTGGCGTGAGAAATTCCCTTGGCGTCTCCCACTGATGTTTCAACAAGTTAACCAACAATAGCTCAACAAAGAAATCCCTGCTCAACACAGAGGCACGCCTCAGAAACCGCGCATTGAAACATCTAAAATTGAGAAACTGGGGATAAGCTGGGAGAGTAGAAGGGAGGAAAGCTCAGACTGCCCTCAGACATAGCCCTGCATCTGGAAGCTACCAGCGCAGCCAGGAAAGGGGAGGAAGCTTACATCAGTAGGCGCTTCCTTTGTCCAAAAGAAACAGAGAGCTGTGGGGGCCAATCCAGCAAGCCAAGCAGAGTGAACAGAGACTGAACCAACAGATACCTGACAGAGGACAGGGTTCTGTCGTGCGGCTGTCCACTGTTGGGTGGGGATGATTCTGACAAAAAAATGGAAACAGAAAGCCCTGCCACCCCTTGGACTCCAAAACTCGCTTCCCATTGCCCTCAGTGTCGGGTCAAGGAACATTTTATCTGTAAACAAAGAGCCATGGGAGTGGAACCGCTGTTTCCCTCTGTGACTGATCCTCGGGTTTGGTGCTTAGGGCTGTACACCATGGAGGTCCCATCTGGGATGGCCATTAGGTGAGGGCAAAACAAACACCAATCCCAAGAAGCATGGCTGTACTGTCTTAAGAAGCCATGGAGGTCAAGTCTGAGAGATTACAGAGGTGAAAAAAATCTTGTGATTCAGTGCAATCTATTGGAAAATACTAGAAGACATCTTCAGAGAATGCTGCTATAGAAGGCATTAATAGCCTACACAAAGGAGAGTAGCAAAACCATGAATAACCACAATAACAAGCATGATAAGAAAGAAAATGAAAAATCCCCAAAAGGAAAGCTAGAACACATGGAAATATGTGATATGAATGACAGAGATTTCAAGATTGCGGATCTGAGTTCTCTCAAGGAGATAAGAGAAAATACAAACAGGCAATTCAGGGCACTCAGAAAACAAGTCAATGAACAAAACTAGTACTTTACCAAAGAGGTGGAAACGTTAAAAAAGAACCAATCAGAAATCCTGGAAATGAAGCATGCAATTAAGATTAGGAATGATCTATAAAACAGAGCCAACCAGATGGAGGAAATAATTAATGATATAGAAGACAGGAATCTAGAAATGATTTTTCATAAAGAAAAAGGAAAGCTCTAAAAGAACTATCTGACGCCATCAGAAAAAGAGGTATCAGAAAAATAGGCATCCCAGAAGAAGAGAGGGAGAAGGGAACAGAGAGTCTATTCAAACACACAGTGGATGAGAATTTCCCAAACCTATGGAAAGAACTAGATCTTGAATCCAAGAAGCAAACAGAACACCTAGTTACCTCAAACCAAAGAGGCCCTCTCCAAGGCACATTGTATTAAAACTGTCAAAAATTAATGACAAAGAAAAAATTCTCAAAGCAGCCAGGGAAAAGAAAGTGACCTACAAAGGAAAACCCATCAGAATTTCATCCAACTTCAAGGCAGAAACTCTACAAGACAGAAGAGAATGAAACCAAATATTCAAATGTCTGAAAAAGAGAAATTACCAGCCACAAATAATATATCCAGCAAAATTATCCTTTAAATATGAAGGAGAAATAAAGACGTTCCCAGGCATACAGAAGCTGAGAGATTTTATCAACAGAAAATCACCATTGCAGAAATACTCAAGGGAGTTATTCTACCTGAAACAAAGAACAAAAGGTCACAACACTATAAGTAAGAGCAACAAAAACATAACAGCATAAACAGGGGTAATTGTGACAACAAAAACTTAAAAGGGGAGGGGTAAAGGTCTGAACTGGCAAAGAAGGGTGAACATCAGATGCACTTGAAACAAAAAAAAAACTACTCTACAAATCCAACTTTATTTTTTATAAACCTAATGGTAACCACACACAAAAATCCCCCAACCTAGATACATAGCTTAAAAAAAGAGGACCCAGAGGAAAGAAGTATGAAACACCACCAAACAAAAACAGCAGACAGAAGTACAAAGAAAAAGAACCGATGGAGGCACAGAGCTACCAGAAAACAAGAGATAAAATGGCTATATGAAATCTTCATAATCAATAATTACCCTAAATGGAAATGGTCTGAATTCACCAATAAAGAGGCTCAGAGCAGCAGAGTGGATCAAAAACAAAATCCAACCATATGTCACCTAAACAGACACATCTAAGCTGCAAAGACAAAGGTAGATTCAAAGTAAAAGGGTGGAAAATGTTTCTCCAAGCAAATAACATCCACCAAAAAGCAGGTGTAGCCACACTTGTATCTGACAAAATAGATTTCAAGACAACAAAGGTAACAAGAGACAAAGATGGACACTTTATAATGATAAAAAGGGACACTACATCAAGAAAACATAACACTTTTCAATATATATGCGCCCAACCAGAGAACATCGAAATATATAAAGCAACTACTTACAGAACTAAAGGGAGAAAGAGATCACAACACAATCATAGTTGGGGAACTTAATACTCCATTAACAGCTCTACATAGATCAACCAAACAGAAAATCAATGAAGAAATAACAGCCTTAAATGAAACACTAGACTAAATAGACATAGTTGACATTTACAGAGCCTTTTACTCTAGAACATCAGATTATACACTCTTCCCCAGGGCACATGGAACCTTTCAAAGGATATACCATATGTTGGGTCACAGAACTAGCATCAACAAATTCACAAAGACTGAAATTATACTAAGCATATTCTCTGACCACGATGCCTTGAAATAAGAAATCAACCGCAAAAAGGAAGGAAAGAAACCTACAAATACATGGAGATTAAACAACATACTACTAAAAAATGACTGGGTCAAAGAAGAAATAAAAAGTGAGATCAAAAGATATATAGAGACAAATGATAGTGACACTACAACATATCAAAACTTCTGGGACGCAGCAAAAGCAGTAATAAGAGGGAAGTTTATTTCATTACAGGTCTATCTCAAGAAACAAGAGAAATCCCAAGTAAACAACCCAACACCATATCCTAAAGATCTAGAAAAAGTAGAACAAAAGCAACCCAAATACAGCAGAAGAAAGGAAATCATAAAATTTAGAGCAGAACTGAATGAAATAGAGAACAAAAAGACTATACAAAAAATTAATAAATCAAAGAGCTGGTTCTTTGTAAAGATTAACAAAATTGAAAAACCCCTGGCTAGACTCACTAAGGAAAAAAGGGAAAAGACCCATATAATCAAAATCAGAAATGAAAGAGGAGAAGTCACCACAGACATCACAGATATACAAAGGATCATACTAGAATATTATGAAAGACTATATGCCACCAACTTCAATAACCTAGAAGAAACGGATAAGTTCCTAGAAATATTAACCTTCCTAGACTAAATCATGAAAAACTGGAAAATCTAAATAGACCGATCAGCAGTGAGGAAATTGAAACCACCAAAAATCTCCCAAAAAATAAAAGCCCAGGAGGAGATGGCTTCACCAGTGAATTCTACCAAACGTTCAAAGAAGATTTAAAACCCATCCTTCTCAAACTCTTCCAAAAATTTAAAAAAGAGGCAATACTTCCTAACACATTTTATGAGGCCAATATAATCCTGATACCAAGGCCTGCAAGGATAACACAAAAAAAGAAAACTACAGACCAATGTTTCTGATGAATACAGATGCAAAAATCCTACACAAAATACTATCAAATTAAATACAATAATACATCATAAAAATAATACATCACGATCAAGTGGGGCACTAAGATGGTTCAACATACATAAATCAATCAATGTAATACGTAGTAACAGAAGGATAAAAATCATATGATCTTATCAACAGATGCAGGAAAAGCATTTAATAAGATACAACATATATTTATGATTAAAACACTCAGTAAAATTAGAAGTACCTCAACATAATAAAGGCTGTATATCATACTCAATGGTGAAAAACTGAAAGCTTTTCCTCTAAGATCAGGAACAAGACAAGGATGTTCACTCTCACCACTCTTATTGAACAATTTGCTTATTAGAAACAATAAACATACAGTAAAGTTACAGGATACAAAATCAGTGTACAAAAATCCATTGCCTTCCCCTATACTAACAACAAAACTTCAGAAAAAGAAATGGAAAAAAAAAAAAAACCAGTTCCTTTTGCAATTGCAATGGAAAGAATAAAATACCTAGGAATAAACTTAACAAAGAACATGAAAGACCTATATGCTGAAAAGTACAAAACGTTATGAAAAGGGATTGAAAAAGACACAACAAAATGCAAAAATATCCCGTTTTTGAGTTGGAAGAATCAAAGTACTTAAAATGGCCATATTACCCAATGCAATGTACAGATTTAATGCAATCTCCATCAAAATCCCAATGTCATTTTTTAAAGAAATGGAATGAGAAATCATCAGATTTATATGGAACCACAAAAGACCCTGAATAGCCAAAGCCACCCTGAGAAAAAACAATGAGTCTAGAAGTATCAAGCTACCTGACTTCAAATTATAGTACAGAGCTACGATAATCAGAACAGCATGGTATTGGCACAGAAACAGACACACAGATCAGTGGAATAGAACAGAGTGCCCAGATATAAGGTCACATGTATATGGGGAGATGATATTCAACAAAGAAACCAGAAACACACAATGGAGTAAAAATAGTCATTCTTTTGCATGTGGCCTTCCAGTTTTCCCAGCACAAGAAAACTGGGAAGCCACATGCAAAAGAATGAAACGGGATTACAGTTTGTCCCTATGTACAAAAATGAACTCAAAATGGATCAAAGACCTAAATGTAAGACCCAAAACAGTAAGTTACAAAGAAGAAAACATAGGTACAAAACTTATGGACCTTGGTCGTAGAGAGCATTTTATGAACTTGATCCCAAACGCAAAAATAAATGAATGGGACTGTACCAAACTGAAAAGCTTCTGCACAGCAAAAGGAACTGACAACACAACAAACAGGCAGCCGACCAGATGGGAGATGATATTTGCAAACCGTAGCTCCAACAAAGGTTTAGTTTCCAAAATATATAAAGAACTCATGAAACTCAACACCAAACAAACAACCCAATCAAAAAGTGGGCAGAGGGCCTGAACAGACACCTCTCCCCAGAAGACATGCGAACAGCCAAAAGATGTATGAAAAGATGCTCAACCTCACTAGCAATTAGGAGAATGCAAATCAGAACTACATGAGATACCACCTCGCACCTGTTAGAGTGGCTGTTATCAGCAAGACAAGTAATAACAAGTGTTGGAGAGGCTGTGGAGAGAAGGGAACCCTCCTTCACTGCTGTGGGAATGCAGACTGGTACAGCCACTATGGAAAGCAGTCTGGTGATTCCTCAAAAAAATTAAGAACAGAGCTATCATACCACCTAGTAATCCCTCTCCTGGGTATACACCCGAAAAACTTGAAAACATGTATTCACAAAGATACGCACACCTTTATGTTCATTGCAGCATTATTCACAGTGGCCAAGACATGGAGACAACCAAAGTGTCCTGTGACAAGAGGACTGGATAAAGAAGATGTGGGACACGTGCACAATGGATACTACTCAGCCATGAGAAAGGATGAAATACTGCCATTTGCAACAACATGGATGGACCTTGAGAATATTACACAAGTGAAATAAGTCAGTTAGAAAAAGCTAAGAAACATGACTTTATTCATGTGTGGGACATAAAACTGAAACTCATGGACACAAACAGCAGTGTGATGGTTGCCAGAGGGAAAGGGGTGGGGGAGTCCTAATATATGGTGACTGGAGAAGATACGACCTTGGGTGGTGGGCACACAGAGCAATATGCAGATCTTGTAACATAGAAATCCACACCTCACCTGAAACCTATATGTTCATATCAACCACTGTTACTCCAATAATTTTAATAAATAAAAACCTCACACTAAATCAGATGGATTTAACTGACATCTTCAGAGCATTTCACCCAAAAGCAGCAGAATATACTCTCTTTTCAAGCACACATGGAACATTCCCTAGGATAGGCCACATGTTAGGACACAAAAGAAATCTCAATAAATTTAAAAAGACTGAAATCATATCAAGCATCTTCTCTGGCCATAATGCTATGAAACTAGAAATTAATCACAAGAAAAAAATTGAAAAACACGCAAAGACATGGAAGTGAAATAACATGTTACTAAACAATGAATGGGTCAACAATGAGATCAAGGAAGAAATCAAAAGACACCTTGAAAGAAATAAAAATGATAACACAACAATCCCAAATCTATGGGACACAGTGAAAACAGTCCTAAGAGGGAAATTCACAGCATTACAGGCCTATCTCAAGAAACAAGAAAAAGCTCAAATAAACAATCTAACTTCACACTTAAAGAAACTTGAAGAAGAACATCAAAGCCCAGAGTGAGTAGAAGGAAGGAAATAATAAAGATCAGAGTGGAAATAAATGACATAGAAACTAAAAAAAAAACAATACAAAAGATCAATGAAACCAATAGGTGGTTTTTGAAAAGATAAACAAGACTGATGAACCTTTAACCAGACTCAAAAAAAAAAAAAAAGAGAGGACCCAAATAAACAAAATCAGAAATGAAAGAGGTGAAATAACAACTGACACCAAAAGAATACAGGAGATTGTAAGGAAATATTATGAACAACTATATGCCAACAAATTGGACAATCTGGAAGAAATGGATAAATTCCCAGAAACATAAAAAAATCTTGCAGAACTGAATCAGGAAGAATCAGAGAATCTGAATAGATAGATTACAATTACTGAAATTGCAGCAGTAATAGAAAAAAACTCCCAACAAATAAAAATCCTGGATGAATAGCTTCACAGGAGGATTTTAACAACATTCAAAGAAGAACTAACACCTATCTTTCTCAAGCTATTCCAAAAAATTCAAGAGGAGGGAAAACTCTCAAGCTCATTTTACAAGGCAAGTGTTATACCAATTCTAAAACCAGATACAGACATTACAAAGAAAGAAAATTATAGGCCAATATCCCTGATGAACATAAATGCAAAAATCCTCAACAAAATATTAGCAAACCAGATCCAGCAATATATTGAAAAGATCATACACCATGGATAGAACACCACAGAGCCTCCAGTTGCAGGGGAAAAGAGTTTCCTAAACTTTAAAAGATCTACCTCTGCACTTCCTGGCAGGGCAAACCACTCTTAGTCTGAGTCTGTTTCTGCATCTGTAATGCCTGAAAACCTTAGAGGAATTTCTAAAGAGAAACCAGGGAGTAACTCCTTAAGTGATACAGTATCAGTCTAGAGTTCTGCCAAGCTCAAAGCACTGTACACAGAATTTTTCTCTGGTTTGCAGGGCACCTTTAGGATGGGACTAGTACTGTTTTTACTCCTATTTTGTAGATTAGCACAGAGACACAGGGAGGTGAAGTGACTAGCCCAAGGTCACAAGACTAGTAAGTGTTGAAGCCAGCATTAACTACGTATTCTGATGCCTTTTGCATCTGCACAGTAACTTACAGTTTAAAAGGCATTTCCATGCACTATATATCTCACTGGGGCTTTACAACACACCTGTGAGGCAGAATACATCACTAGCTCCATTTTAAAACTAGGAGAACTGAGGCTCAGTCACAGAGCCAAGGTCAAATCCAAGTCTTCCTACTATAAGAGGATGTTGAATGCTTAAATAATCAAGCTATTACTATTGGGTAAGAGCGGGGTCACTACCGGTAATGCGACCCGTGGAAGGGGTGGAGAAGGAACCCTCGAGACTGACTGCTGAGGAACCTGAAAGGCAGGGCGAGGGCCCGGGCGCAGCAGCGGACGCCAGGCGCCGCTGCCAAGGCTGCCCTGCCCTGCCCTGGAAAGACTCCTCCTTTTTCCAGGGAAAACTTACACGACCTAGGGGGGCTCGGGAATCTGGAATTTTGGCACGCCCAGTCCCTCAGGTGTATTTGCGAAGCTGGCGTGGCGACCGGGACGGAGCCTGACCCCGGGCCTTCCCGGCAGGGGAACCCGCGGGGGCCGCCGGCTCGGCCTTACCGTCTCCACTCTGCCCAGGAAGAGCTCCTTGGCGAACGCGCTGGCGGGCGGGCTGGAGCGCAGCGCGCGCCGGCTGCCCGCGAGGGCCTGCAGGGCCCGGCAGGTGCGCGAGCGGAGCCCGCCGCCGAGCATGGCCGCAGCGCCCGCCCTTCTGCCGCGCCGCCCGCCCGGGCCTTCGGCGCGCGCTCGGGCCGCGCCCGCTGATGACGCCGCCGGTCCGCGCCTTCCGCCGGCGCCGGCGCGCGTGCGCGGCCTCCTCGGAAGTCGCCGCCGCCGTCTCGGCGGCCTCGCGCGGGGAAGGCGGCGGCGGCGGGGAGGCTCGTTCTAAAGTCCCAAGGGTTGTCTGCAAGACGTGACCACGGGAGCCTCTCGGTGCCCGGAGCCTGAGCGGCGGCCTAGTTGCCCCCGTCCCTCCCTGTCACCAGCTGGGCTGGCGGAACGTGGCGGAAGGAAAGCAAAGCCAAGCAAGGGGGAAGCGCCCCGGGATCCGCGCCCCCGAGGGGACCCGCCGGGCGGGTCACGTGGCGTTTTGTAAGTGGCTTGTGGGCTCGCGAAGATTCATCTTGTTTTGATTCGCAGCTTACACCTAGTAACACGCGTGTTTCCGGAAGAGAAAAGGGCGCCCTGCCGGAGGAGGCCGGGCGCCGGCAGCGGGCGCGCGAGGGGCGGCTGCGGGGCGTGGCCGCCGCCGGAAGCTCCTCCCCGCGGCCGCCGGACCCGCTGGGCGCCCGGCGCGGGCAGCCGCCGCCTCCGCCTCCGCCTCCGCCTCCGCCTCCGCCTCCGCCTCCGCCTCCGCCTCCGCCTCCGCCGCCGCCGCCGCCGCCGCCGCCGCCGCCGCCGCCGCCGCCGCCGCCGCCGCCGCCGCCGCCTGAGGCCCGCGGCCCTCGTGGGGGCGCCGCCGGGAGCGCGCCGCGCGAGCTTGCAGGTCGCAGCGTGTTTGCGGGTGTCCCGCGGGGTCGCCGCGGCCCCGTCGGAGCGGTGAGGCGCGGCCCGGGGCGGCAGGAAGGGCCGCTGGCGGGCGGCGCCGCCGGGGCTGGGCGCCGTTTTGCCGAACAGGGGTCAGGTCGACCCAGGAATCGGCGCGTCAGTTCCTGTTTAGCGTAAGTCAGGCAAATAAGAAATCCAGTGGCACACAGTTTCCAAAACAAAAACTGGGAAAAGTGTAAAGCTTAATTTCTCAGTACTCTATTGTGTACAGTGGGAGATGCTTCTGGAGTTCTACTAGTTTGCCAGTTTCTAAGTTTCGTTTTCTCATCTGTAAAAGTGGGTTTTTCTGGAGAGAAAGTGAAGGAAGCCCTATGGAACTGGCGCGCGAAGTGCGCGGCGTTTTCCTTTCTTACTGCAGGAAGGAGAGGGGGCCGCGCCGAGATTGCCGTCTGACCCTGGAGTGCTGGGTGTGTAAACAGTTCGCTGCAGGCATGAGTTTCCCAACTCGGTGTTTAAAACACCCCCGGTGAGTGCCGCTCCCGTCCTTGTGCTTCGCAGAGGCTGTACTTCTTACACATCGAAGGTTTGAGGCAACCATGTGCCAAACAAGTCTGTCGGTGCCCGTTTTCCAGCAGCGTGTGCACACTCATGTCTGTGGCACGGTTTGGTGATGCTCACAATATTTCAAATTTCATTATATGTGTTACAGGCGTCTTATTTAAGAAACGCATCGCATAAGGCTATCGCTGCCTCGGTAGCAACGCCTCTGGTAGATCTGGGCAAAGTGAACTGAAGATCTTCAGGAGCGGATTCAGCATTAAGATGCCATTAAAACATTTGTGATTCACAGGAAAAGTCAAACTTTTAACATTAACAGGAGTCTGGAAGAAGGTGCTTTCAACAATCATGGCTGAGTTTGAGGGGTGTAGGCTTCAGTGGAGGAAGTAATGCAGATGTGACAAATAGCACCACATTGCTGTCTTATTTTAAGAACTTGCCAGGTCATGCCAGCCTTCAGCAGCCACCACCCTGATCAGTCAGCAGCCATCCACATCTAGGCAAGACCCAGAAAAACAAGTACAACTCACTGAAGGCTCAGGTCATGGTTAACATTTTTTTAGCAATAAAGTATTTTTAAGTTAAGATGTGTGCATTGTCTTTAGACATAATGCTATTGTACACTTAATAGACTATAGTATATTGTAAACATAATACGCACTGGGAAGCCAAAAATTTGTGTGACTCAACGTTATTGCGATACTTTATGGCTGTGGTCTGGAACCAAACCCATAATATCTGCAGTATGCTTGTATCTCTGAATTTCCTTCCTGTGTGAGTTCCATACAAAACTTACCAGCATACAAGCTGACACTCTTACTTAGCCATAATGTTAGTATACCATGATGTTTGGTTTTGGGGCTCAGCACATTGTCTGAGTAGAAAACTACTCCTAGATCCCCTCAGTGTTAAAGCTGCAAAATCAGAAGCCAGTGGAGAAATTTACTTACAGAACTGGAGAAAAGAAAGGGGCAGAATTGTCTCCCTTTCCAAGGCTACAAGATCAATAATCATTTATGTGAAAAATGAGTCTAGTCAAGGTTCCTGCCTTACAGTAGTATATATCTTAATAAAGCACCCACAAATAAGTTGTACAGATCTTACCACCAGTTTATTTCCTGCTGAGATCTCCCTACTGTCTAGAAATCAAAGACCTATGTGTACAGAGGTGTCTCCCAGAGAAGTCATTGTCTTACACACTAAATTATGTTGTCCAGTATTCTTCCCCTTTTAATTTATAGTCTTACTTGGGGTACATTAGTTATTATGGAAACATGGAAGTCACAGTCTTGTTGAAAGTCACAAAGGTAGTGGAGTGTGTCAGTCTATGGTCATTGGTGCCAATTTAATTACAACTGGAATCCCCAGTTAGAAGAAGGAAGCTGTACTCAGCAAACCTCAGTGGCAGCCCAGGACAGCACAGCTGCTAGACACCTCAATGATGTTACAGCTCAGATGTCCTCAGACAAGGCCCTTCTCCAGACAGCTGTGTTCTGCTTAATTCCAGTTTGGTCCAACCCAGACCACCCAGCTCTGCTCTGCCCTGCCCTGCCCTGGTCCACTCCACTCTGATTTGGCAAGATGTCGTTGATGTTTCAGCTTCAGCTCCAGCTGAAGAAACACAGTTCGATCTTTGGTGGAAAGGGACAAGGTGCTCCCCGTGCTAGAGGGGTATTGACATAGAAAAGTCACTGCCACTGGTCTGTGCTTGGTTTACCCTCATGCAAATGAGGGTTCCAAATTCTCACAGCTTGATTGGCCCGTAAAGTATAGTCCTGATTGGTCTGAGTGGCGCTGCTCTGATTGGTCTATGGGTATGCTAATAAAGATATAGATGTACAGCTTACATTGGATGGGGAAAGTCTCAGTCCTATTGGTTGAAGTAGGATTCTAGGATCTCAAGGGCAGGCTCAGGTGGCCAGAACACAGTGCAGACAGGCAGGCTAGTGCAGGAGGTGGGTAGCTTAGTGCAGGCTTCTCCTTGAAATATTTGCTAAAAGGCCCCTGTTTAGAAATGGCTGCTAGGCTCTCTTTTTAAACTTTGAGCCCAGTTAGCCACAAGGAGACTTAGACATGAGCAGAGCCCTGCTGATGGGCCAGGTGCAGAGACTCACCAGGGCAAAAAGCCCCAGATGCCCAGCAAGGGGGAAAACTGGGAAAACAAGGACCTTGTCCCCAGGGGAACCTCTCCTCCCCCAGCACTTCGCTGGTCATGCAGTTTAGACCCCCTGTGCATTTCTTCCCTGAAGATAACATTTGGCCTCAGCTGTATTTCAGCTCCAGGCCCAGAAAAGCAGCAAAACCAGACAAGTGCTGCTGTGGCTACCTCAGGACCAGATACATTGACTAATGATCCCACCCTGGCACCGACCAATCAGTGGAGACCACGGCCCTGAAAGAGCACACCTGGAAAGCTAATGAATATTCTATTGAGGCCCTCCCCCGAGACCTCCCCTAAGCTTTCCACCAGCAAGAAAGAAATATGCTCCAAACAAAGGACCCAGCGTATGCCCCCACCCCCACCAGGGAAGCACACCAGCTCCAGCTGCGTCCCCCTTCTTCCCTCCGAGAGGACCCCACCTGATGTGCAACCAGGAGAGCAATGGGCAGCAACAGTTCATCCCGGGCTTACCCCCTGAACCTGTCCCGAGGCTCCCTATCTCTGACTTCTCAGTAAACCAAAGCAGCCCAGCCTGGGCTCTCCTGTTACTTCTAGGTGTTGTAGGCAATGGGACCAGCACTGGGTGTTAGGCCTGTGGGGGTCATATCAGATCTAGGTTTAGCAACCTTCCAACTTGGGTTCTTGCTAGGAAAGAATTCAGAGCCAAGACCTAAAGTATAAGAGAACATTTATTTGGTAAATTACAGAGGTGGAAGAAGTAATTCCCAGAAGAAATGGGCCTACGAAACAAGTTATAGAGGCAAAGGAAGGGCCTTTGGGCCTTGGGAGTGAGAAAGCTAATGCTAACGAAAGGCAAAGACAAAGGTTCTGGCTTCTAGGAGGGAGAGGGCTGGGTCCTCTGTCCTAATGGTTTTATCTTAGTGGAGGTCCTAGAGAAAGGTCTCATTATAATATTCAGCAGCTTCCCAGGTGTGTCCTTTCAGGGTTGTGGTCTCCGCTGATTGGTTTGTGCCAGGGTGGGGCCATCATTTAATGCAGCTGGTCCTGAGGTCAGCCATGCTGTCACTTGTCTGGTTTTGCTGCTTTTCTGAGCCTGGAGCCGAAGTACAACTGAGGCCTAGATGTTATCTCTAGAGAGGAAAGGTCAGGGGGTCTAAACTGCATGACCAGCAATGTGTTAGAGGAGGCAAAGCCACCCTGGGGTCCCACCCTACAGTTGTCCATTGCTATGCACCTGGGCTTTCCACCCTGATGACCTCTGTACCTGGCCCATCATCCTTGCTCTGCTCATGTTTGCCTAACTGCCTATCACATATGCACTGTCCTAAGTATATTTTTGTTGTCATCATGGATCCAATACCCTTTGGCTCAATACCCTTCCCTTTGGGTATCCCATCCCCCATCCCTTTTTAAATAAATAAATTTATTTTTTATTCACCATCTGAGATGGCTATTTAGCCTGCCCAAGCACCACTGACTTTAACCTTTCAGAGACCTTGGTAGATATCTTTCTCTGGGTTGACAAGTGTTACAGGTTGAATTATGTACCTCCAAAACTCATTTGTAGAAGTCCTAATCCCCAGTACCTCAGAAAGTGACCTTATTTGGAAAGAGGATTTCCTATTCCATTTTGTTGCAAATGTAATTAGCTAAGTTAGGGTGAGGTTATACTGGAGTAGAGTGGAACCCTAATCCAGAATGACTGGTGCCCTTATAAGGAGGGGAATTTGGACATAGATGTGCACATAGGGAGAACGTCATGAGGATGAAGGCAGAGATCAAGGTAATACTGCTGTCAGATGGGGCTGTGTCAGGTCCATAACTGCAACTGCTAGCACCCCAAGAAACAACAGGGCTAGAGCCCACACTCGCTTAGGGCCACACAGCAGTCAGGACTGGGACCCCCCTTCCCCATGGGGCAAGAGATGAAACTGTATAAAAAGCAACTGGGAGGAAACAAAGACTATTTGGCTAAAAGAAAATATTAAAAGCCCCATCAACATCCTCAAAACAGTAAGAGAAATTTTTGTACTCATGAAACAAGAACTGAATACTATGAAAAAATAAGTATTTTGAAAAACAAAAGAGCTATTTAATAAGAAAAACAAGGTAACAAGTGAAAGCCTCCACTAAAGAATTGAAAGTAAAATTGAGGAAATCCCAGAAAGTAGAGCATAAAATTTGAGAACTAGTCCAATAAATGAATCAAAGTATTTTCAAAAAGAATGTCAAGGTGGGATTAGGATAAAAATCATCAATGAAATGAATCAAGAAAATTTCTCAGGATTGAGAGAGATAAGTTTCCACATTAAAGGACCCATCAAATACTCAGTGCAATGAATGAAAACATACTCAAACTGAGGAATATAATTTTGAATTTTAGAACACTAGGGACAAAGAGAAAATGCCACAAGCTCCCAGAGAGATATAGGGATGAAAATGGCTTCATATTTCTTAGCAACACTGGGAGCTAGAATAGAAAGAACCAAAGCCACCAAATTCCAAACAACCTTTTTCTGAAAATAATTTTCAAGCTAAAACCTATAATCAGTCAAATTGTCAATCAAATGTGAAAGTAGAACAAAGGCATTTTTCAACATACAATGGTCCCAATACTTTACCTCCCATGTAGGCATCCTTTCCCAGGAAGCTACTGCTGGACATGCTCCATTAAAGCAAAGGAGTAAACTGCAAGTGAAGACGACCAGCAAACAAGTAATCCAGTACAGGAAAGGGGTAAAGGGAACCTTAGGTTAGTTACAACAATCATAGAGGATAAGCAACTGAAATATAAGAAGATTCAAACATTTGTTTGATAACTAAGGAAAGTGTAGGGCTCCATTTCTATAGGCGTGCATGAAAGTAAACAGAAGCTAACTTTTATCCATGAGCCTCACCAAGATGGCTAAATACGGCTGAAAATGAGCAACGAGACAGTACATCCCGACGACAGAGATGTTTGCACCGTACACTGGTGCCTCTCCCTCAACCAATATTTTGGCAGGAACCTTTGAATCCTCATAGCTCTTACATTGGAATAAATTATAAATCCTGAACAAGAAGACTTAATTTTTTAAAAAGTATGTTTTTATTGATCTTGGAGAGAGGGAGAGGGGGAGAGAGAAATATGAATGATGAGAGAGAGTCATTGATTGGCTGCCTCCTGCGCACCCCCGACTGGGGATGGAGGCCGCAACTGGCGCATGTGCCCTGACCGGGAATCGAACTGTGATCTCCTGATTCATGGGTCGATGTTCAACCACTAAACCACACCGGCCGGGCAAGAAGAATTTTTTTCTCTTTTTTTTTATTCAAAATATTACAGATGTCCCATTTTTCCCCCACTGATCCACTCCACCCTGAACCCATTCCCTGCCCCAGGCCTTCACCACATTATTGTCTGTATCCATGGGTTATGCATATGTGCATATAAGTTCTTTGGTTAATCTCTCCCCCGCCTCCACCTTCCCTCTGAGATCCCTCAGTCTGTTCCATGCTTCCATGTCTGGACCTATTTTGTTCATCAGTTTATTCTGTTCTTTAGAGTCTACATATGAGTGAATCATGTGATACTTGTCTTTCTCTGACTGGCTTCTTAATCACACACAAATTATACACATGAATACCTCCGGAAGGGACCACAGTAAGCTGGTAATGATAGTTGCCTCAAGGGAGAGAACTGGGAGGATGGGGAGAGAGAACAATAAACAAGATTTTATTTACTGCTGCTTGTTTCCTTTGAAAATTTTTTGAATTTTCTACTGTTGTTTCTTTTTTTAACTTTTTATTTATTGATTTGAGAGAAACATTGATTTGCTGTTCCACTTATTTATATATTCATTGGTTGACTCTTACATGTGCCCTGACCAGGGATCGAACCCGCAACCTTGATGTATCAGGACAACACTCCAACCAGCTGAGCTACCCAGCTGTTTCTTTTGAATTTTGTACCATGTGCATGAGGTACTTATTCAAAATAAATTAATAAGATAAAATAGATCTTTAAAAATCATACTTGTCACTATTAATCACCTTATTGGAACTTCTGCCAATAATAATTCTTGAGGACATGATTACAAAATAACCTGCTACATTATTTTAGCCTTTCCCACATACTCTTAAGGCAAACATTTCATGTTAGCTATCTCACCAACATGAACAGAACACTAAATTCCATAAGCTTGGTAAGCAGGCAACAATGAACAGAAAGCATTTCTTGCCATTTATCCTGCCTTGAGGGAACCTGTGGGTCTGAAGCTTCTGGAGGAGCAGAAAGAGCATACAACTAGGATGCTGGCAGAAGTGGGCTTCTGTCCCCAGTCTCTGCTTACTACCTGGGTGACCTTGTACAAATCACAAGCTATCTGTGCCAGTTTCCTCCAACAGGATAGGAGTGATATTGGAATATAATGAGGTGACCTGGAGGAAAGCAGCCAGCACAGTGCCTGATCCAGGCAAGGCCCTTTGAAAGTGTCAGTAGAATCCAAAGCAGGTACTTTAACAAGTGTCATGTTCTTTCTCTCTGGCATTCTTTCCTTTAATTTGGAAATGTTGGAAAATGGTACCCTTATCTGTGCCTAAGGAATTCCCCTACTGGCCTAATAAGCTTTACTACCACTAAAAAGAAAACAAAAATGTTATCTAAATTAAAGTTGGTTTCTAACCAGTTTCTATATTTGCTTCTGAAAGGGGAACAGAGTGAATGGGGGTGTGGTGGCCTTCCCCAGGATGGCCTCCACAGGTCCCTAGCTTCACACCCTTGTGCAATCCCCTTCCTGCATTACAATATCATTTGTCTGTTTGACCGATAGTGCTGGTATGTTCTTTCTCAGATTAGACTAAGCACTTCAGCTTCTAATATGATCTCTCTCCTCCCTCTGTTATCACACACTCTGGGCGAAGCTGTGTCACAGTGCCCAGCCCTATGGAAAGTCCCACCCAGTGAGCGAGGACCAGAAGCCTCCTGCCAATACCTGTGTGAGTGAGCTTGGAAGTGGATCCTCCAGCCCCCAGTCAAGCCTTTACAGATTGCATCACCTGCTGACATCCTGACTGCAAACTCATAAGAGATTCTGAGCCACAATAAAACTATCAAAGTAAGGATGTTAACCTTCAGTTTCCATCACTTGGTAACCAGCCGCCAAAATAACCCTCAATGATCCCTGCCTTCTGATATTTACACCATTTAGACAATGAAAGGCACAGAGACTGTACAAAATGAGAAGAGGCCGTTGGACATCCAAAATTCTACTGGCAGAAAGCAGACTGAGCTACAAACACGTTACCTTTCATGGAAAAGGAAGGATCACCCAGAGGGAGGAGCCAAGGGCAAATGAAGAACCATACCTGGGCAAAAATAGGACTGAGTCCTAGTCAAAGAGCTTCCAATATTTTCTTGGCTGCATTTCAAAACTGCTATGGACCAGTAACTGCTGCTGTGTGCCTCCCATCTCCCTCCCCCATCTGTGATGATGTCTACGGAGGTTATCCTATATAGACCTGTCTCACCATTGTGTGTTGGGCATGGCTGGGGGGTGGGGCTCAGAAAACGTATCTCTGGTTCTGAAGTCAAAGATATTGTGTTTCAAGAGCCTTACCTGCACCTGGATGATGAGATTCTGGACTTTGAGCTGATGTTATAATGGGTGAAGACTTTAGGAGGAAGAGTAAGCGTATTTTGTATGTAAAGGGAAAATGAATCACAGGGGGCTAGAGGTTGGACGGAGATAGCCAGCCTCCAAGACAATCCCCATTTCTACCCTTGTGTAATTCCCACCCACTGCATATGGGCTGGACTTAATGACTTGGTTCTAATGAATAGAATACGGCAGAGTGATCCTCTGTCACTGAGACGTGTCATAGAAAGCAATGCAGCATTGCTTTGGTTACCTTGGTGACTCACTCTGGGGAAGCCAGCAGCCATGCTGGGAGCAGTGCTATGCAGAGGACTATGTGGTAAAAAGCTGAATCCCTTGGTTAACAGTCCTAAATCCACGTATAAGCCCCCGGATAAGCCTTGAGATGATTATGGCCCTGGCTGACACTGAGGCTGCAACCTTGTGAGGAACCCTGGGCTTGAAGCACCAGTTAAACAACTCCCATATTTCAGACCCACACAAACTGGTGGATAAGAAATGTTTATTGTTTAAAGCCACTAAGTTTGGGGGTAATTTGTGATGCAGCAAAAAATAACTAATGCACTCCAATATCTCCAGTTTCAGTCCATCACTATGGGATCCATTCTAAATTTCTCTCTTTCCATACCTGTAATTCCCTTTTCTGACAATGAGAAACATAGCTACCAGTATCCTTAATACAATTACTTGTCAGTCACCTTCTACATAACAAATTTCCATTGTTGTGCCACATCATTCCTCCCCCATGTTTCATCTTCCTCACCTTTCAACACCCCTCATAAGGTTGCTGTGTACCCCTCCTCCCCCACCATGTGGATGCTTCCTCACCCCAGTCAGGTGCCACCACCCTGCTCTGGGCCTCTGTCTCTCCCTCCTAATGCTGTCCCTACATCTATCTCCTGAGGGGATTTGCAGGCTAAGACACCTGCAGCAAAACATCTCCCACAGGCCCTCCAGATTCCTGTGCAGCTTCTGCTATTATTGCAAAGAGCCAGGACATTAGAAAAGGGATTGCCACAAATTTAAATGCTTCAGGGACCTTTAGCCTTCTAATCAGCCTTCCCAGTGTCTCCTAATCCCCAATGATAGAGCTCAAAGGAACTACTGGGGCTTTTTCCAATCCTCCCTCTTAATCTGCTCAGAGAACGAATCTCCTCTCTCTGTCGTTAGTGACACTGGAGCCTCACTCTCCATGTGCAACCCCACTGCTCCGAACTGCTCTGCCTTAAAGTAAGAAAACAGTTAAAAAATAGTGTGGGTGTCAACAGTTTCCTGTCTCTGAATCTATGCCTTTTTGCTTAGTCCCATTAAGAGATACACACCCTTTTCTTCTTAGTTTCTCTGCCCCTGTGTATTGAGTAGGCTGAGACTTCCTAGAGAAGCATCATGCTGGAATCTGTTTCTCCTGAAAGGGGAAAATAATCCTAGAATTTGACAGGAGCTATGAAAATCGACAGTGAGCTCCTCATGACTGCATAACACTGATGGCTCACCCCAAGACCTCCTGGTGAACTGCAGGAGACTCCTCCAGGGAATGCTGATTTCTCACGGTTTACAGATGGTTCATATTTAAAGAAGAGCATGCTGAGGACTGTGCTGGATCCTACTGTAACCCCTTTTGAAGTCATGGAGGCAGCATCTTTACCTTTGGCTACTTCAGCACAGCAGGCTGAATCATGTGGGTATGCCCTTCAGGGTAGCTCATGACTTTGGAATGCTGTGGGCTATATTAATGACCCTCAAATTGTCACAGCTCCACTGAATATCCCTTAAAAATCATGATTTTTCTTCTGATTTCAATTAAAAGGATGGATTTATGGATTTCCTAATACTGAATCATTCTTGCATTCCTGAAATAAGCCCCTACTTCACTGTGAAGTATATTAGTTTACATTTAATGTGCCATTAGATGTTTGCTATTATTTTATTAACAATTTTGCATTGGTGGTCTGCAGTTTTGTTTTTACACAATATTTATCAGGTTTGGTAAACACTGATACAATCACTTCATAAAAAGAATTTGGAAGTTTTCCTTCCTTTGCTGTGATTTGAAAGCTTAAGTAGCATTGAGATTACCTGGTATTTGAAGGTTTGGAAGAAATCTTCCATGAAACCACACGGGCCTGGCAGGTTGACTAAGTTTTCTATTTCCCTTATGGGAATTTGTTTAAAATTCCTCCATCACCTGGGGTCAGTTTGGCTAATTCTCATTTCATCTACCTTTTTCAAATTTATTTGCAACAAACAATTTATTTGAAAACAATTCAAAAATTGTGGGGGTGTCAACAGAGAAATAGTAAAACTTAAAAAGCTGGTTCTTTGAAAAGAAACAAAGTGGACTTATAACCAAATCAGGATGAAAAGAAACAAACACACAAAATAAGAAATGATAAGAGGAAAGTAACTACTGAAATGAAGGCAGTTCTTAAAGTGAGTCTACAAAGTTCCAAAAGCAGCGGGGAACTTGTAACACAACACACATCATTCATTAAATATAGTTAAACAACCAATAAGATATGAAAGAACAGCACACATCATAAACTCAGCAGCTCAGAATACGGTAAAAGTGGAGGAGCGCCCCGTCTAGATTAGCTGAACCCCAATTAACCTGCAGATGCATGGGTCAAAAATGCACGTTTATTGCTTAATGCTGCTGAGTCCGGGGCTGTCACACAGAATTACTATGGCAATAGCTGAGCGATACATGAGTCAATCTTAAAATCTTTTTAATAGGAGAGCTAAACACACTACGCTCGTTGATACAGTTGGTATGTTTGGTCTTCTACCTGGGATATTTCACCTTGTGTAGTTACCTGTGGATGTTACTTTCTCCTCTCTTCCCCCACCAACGCATTTTGCTTTGCTTTATATTTGGGAAGATTTGTATTTTGTTCTGGAGGTTACCATTATAATAACACTTTGATATAACGTCGTTAGTCCACTGTTTTCTTACTTAGACTTTTACTGTTTGGCTTTATCAGGTTCAGTATCGTTTGACTCTCACCTAGTAACACAGGCAGGGACTAAGGCTCTTCCACTCGTCTTCCTTCTCTTCCCATTTAAAAGTTTGTGCTATTTCTATTTTGTCTGAACATATAACTTGCTTGGTACTCTCCCATCTGTATCCCCACTTCCGCTTCAGACCCAGATATGTACAATTTATGTATCCAGTGCTCGTCAGTCCTTTTGCCAAAATTTCTGGAATGTGTTGGTTGCATGGTTTGTCTGTGACAGATTCCCAGGAAGGACGCCTACGGAGTGTGTTCATCACATGCTTGTATGTTCAGAACCTGTGCAAAGCTACTTTTCTATCCTTTTGAATCTGAGATCCAGAGAGTTTATCTTCCGAGTTCATTAATTTTACTAGGATATGTCTTTCAGTGTTGATAATTCTGGGTAATTTTCGCTCCAAGGACATAGTTGGAGTTTTCAGGATGTAGTAGGTTCAGCTCTTCTTTATTAAAAATCTTTTTTCTTTTTTTTTAAATTCTCACCTGAGGATATTTTTTCCATTGCTTTTCAGAGAGAGCGAGCGAGAGAGACATTGATGTGAGAGAGACATCAACCAGTTGCCTCCTGCACGAGCCCTGACCTGACCGGGGCCAGGGATCGAGCCTGCAACCGGGATACGTGCCCTTGGCCGGAATCGAACTCAGGACCCTTCAGGCCTCAGGGCAACACTAACCACTGAGCACACCGGCCAGGCGAGACCTTTCTCTTTAATTACTCTTACATCTTCCTCTTATTTCACTGTTTACATGTCCATTAGATGTTCTTTTTCCATCTGCTACATCTCTACTTTCTCTCCGATCTTTAATACTGCACCTCCTTACATTTTATTTTCTTGGATCCTCTATGTCTGTTTCTATATTTTCAATTACATCCACTCTCCTGTAGGCAGCTGAGGTAATTTTTTGTTTTTTGTTTTTTCTTAAATGTTATTTTTGTTTAAAATATCACAGATGTCCCTCTTTCTCCCCAATGACCCGTTGCAGCCCATCCCTTCCCCCTCCCCAGTTCCTCTCCCCGCCATTGTCCGTGTCCTTGGGTTGTGCAAATGTGCATATAAATTCTTTGGTTTGAGGTAATTTTGTATTTCTCTTCAGTTTTGTGCTTGAGTTTCCTGAGCTCCCATCGTACATCTTCTCCTCCACTTTTACCATATTCCGAGCTGCTGAGTTTATGATGTGTGCTGTTCTTTCATATCTTATTGGTTGTTTAACTATATTTCATGAATGATGTGTGTTGTGTTACAAGTTCCTGCTGCTTTGACTTTTTATCCTGTGTTTTTATTTACTAAAAAGTTTTCTAATTTTCCTCCTTAAAAGTACTTTTGTATGAAGACTTTGTGTTTGTTCGTACTGGATTTTCCATAGCAGTGATGTTATGGAGAAGCACTAGGTCTTATGTGGTTTTACTCAAAAATGTCCCACTTTGCTGCAGTTCCCTAAATAAGACACTTTATTTTTTGTCTGTCTTCCGCTTCTTTCACAGCGTCTTGTTTTAACAGGGCCCTTATCGCTTAGCTGCTCCCTTCTCTCCTGCAGCACCAGCCTCCCAGGGAAACCGCCCTTTCCCAGGTGCTTCCCGCTTCTCCAGAAGCAGTGTCCCTGCACTTGGCAAGTCTCCTCTCCTGATCTGACCAGGTCTCACCTCTGTCCGCTTGTCTCCACTCTGGGTGGTCTCTGTCCTTACAGGCACGAACTCTCGTTGGTGGAGTGTCCTACCACCATGAGGACCGTGCCATCTCCCCTTGTCTGTGCAGCCCCCTCCCGGCTCTATGTTCTGGTATGAGATCTGGCGCCGACTCTCCCAGTCTAACATGTATTTCCCCACTGACTTTTCGCTGAAATTGGTGGGATTTTGCTCTATCCTGGTTACACTGTAGTTCTGAGCAACAGGTAATTTTATTGGTTCTTTTTCCGAACAGCTCTTCAACGATGTGAGAAGAGATTCCATTCAGGTCTTCTGGTGTTATTTTTGAAAGCTCTCTTCCCTGTTTACTCCGTGAAAGACGACTGAAGAACTTTAGCTCCTACCTTTCAGATTTAATTGGAACTTTTTCTTATAGGACACTGGTCACATTGTGGAGGTGGGTTGGAATGCAATTAGAAGCAATAGAAAGGGAAGAAAAGATTCCCTAAAATAGCCTTAAAAGTCACGAAGCTCCACATTAGAAATAGAGGCAAGTAGCCTTCACATCAGACCTGTCCTCAGCCAGCCAGCACGTCTTTATGACACGCCTACTCTGTGCAGAGAACTCGGCTCCCTTGGAAAGCGATTGAACACACTGAACAGAGAGGCACCTCCGGTGACACATGGCTACCCGGAGTTACCAAAATGGTGTCAATGTGCACCCCAGGAGCTCAGCACTAAGGTCAGATTCAGTAGTGTCTACCTTTCCAGATCCCAAACTCTTGCCAGAATCACCAAATTCGCTCAGTAACTGTTATTTCCTTCTGTTCCTCATTCACCAAAATAGCACCATCTGCATGGCCAGCACATCATGGGCATCCACATGATGGGCTATCAGGCAGACGTTATAAACTACTGAGTCTTTCATAACATCAGAATATACTAAGGAAAAAACTAAAATTTACACATATAAACTTTTACTAACAGAGACTGACAATACACATCATGTCTTTAAAAGGCTCTGAGAAGTCCTGCAGTAAAGAAACTAGTTTAACTTTGACTAACTTAGCATTTCCTAGATGTTTTTCATTGTGAATTTTTTTTTTTTTTTTTTTTTTTTTTATGAGGGGCACCAAACAACACTTACACACCTTTTGGTATACACACAGAAGACCTGAACTAGGTAACTGAGAACTATTTATGAAAAAAAGATGGAATGAAAATAGACCAAATAATTATAACTGTTTCAGGGTTGGTGGGGTTGTGGGTGATTTTTAACCTTACTTTTTATAAATCTAGTCATTCTAAACCCTCTAAATGTTAAAACACATTTGATGAAAGCTAAAACACAATTATTAAAACCCTCCAACCACTGCCCAATCTATTCCTCAAACTAATAAGAAATGCCTGTAGCACCCAGGACGCTGGTTGCTTCTGCCCAGCACTCCGGCCAGGCTGCTTGCCGAGGCCACGGATCTCCTTCTGAGCCTCTGGATGCCATCGTACATTTCCACACTGAGTTTCCTTCTTTGGGTCTGTGGTCTTCATGTACTCATTCAGCAGGCATTTATGAAAGCCCTACTTTGTGTCACATGTTGAGATTACAGGCACTGTCCTGACCTTGTGACACTTACTGGAACAAAATTACCACACTATTGAATATATGTCTGAGGGAACAGATCTCAGAGGAGATAATCGCCAAGCTAGGATTTGATTCATGAAATGGGAGCTAACTGAACCCAGATGCAAGAGGGGCACGCTTGCAGGCCCGGTGGGGGGCACAGCGTGTCTGGGAACCTGCAAGGCTCACGTGGCTGGAGCGCAGGGGAAAGCGAAGGTGAGCGGCAGGCAGAGTCCGCCCATGCAGGCCTCATGAAGGCCATACTAAGGATTTAATCAGAAGGGCAATAGGAAGCCACTGACATTGCTTTACGCAGGTTGCACCTTAAAACGATTCCTCTGATGCCATGTGGAGAATGGGTTTGAGGGACCCTCAGTGGTGGTGGAGACCGGTTAGGGAGCTCTAGTCCAGGTGAGACGGGTACTGGCCTGAAGCAGTGTCAGATGTGGAGAAATGCACTCAAGAACATGTAGAAGGAGAAAGACCAAAAGGGCTTGGTGACAGAATGGACTTGGAGTCATTGAAAGGAGAGGTGTCAAGGACAATCCCTAAGTTCTCATTTATACAACTCAGTGGTGATGCCATTTGCCAACGTAGGGAACACAGCAGAGGCCCCAGTTGTGTTTTTTATGTGTGTATGTGACCATATATTTGTCATGGAGATAAAGAAAGACCCAAGGGAACATGGGTGCTCAGAGTGGAGCTCTGGGCAGCAGATTCGCATTTGGAAGCTATAGGTGTATGGAAGGCAGACGGAAAGTGCGGACCTGCACGGAATGGCCTAGAGGGAAGTAAAGGAGGGAAGAGAGCTTGGGCCTGATCCTCAGACCAACACTTAACAGCTCTGTGGAGGAGTGTTAGCCGCAGAGGAGACAGTGAAGGCTCCCCCGAGAAGAAGGCCAGGGTGTGGGACCAAAGGCGACGAGGAAATGCTGTTGCGGGAAGGGACTTGAACAATCTCAGAAGCTGCCGTGAGGTCAAGTAAAATGAGCGCTAAAACTGTGAGTGGGGGAGGGAACGTCAGGGAGCACAGACCACGTCTGCGGAACTCTGACAGTGTCAAGTGTGTCCCCATCTAGACTTCTCAGTGTCAAGGGTAGCAAAGGGCTGAGCGAACATGTCTCCATAAAATTCTGATGATTTACACACAGTAAGATCAACAAGTGGTTTTGCTGTCACCCCCTCCTCCGTCTAACAAATGCATCCTTTTCAGATGCATTTTGACAAGACCAGTCCTGTGCTGGTCACCGGACACAGAGAAGTGGGTCAGCTTGACCCCTTGCCCCAAGGAGCTCACAATCTGGTGTGAGAGACAAGCACAAAACCCAGAGCATCATCACGTGGACTCCGTGGCTCAGCGGCTCACCTGCACCAAGCGGGGGGTGGCAGGCAGCCCCGTGTGCCAGAGACAAACGCCGGAGTCAAGCTAGCATTCCAGGAGACTGCAGTGACCAGCTTCACTGTGTTGAAGAACCCTGAACGGCCTGGAAAAGGAATGGTTACCCAGGGGCAGAAATCTCAGAACATCTTTTGATCAAAATTCACTTCTTCATGAAGGGTGAGCCACGGTTAATTTTGGTCACTGAAATTAACCTTTTTTGTTTTCCACAAATTAGATCTACCAGTTTTACATTTTATGGTATGTACTGAACGTAAGGCAGTCTTCTCTGAAACTGTACCTGGTTCCAGGAAAGAAGGAAGACACAGGACAAGTCAATCACGTAGGATCAGAATCCACCTTCCTAGATTCTGCACATCGCGTGAACCAACGTGGGGCAACAGATAACTGTGACCTATTAAAGTCTCTTCAAGCACTTGAGGACTGGGCCATCGGAGTATTCTCCCTCCATAAATCATCCCGTCCACCTCAAAACTTCATAGGATCCACCTCTTCTAACTTGATGAAAACACTAAAGTCTGAAAGTTGCTAGAAATTATAAATGCCTTTGACATCTTCTATCGGAGTTGAAGTTGAGATACGTACCTTTAAGCATCTCAAATTAAAGTCAGGCCAGGGTCTTCCAGGAGACCTATTGCCCAGTCACGACAAAGATGAGCACACCTGTCAGCTGGAAACCTCTCTGTGGCCAACAGGGAAACACCTGGACTTTTCAGAAAAAGTGAGAACCTGAGAATTTTAAAGGATTTATTTGATTTCTCCACATGATCACAGCTATGGTTTTACATCAATAGAGTCTTGTTACTACTCACAAACAGAATGCACATTAAAACAAAGCACTCCTTTCCTCCCCAAAGTTACAAAGTGGGTGTCCCTTGAAGTCTGTGAACAGTCTGCATCCAAGACTTGATTCTAATCATTTAAAACAACCTGAAGGCGAATGACCGCACTGCACCAACCTCAGCAAGACTGCAGGCAGCAGCACGAACGTGCAGGTTGCCTCAAGCAGGCTCTTCCGAGCGTCTTTTCCGCGCCCCCCCCCCCCCCTCCACACTGAGTCACTGTGCACTCTGTTCCCTTGATTACTGTTATTTAAAATATGTACAGAACTACTCATTTTCCAGGCAGGGCGGTGATGTTTTACAGCAGGACTGTGAGGTGCATGCTCAGCCTGCGGACACAGCTTCCTGTGGAACGCCAGTCAACACCGAGGGGCGTGCTCAAGTGTCTGCTGTCTTTTTAGCTCATCTGAAAGACAAGGAGGCCTCTGCTGCATGCAGCGCAGGGAGGGAGTCAAGCTCCGGGGCAACTGGGGACCTTGTTAAGCGAGATGTGCACATCATATTAGGATGAACTTTATTTTTACAGTGTTGTAAATTCATTAATAAACTTTAAAAAGTACAAATACATGATTCAGGTGTTGTCCCAGAAAAGACTCTGTGATACTACCAGCCACCTCCTCTAAGGATCTCCTGCTCCTGTCAGAAATCATGTAATTGAAATAATCTGTGCGACTTGAGAAAGCATCCCGAGGATCCCGGCAGATGAAATGACACAAACATTGTGGCGGCTCAGCCTCCTGGGGGGATGAGGGGCTCTGTGAACAGGCCCCCAGCTGTGACTGCAGGCTGGATCCAGAGAGCACAGCCCCATGGAAGCTCCCGTCTATCAGGAGCTGTTGCTTCCCAGACAAGACCTGGGCAGCAGGGACCAGTCTCTTCAATGGAACAATGTGCTTCCGGAAACACTTCCCATGACGCTTGCAAATAAACATGGAGAATGGTCAGGCCTCACCGACCTGAACCCAACGCTGGGCAGAGCTGGAAACACGGGAGAGACCGTGTCGAGAGGCCCTTTCACTAGGCCCGGGCCTGTGGCACCTGACAAGACTTCAGGGCACAGAAGAGTTTTGGAGGCGAGAGCACTGAGTGGTTGGAGCCTGGAGGATGCAAGGGAGAGAGCCCCTCCCACCGGGCCACCAGTGCAGTTGCAGTTGGCTCTCTGTTGCTTCCCACTAGAGACTGCCCCTTCAGAAAAAGCAACCTGCACCAAACAGCCTGTCTTTTCTGGAACAACCTAGAGTTTACAGTTGAACTCTACCATTGGTACAGAGGGATAAAAAAAGGCCGACATATTTAATATGTTATCACTTTACTTCAACTATTTGTCAACAGTAACACTGATATATTTTGCAAATATACAATACACAGATGTGGCTTCACACAAGCAGCACCGACGACACGCAGCACAACCTGACTTTCCCTCGTCAGAACAGCACCCTTTAAATGCAGAGAATGCCTTGGGGAGCTGGCTCTGACGGGAAACCAAAGGTTCAGTCAGTGGACTGGGGGGCCTCCCACCAGCTGGGCCTGGACCAAGTCAGGCACGCCTGTGCTTTTTATTGCTCTCTGAGCAGATGCCCGAGAGAGAAAAGCTGTACCAACGGGAAGAAAAGGCGGGCAGGTCAAAGTCACACTTCTTTTAAAAAAGGCTAAACTCTTGGTGCTGTATTTGCTCTCTGTGGAGATTAACAAAGTGCTGTTTGCAGATTTGCTGGTATGATGACCTCAATGATATGACAAAGGGGCAGGTGGGGAGGAAATGGACACCCAGCCGCTGGCTAGGGCGGGCTCCCCTCTGTCGTCTGCCGTCCGGCCACAGCTCGCCACACCTTCCACGGAGCACGGAGCCCCAGAGCCCACAGTCCTGCGTTAGCTTCGCCCTTTCTGAAAGGGCTCTCCGCCTGGGCAGGTGCCGTGGGGCAGTCCTCGGGTCCCATGGCTTAGGAACACAGCACTGGTGGCTGCAGTGGCTCGAAAGGCTGAAACTACAAAGTATGGCCCATGGGTGACTCAGGCACAGAACTGGACGCGTGCAGCGCCCGGCCCCAGGGAGCAGATGGTGTCACAAGACGGAAGCAACAAGAGCACAGCTGAGATCATGTGATGCCCTGGCAGCTAAGTGGACCATGAGGAGGCAGCGGGGGCTTCACCAGTGAGGCTGGCACGTGTCAGCTGGGGTCACAGGGCCACGGTGATGACACGGGGTTATGCTAGCACATGACTACATGAAGTTACAATGATCACGGCTACCACTCAGAAAATAAAACAGGGAACACACACCACCCTGGGTTGCTAAACACTAAGCTCAGCCTGCAGGTCTGAAAGCGGTTCCCCTGGAGCCGGGCTCGGGCTCCTGCCTGCTGGAGCGGGGGCGGGAGGAGGAAGTGACGGTGCTGAGGGGGACGAGGGCCAGCGCTGGTCATGTCATGGTGGAGGTGATGCATCTGCCGTGCATGGGTGCCCCTCTCAGAGGACTCTGAATGAGTATGCACAGAATCATGTGCCTATAAAAGGAACATGGATCATGGAAATTCACAGTTTTCACAGCCGTTCACGTGTGCATGAATCTGGGTAACCAACATTCTAAGACAACCAGTTCTCAACTAGTTATCCTGAGTTGCTACTGCAGCTTACTGCACTTTATCTACTTGCTTACCTGAAATAACAGAGCAGTTATAATACTGATTACTTATGATAGTATTCTGTTAATAAAATAAGGATTTATATAAAGCAATACTGGACTTTTTAAACAGTTAGATGCTATGCTACTTGGCACAGTTAGTAATGACCTGTCAGTCCTGGAGGGGCTGCTCTGAGCTGGCTCCTAGCATTTAGGTTTGGTCTCCCCTCAGTCAGCCCAGGTGCTGCCCTCCTGTTAGGGGTGGAGCTCCTTGTAACATCTCTATTGCTAACTCTGTGGCCTGAAATGTTTGCCTTTCACACACCAATACTACCTATACAGTATATACATATATGTATTTAAATATTTATATATTTATATTATATAAAGTTTACTTACGTATTCTCATCAACCATATCAGGTCTACTTAATTTTGCCCATTGTTAATAAAAGAGCAATAATGCAGCAAGTTTTGGGTTTTCTGTTTTGTTGTGTCTCTGGTTTTTTGTGTCTTGTTTCTTCTTTCTCTAGACTTTTCATATGCGTGTACAATTAGGGAGGAGGGAGCTGAGGGCTGCAGTGGGGGCGGGAGCTCAACATCTTGGCTGGAGGGACTGTTTCAAGGCTGATGGTGGCTGAGGCCCACCTTGGGTTGAGGTGGATGGTGGATGGAGCCCCGGGCACCTACGCTGAATTAAATCAGGAGCTCTGTTCCCTACAACACAAGCCCATGGGCTCAGGGGGTTCCATCCAAGCCTTGGGGAGATGCGGGGAGAGATGGAAACAGAAGTGCCCAGGCCTGGTCTGAGGCTGGCTGCCCCCAGGCATGCCTATGTGGTGTGCACTTGCTCCGGGGAGTCTGGGATCCCCGCTCAAGCTGTCTACACAACTGTGCTGATGCCACTGGGTTTGGCCTTGCTGCTGGTGGGGGGCGGTGGGGCAGGGGTCTGCCCGTGGTGATGTGCTGTGTGGCCCGAGTGGCCAGGATGGCTGGCATGGGCCAAGGGTAGTGGTGGGTGGCTATGTGTGTGGGCCCCGTAGGGCAGGTGCCCCCCATGGGGGCTGTGGTGGTACTGGTGTGCATGCGGGATGTGCTGGGGGGGGTGGTAATGGTGGTGGTGGTGGTAGGGGGGCGGGTTCTGCTGCAGGTGGCAGTACTGGGTGTGGTGCCCGTGCGTCGGGACCTGTGGCGGGCCCTCGGCAGGCCCCTGGTGGTGGCCTGCCACAAGGTGGTGTGGGTGGGGCAGGCCTGGCGGGTGTGAGGGCGGCTGGGGAGGGGCTGAGGGCAGGTGAGCCTGAGGAGGGGGCTTCCCTCTCTTACTCCCAAACAAGGAGCCCAGGAGGGAGGAAGAATTAGGCATAGTCTGGTGTGGGCGAGATGGACACTCTCGTGTTGATGTAGCTCTCCGGCGCATGTGAGGACTGCTAATGATGGACCCCTAAAAAGGAAATTCATAGAAATCAAAATTAAAAGATCTTAAAGCACTTATGTCAGAATGAATTTCTTCTAAATGTAAAAAGTTTACCCACTGACTGCTAAGCCTTAGTTTTAGTTCAACTCACTGGCCGCCGAGGGGGGGCTGGGTGAGGCTGGGCTCTGGCGCCACTTGCCGCTTCTCACACAACTCTGGCAAGTCGGCAGGGGTGGGGGCTGGAGGGACCTGGGGAAGGGGCGCTCCAGTGAGAAAAGTAGAGCTGGGGCAGGAGGGGAGGTCAACTGCTGTGGCAGCATGAGTTTGGGCTCTCCTCCTGACAAGCACCCTGTCACGCAGGCGGCCTGAGCTTTCAGGTCAGAAGTTTGTTGGGGGGTGTCTGAGCGGCATGTGCTGAGAGGAGTGGGCAGGCTAGTGTGCATGGAGAGGAACCCCATTCCTGCTGAATTGCAGCCTCAGCTCTCCGGGCCCCATCAAAGGGCCCGAGGCACCTGTCTGCCTGAGTAGAACCAAGATTTCTGGGAAAGTGGTGAAGGAATAGGAAGGCTCGGGAAACCCTGCCCTGGGCATGGGGCTGCCTGGGCCTTTTACTGCAGCTACCTACTGCAAACCAAACAAGGGAAAAGAAACAGAAAGATCTGCAAGCTGAGGTTAAGATGTGAACAGTAATATAGAGATGGCTGGAGGATGAATGAAATCTCATGAAATCCACAGTTTCTCTTTCTCAGGTTTTCCTCCTCCCCGGAGCTAGCTAAGCAATTCCACGGTGCCCTATCTGCAGACACACAGCAGCTGAAACTCCAGGAAGGAAGCAGTGGGGACTCTGGAGCATGGAGGTCAGGAAACCAGCAAATGGGGAGGCTGCAGGCACTCAGCAGCCGCTGCTTCTGGCCCAGGAGCAGTGCTGGTGGGTGGGGACAGGGTGGGTGGGGGTAGGGGGAGCGCCAGGAGCCAGGGATGTTAATGAACCATGCTGGGGTCACAGGGGACAAGGGTGAAGTGGGAACTAAAACACACAATCCAGAACCAGCCTCCCACCCCCTGGCTGCAGCCCAAACAAGCGGTGAGATTCTAGCAGAGGGGAAGCTGCATGCACCGGGGTGGGGGCTGAGGCAGGCGGGAGGGGGTCTGCGCCTCTGCAGTAGTGAAAGCGCAAAAAAATAAAAAAATAAAAAGACAACAGGTATAAACCAAGGATCAGGGAGGCAACACACGACAGCCGGCTGAACGGAGGAGCTTCCTACTTACTTCCACATTGCTCTCTAGCGATCCCGCACTGCTGCGCCGCCCTCGCTTCCCTGCCCAGAACATGCAATACCAGAGGTTAGACTCAGACGGGCAGCAGGATGCCGCCACCACCACCAGGCTCAGGTACCCGGCCCACCTGCTGGGTGTGAGGGCAGGGGGAGGGGCTCAGTGGGGAAGCTGGTGGCAGGGCAGTAACTAGTTAATAAAAAAAAACTACGGGATTAAAAAAATAAAAATAAAATTATTTTCAACCAGCTCCTCTCCTGGACTGACAGTCTATGGGGAGGGGCCTCCAGGCAAGCTGAGGCGGGCACACAGGTGGGGCCCAAAGTCCCATGTGCAAGTTGGCCACAGCGGCTGCTGAAGAAAGCTTCTGCAATGACTGACACAAACGAGACGTGGTCCTGCCCAGGGCCTGGCTCTCAGTGGGTTTCAGGCATGTATGGTATGGACCTGCACATACATGCACACACCTCCAGGCAGGGTGGGGACCACGGTCAGGGAAAACGGGACTTCAAGTCCTTTTCCTCTTGGAGCCTCTGGGGCCAAGTGTCTGGTTTGTGCAGAGCCCTGGCCAGGGACAGGAGGAAGGTCGGGGGCTGCTAGGAGGGGCCTGGAGTCCTGCTCCCCTCTGTGGGCACCCCCCTCAGGATGCCACAAGCATTCCTTCGGGGCTCACTGCCAATGCCGTTTTACGTCCCCAGCTCATGGCGCACGAGCACACAGTATGTTAGCCATAGGAGAGGAAGGCTGAGTTTTCCTCTTGGCTCTGGATGCCCAGTGCCCATCCTGGCCTCCACAGTCCTTCCAGAGGACTTCGTCATGGATTCTGGCAGGACATCCAGGCCAGGGGGAACAATGGTGCCCAAGCCGAGGGGTCCAGCCTCCATCAGGTCTCTGGGAATGCAGCCTCCCCTCCATGTTCTCTAGGATGCTGTCCATGCAGCCTGGCCAGGAGTGAGCACCATGCTGGTTCTTGGTCAAGTTTCACAATGATGCAGGACAGGTGGCCCTCTGTCCACGCCAAAGATCAATGGCCTGGCCAGCTCAATTTCCATAGTGAGCAGGGTTCACTCCCAGGTCTGCCTGTCCATCTGAGGCTGGAAATCTTGGCCATGCTGAGCTGGACCCAGGCCCAGACCAGGCCCAGGAGCCTGGAAGATGGAAACTGCCATGTGCCTCTCTGTGGCCCATACCTCTGTGAAAGGGGGTTGCCTGTGGGTCCTCTGGGCCTCAGGGTAGCACCTGACCATGCTGGGCCATGCCCAGGAAAAGGCCTCACTCCTGGGCAGGCTCAGGGGAGGTCCAGTCCTTTTGCCTTGCCTGCTGACCCCTCCCTTCCCCAGCCTAAGTTCCAACTGGGAGCCTGAGGTCCATAGAAGGCCTTGCTGGACTTTGGCAAGTGTGAAAGGGCCTCAGAGCCCACTCAGGACAGGGCCACACAATGGATAAGGCAAGAGAGTTTTCTACCAGTTACTGAGGACCAGGGAAAACTCTTAATCCCAGCCAGAAGAAAGATGAGGGCCACATTTCCTCACCTTCCAGCTGGTGTGAGAAGGGGAGTAACCTTCTCAAGGCCCTCCTCTTCCTGCCCGGCGAGGGCCAGGACTCAGGAGAGCTTTAACTTAAGTAATGTTAAGTGTCTTAGAAGTCATTTCCACTTCTGGATCAACATGAGATGGAGGTGTCCCTACAGGAGCTCTCTGCCCTCATCCCAGAGCCCCTCTCACAGGCACTGCCACAGACACTGCCTGCTTCACATCCGTGTCCAGATGGGTGCACACTGCACACACTGTCCATAACAGAGGAAAGCATGCCAAACAGTGGCTTACCCCCACTCCCCTACACTACCCCTCATCTGCACTCTTTCTAGGGAACCTGCCCCTTTTCTCTGGATCCTGCACTAGCTTCAGGTGAGTCCCGCCCCAGCCAGCACCTCTCCTAGGGCCTGATCAGAAATCACGTCTGGAAGCGGCTCCCAGAGTGGCTCTTCAGAGCCTTCCCCTGCCTGTTCGCGTCAGGACAGACTGTAAGCAGGGCTCTCTGCCTAGGGTCTGCCCGGTGGCCCTTAGCAATGCTGGAGGCCAAGCAGGTGCACCTGCTCAGGGACAACAGCCACACACCCTGGGCCAGGCCCTGTTCTGACCACTGGGCATATGCCAACTCTCTCAGAGACCTTGCAGCTAGGGAAACAGGCAGAGAGCTATAACTTGGCCAAGGCCTGATAGCTAATGAGCAGCAGGCAGAGGGAGAGATCTTATCAGTATGGTTCTGAGATCAGTGTGCTGTGTGTCCTCTGCTGGGCTCTGCTGGGGTGGCCATCCCAAGCGCATCCCTGAGCTGTCTGTATGCAGAGTGCCCATCTTGGGGCAGCAGGTGCTGCTCTGGAAACTGGCCACAGGAACCACCAAGTCTCCCCAGACAGGGCTGCCCTGGTGCAGGACACAGCAGGCCCAGCTCCAAGCCTGGAGTGGTGACAGGTGCAGGCAGGCCCTGTATCCCCGTGGGAACTGATGTGGAGCAGCTTGGCTGGGACCGACAGAAGGACTGCAGGGCCCTCAGAAAGTGTCTATAAGGACTTGAATGAACTGGGGTAGGGGCTAAGGCCCAGTTACACTGTGTCCATGGTCCTAGACAGTCCTTGATCATAGGTCGGCAGGACTCTGGTGCCACTGAAACAAGTGCAGGGCCCCACCAGAAGGAGGGACATGGGGTGAGGCCTCACAGCTCAGTGGAGAGCTTGGGCTAGAGCCAGGCCCCTTCCTCTAGCTCTCAGAATGTCAGGGGCCCCTGGAGGCATCTGCTGCCAATCATGGACATCAAACCATGACTGCCTCATGGGTCTTCAAGGTTCATGAAGGGCTGAGGCCACATTCTTGGTGAGCTGCCTCCTGGATAGAGGTGTGAGCGCAGGTCTGGGGCAGCTTCTCTGAGAGCGGTGACCTGCCAACCACTGAGTGTTGGCTTTCCTGAGGTGACAGACTGTGGGGGCCTTGCCTCTTCTTGGAGAGGTCATCTTGGTGAAGCCACAATGGGTGGGAGTGATGCTGACTCTGAGAGCTATGCTCCACCCTGGTCCAGAGCACCTTATGCCATGTATCCAGCTGCTGAGTCCAGCATCTTCTGGAAGGCTGCTGATGCTGGCCTGTCTCCCTCTGAAGTCACAGGTGGCCAGTCCCCAGTCTGGGGTCTTGGGGACTTCCAGGACTCAAACACCCACCTCACCCTCCAACCTTCCTGGGGTCTGGGGGCTTTCTTTCCTGGGAACTTGTTTCATTGTAGCTTTATCCCTGAGAATACACAATCCCTAGAGTCCTTCTCAGCTCAGAATCCCTAAATGGTGGCGGCAACAGTAACAATAAATGGAAATCGGCCAAACCTTGGAACTCTGACCCTCACATGGCCATGTGCCTGGGCATGGGCTCTGCCTGACACCTGAGCTCTCAGCTCTGGCAGAGTGGACATCTGCGGATGGAGAGCCTCAGTCCCCCAGAGGCTTTGCTGCCTGAGGGGGCTGGGCAGAGGCCAGAGCCCACTCCACTGCACAAATGCAAACACAGGCCCCAGATCCCACCTGCAGAGGCCCACGGGAGTCCAGGTGTGTGTTGCTGGTTTTAAGAAGTCACAGGGAAAACCAGTGGTTCTCAGCCAAGGGTGATTTTGCCCCCTAGAGCACACCTGGCAATTTTTGGAGACATTACTGACTGTCATGGCTGAGAGGTGGAGCCAGGGATGCTGCTGACCTCTTGCACAGAAATGTCCCCACAGCCAAAGATTATCAGGCACAAAATGTCAACAAGGCTGCCATTGAGAAGCCCTGGGTTAACCCTCATGCTGGCAATGGATTTCTGATTTTCACTATGGAGGGAAAAAAATGACAAGACAAAAGCAAAGGAAAAATCCAACTCAAAAAAGAAGAAGAAGAAGAAAAAGAAAAAAGAAAAAAATTTCTGGGAAATAAATAAGCCAAACAAAGGGAGACAGAGCTGCTGGCGAGGCAGGTACCACATGGGGTCATGAGCTGGCTCTCGTAGTGGGACCTGGAGCTGGCCACTCGGTGATGCCTGAGGCAGGGTGGGATGGGTGAATCCCTAAGAAAGGAGGGGCCGCTGGGTCCCAGGAGAAGCGGCAGCTTATCTCAGCCTGAGAGGATCTCCCCCAACAAAGCAGGGGCCCCTGGGGCCAGGATACCTGGAGCCTCGGGGCACATAGGCGCCAGGGTCCAGGAGCCTAAAGTGCTGGGCACAGCCCCCTGCCCCCTGTGCAATGCCCGGCAACCCCCATGCCCTGCAGACCCCGAGCCTCCTCCCAGGAGAAGCTGACTGGCTAGACATGACGAGTAGGGGGCCGAGGACACTGCCAGGGTGCACCCCTCACTCCACAGCTCCTCTGACAGTGCAGCAGGCAAAGCAGGCTGGAACAGCACTCACAGGCGCTTAGCTTAGGTCTGCTCCCACACCTCCCTCCTTCACCTGCCCAGCCACGAGGGCTTGGTCCTGTGAGGGCCGGCAGGAGAAGCTCCTTGCTCCCTGATACCCAGGCACAGCTTTCCCCCAATCTGTGCCCCAGGAAAGCTGGGAGGCTTGAGGGGTGCTGCTTGCTTGGGGGTTAACAGGCTGGCAGCAAATTAAACACACAGAAACAAAGAACAATAAAAATCACAGTTTCCACCAGGGCTTTCCTGAGTCCTAGGGCCAGTTGTGGCTGCCGATTCTGGGCTGGACAGAGGCCAGAAGGGAGGCCTCTGGGGAGAAGGCAAGACAGGGATAGCGGGAGAAGAGTTTCAGACACAGCTTAGAGAGCTTTACTCCGTCTCATTCATCAGCATAAAGCGCAGGGTGTGGCAAGAGAGTGCAGGGCACACCCACCAGCAGGCCTGGCTCACTTGTGAGAGTGCTTTTCAGAAAATAAAGAACAAATAAAACCCCTGGAAGAAGAAAGGGAGAGTGGAGGTGGTAACTGCCTTGCTGTTCTGCCTCTGACAATTTGGTCCTGTTTTCTTTGGCCTTTTGGTGATGCCTTCTCTGCATGAGCATGTGCTGCTGTGATTTGGGGACTGTCAAGGAAAACCCAGCAGGGCTCGGTACAAGCCCTGCACCGCCAGCCACCTGCATCACCTTCCCAGCCCGCAATGCATGTCCCAACCACGGGGGTGCCTGTCTGAGACCCAGGCTCAGCTCTTACCAGCTTCCGACAGGTCCCTCAGGGAGCTGCTGAGGGCACTGCGCTTGAGGCCCTCGCTGCCAGCGTAGCTGTCGTCCAGGCAGGCCCGGCTCAGAGTTCCACTGCCCGGCTCCTTTTTGAGGCTGGAGCACTGGGACATGCTGGGCCGCACGACACCCTTCTGTTTCTCGAGCTCCGCTGCAAGGGAGGAGCAAGGGCCCAGTAAGTGGAGCATAGCCTGGAGAGGGAAGGGTGGGGTGGGGCAGAGCTAGGACCCCCCAGGAGGAGATGAAGAGGACCACCCTCGGTTCAGAGCTGGCACTGTACCAAGTCTCCATCTACCCAAACTGGGGAAAAAGGAAGGGTGAGCATCGTCTTGGGAGAGAGGTGTGATGGCTACCTTCAGGATAAGGGAGACCAAACAAGATCCCAAAAGGGAGGTGGTGGGAGAGGGCAGCGTGCAGTGTGGTCCACAGAATGGCAGCCACTCCCAGGCATGAGGGTCCCAGGGAGACAGAGACGCTGGGTCTGGAGATGAGCAGGTGTCAACCTGCCTCTCATGGAAGGGCCAGAGGTAGGCACACCTGACCCTCCAGGTGGTGAGGCTTGGAGCCCAGAGAAGCAGGGGTTATCATCAGCTCTAACAGAACCCAGGTGATGGGTGTGGCCGTGACCTCATCAGTCTGCCAGGGAATATAAAACCACGTTGAAGTACAAAGCTCAGCTCCAGAACTCTGGGAGTTCTTGTCCCATGGAGTGACCAGGAACCAAAGGGCCTCCAGCTGGGCCTCTGAAGCCCTGGCTCTCATCGGGAGGCCTCTGCCACCCCCCTCCCTCTGTGTCATCTTCTGTGGCCGGGGCAAGTGGTCTGCCAGTCACATGGACAGAAAAGACCAGGGCACCTCATTTCTGTGGGCTCAGAATCGCCGGGCTGCTGGCTTCTCCCCGGGAGGCCTGCGACTTACACTCTATCCGGTGCTTCTCCATCTCCTGCACCTCTGCAATGGACTCCCGCAGGTCATCACTGAATTTCTTTCGGTCTTGAGGGTTGGGAGCATTGAAGTTTATTAACACCTTCACGTCTGCTCCAGGGACTGCAGATGTGAGCCGGATGCCATTGGGGTAGTCTGCAAAGGAGAGGAGTGGAGAACCAGTGGGCCCTGCATTCTCTGCCCTTGTGCTTCTGGTCAGGAAGATACCAGTATGGGATGGGCGTGACAGAAATTATCAGAATGCAGGCTCTCAGCAGGCACGTCTGAGGGTGAGAAAACGCTTCCATAGTGCAGACTGGAGGGGCCACCAGACAACCTCCATCTGCCATCTCAGGTCTGTGCTCCTTCATATGTAAGTCAGACCTGGCTCAGACCTGGTTGCTCTGAGGAGAACCTCTCCAACCTGAATGTCAAGGCACCCAGACCCTTCATTTCCACTCTGCCTGGGGTTAGAGACAGCAGCCATGAGCTGAGTCAAGAGGAGAAGTGGCATCCTGTGCTTGGTGGAGTCTTACCTGTCATTTTAGATAGTTCTAAGAGGAGACTGAGCTCTCTTCTCTCCCAAATGGCCTCCAGACCCTCAGCAATGCTGGGGTCCACTGTGGGTGCCCCACAGTCAACACACTCTATGTTGAGTGCAGTGTCTTTCTGCTCAGACCTGCCTGGTACCACTTCTGAGCTCAAGGGGCCTTTGGGGCTTTGGTCTCCTGGAAGCACCTCTCCCCTCTGGGAATCGAGCTTCAGCCACTGGGAGTTTGAAGGATCGTGACTCAAACACCAACCCACCTTTGACCCATGTCAAGGCTGAAAACTCAAATGCTTAGAAGCGCAAGTGAGTCTCCTGATGCAGGTGGGTCTGTGAGCAGCCAAGGGCATGGGGTGGACAGTACAGCCAGGACCCCACCACGCAGGGATGAGGGCAGGGATGCCCAACACTTCTCATTTTTCGGAAGCCAAAAATATTAATGTGAGGATTTAAATATCAGCTCAACAAATTTTTAAAAGTATACAAACTAAATATAACATAACTGAGCCAGATCGACCCAGGGCCTGACAGTATGTGAACCCTAGTGTGAAGGCACAGCCTGTAGGAATGTGAGGTCAGTTCTCACTAGCATCTGTGTCCATGACCATGGGGGCGAGCCCTCGGAGTCTAAAACTGATCCAGGCACAGCTTCTGTCTGGAACTCAGTCTGGCCAGGCTGCTGCTGGTGTGGGGGACACCAGCCTGCCTGGTGCTGCCAGGTGGAAACTGAAGCAAGGCAGGCCTTTTGGCCTTGGGTGGGGCAGACATTTAGGATAAAGAAGAGGCAAAGGGCCCAGCCCGTGTGGATCAAGGGTTGAGGGCTGACCCATGAACCAGGAATCACAGTTTGATTCCTGGTCAGGGCACATGCTCTGGTTGTAGGTTTGACCCCCAGTGGGGGACTTGCAGGAGGCAGAAGATCAATAACTCCCTTATCACTGATGTTTCTCTCTCTCTCTCTTTCTCTCTCTGAAATCAATAAAAACATTAAAAAACAACAATCTGTTCCAAACAACAAAAAAAGCAGAGGCAAAGAGCCCCAAATCCAGGCCCTGACGCTTTCCACTTGCAGATGGAAGGCCGAACAGACAGCATCACAGCCGCCTGCTTGAGAGGCGGAGGCGTCCCCGCTGCTGGAGACACCATGGCGCTCCATCAGGGCAGTCCTCCCCCAGGCAACTCCAGAACACATGGGGCGGCAGAACCACCACCCACCGTCTCAGGAAGGTTGGTCTAGCCTGCAGCTTGGACCTCCAACAGGAAGAGAGGAAGGGTACAAGGACGTGAGCAGGAACAGCGTCAAAAGATAAAGCCAGTGGGGGTTTCCTGGTTGGAAGCCAGCTACCCTCCAATCCCCAGGCTTCTGTGACCCACTTCCAACCAAAGGTCTTCCAACTGTACTTAAGAATAAATCCTGACCACGCATTTCCTCTGTGCCAGGAGTGCTTTATGTGTATCTAATCCAACGATGTAGACATTGGCATCACCCCATTTTACAGACAAAGGAAACGCAGCCCCAAGAGGTTAAGAGACAGGCTACATAGCGCTTACCATGAGAACTGGGACTGGAGCCTGGTGGCTGGCTCTGGGCCCAGCCCCGGACCTGTACGGCCTGTGTCACCTTCACCTGTTTGTCTGCCCACATCTGCATATCATCCGTGCCATTTGCTTCATGCTGTCTTATCAGCACTTTATTTAAAAAAATTTACTCTGCCCTAAATATTCTTATCACCTGCCAGAAGTAATAGTAAAAATAAACCTAGCAAGCACCACATACGATGTTATTAAATTCTTCCTGATTACTACTGCTTATCAGAGAGCATTGGAGAGCTACCCTGGGCTTCCGTCCCTGATGGTGCAGAAGGAAGGAGGGAGGACAGAAGCGGAGGGTGGGTCCCAGCCACTCGTGCTCAGGGCCCCAGCCGAGGGTAGCCCAGCGCAGACTCACACTGGCTCTCGAAGAGCAGGACCTGCATGCCGCACAGGGAGAAGGACTGTCGGAAGTTGTATGTCACTGAGTTCTTCTTCTTCTGGAAGATCTTGGTGACCTGGGAGAGAGAGAGACAGAAGCTGAGCCACTTCATCTGCCCGGTCCTGAACAGCTCTGGAGTTCAGGACTGAAGATGGACTGATGGCAACATGTGCTCCTATAAGAATTACTCTGCAGCTCAGAAGTCAGGGGCTGCTGCAGGAGGGAGAACCAACCCAGGGAGGAGCACACACTGATCATGCCAACCACGCTCTGACGTGGACACTGTGCTTTGTTCCTGGGAGACCTCGGTGCCATCCTGGTCGGCAACAAAGCCCCTCAACCCAGCAGAGAGGTGGCAGGCATGTTACCTCATGTGGCACTGAAGACACCGTGCAAGGGTCTGATGTCCAGGGCCTTACCTGATCACTGTATCCTCAGAGATTAATTTCACAAAGGAAACAGATTCAGAGGTGTGAAGTGACTTGGTCAAGGTCAGGATGCTTAATAAATAACTTGAACCCACACATGTGATTCCCACCTCAGGAATCACAGAAGTGCAGCTGGTCCTCATGCAGGTGGGGACTAGGGAGGGGACCTCTAGCAAGAAAGTCTGTGGCATGCAGGGGGGACAAAGGTCTAAGAACAGGTTCCTCCTGCTCTCTGCAGAGGCATCTTCATCCCCATCAGCTCACATCAGTACACTCCTTTTGGGGGGGCAAGAGCTCCTCCATCTCCCTTTGGGGATCCCCCTTCTCTGCCACCCTCAATCATTAGTCCTGGAGACTGTGGCCCAGCTTTAGCCACTGAGACAGCACCACACCTGCCTGGCCCCATGACTAGCTCAGGCTTGGGCACAGGGAGCAACAAGACCTTTGCTGGATTCTTAGTAAGATAATCCCACTGGGGGCCAAGGAGACACGAATAGCCTGGGGCTGCTGGGGCTGACTTTCCCATCTTGGTTAGGGCTAGCGTGAGAAGGGAGCCCACACAGAGGAGGAGCCCACAAAGGTGAGAGATGGGGATCATCAAAAGGAGTCCTGCTGACATGCTTGAGCCTCTGGAGCAGCCAGGGCTGAGGCTCCAAGTCCCCCTCTGGACTCACATAAGTCAACGAAGCCCCATTTTCAACAGTAGCAGTTTGTGTTAGATTCTGCTCCTGGTAACCCAAAGATCTGTGCTAACTCCACCCTGTCACCTCCACCCCCACCTGTGTGGGTATTTCCCCACGTGCAGGCACATAGCCAGGTCTCCCTATGTAGCAGCTGTCAGCCACAAATCCATGGGGAACCACGTACCACCAGGAGGTCGTTGAACAGGAAGATTTCTCGCTGGTGCAGCCCAAGTTTCTGGGGCTTATTTGGGTCTGGAACCTCGAAGAGTCGGCAGTAACAGACCAGCCGCCGGTGAGGCAGAGAGAGGACCTGTAAGGGGAAGGGAAATGCTGTGCTCAGTAGCTGGCCACACCTCGGGGCCTGGGCAGCACAGGAATCTGGCCTGAGTGCAAGGTACCCAGCTCTTGGGCCTCGTGTTCAAAAAATGCCTTTTCTTACAAACCATGCAGAAGGCACGGTGTTTCTGGCTTGTAGCCATTTTCCCGCTCTGTCTGTGGGACCTGGATAAGTGTGCTGCTTCTGTTCCATTCTTTCAGACAGGCACCAGACTTCTTAAAGCACCATGCTCACATGTGAGCCCCCAGCTAGAGAGGAATGCTTGTTTTCTGAGTCCCCACAAAGTGCCCATTAACCCCTGTAAACGTTTTTCTAGAGTCTACTCTAGATGAGGAAACTGAGGCACAGAGAGGTGGAACAAGTTGCCTCAGCCACAAAACCAAGAAGCTTCAGAGCCTCCAAATTGCTCCACTCCCCCAGCCCCTCCTAAATGATTTCAACATTTCTGAAGCCTGAAAGGCCCTATCCAAACCCTGAGCCAGCATTCACTGCTCTTTGGGGCCTGGTCTGACCCTCTGCTCTGAACACACCTATCACAGGTTTAAAGAGCCCCCACCTTGCCGCAGGCCAAGCTGCTATTAGGTCTGGTCTGACCAAACCATCATGGAGGCCTGCTAGTGGCTCTGGGAGTGCCGAAGATCCCGCAGGAGACAGAGGAGTTAGCAAGGAGATAGCACACGCCCGTGTAAGATCCCCAGAGGGTAAGCATAGTGGCAGCCAGGGAGCATTAACTCTGCAAAGGGTGCCAACTCTGTAAGGGTGCCCTGGTGGAGGGTGCCCGAGCTCAGCCCATCAGAGGACGAGATAAGGGGCACACTCAGGAACAATGTTTTCTGGAGCAAAAGCACAAAGGAAGGAGGAGGGTGGGATGTGGGGCTAGAGAGGTGGAAGAGGGCAGGTCACGGAAGTATCCAGGGGTCCTGGTCTCTCTCTGGGGAAACTGGGAAGAGGGAGGCAGTCAGAAGGTTTTGTGCTGCTGACTCGGCTGACCATGAGCGGTGAGGACAGACACAGGAGGGATGTGTCATGGGACTGCAGGCTGGCAGTGTGTGCATGTCCCCAAGGGACATGCAGGCATACCTCCGCAAGGCTGTGGCCGTAGAGAGGATCCTGATGTAGGAGCAAGTTTTGGGGGGCAGAGTTGGGCTGGGTGGGGAAAGAAAAGGCCCTCCAATGCACATCAGAATCGGTATCTTAGGGTCTGGGAACAAACCTGGGTATCTGAGCTCAGCCGGGCCCAGGTGAGAGGGAAGGGGACTATCTGCCTTCAGCCTGACCTCACAGCCCTCCCCGTGAGGCTGTGATCTCTGGGCCTGCAGAGATTTGAGGCTGGGTTAATTATCAAAATCAAATTTTTATTGCTCTTGAATTAACTGTGGATGTGGGAGCAGGGAGATGTGGGCACACTGGGAACCCCCAGGGTGGGGTATTAGCCAGAATGAGAAAGCAGAGAGATACTCACACAGCCAAGCCCATGATGCAGGGATCCAATCTACATGGGGAAACACAGTAAACAAAAAAAAAGAGATCAATGTTCCAAAAGATGCATCTGGGGCCCAAGGAAACTAGAGGCAATTGCCAAAGAGGCAATGGCCCTCCTAAGGCACCTTCCCTTACTCTATCCAGCCACACCCAAGAGGAGAGGCAGGGGTGCCTCTCACTGGCAGGCTGAGGGCATTCCCAAGTCACCACAGAAATGTACAACCCTGCCTGCTGGCTTATTAAAAGCCTCAGGTTCTCAACTGTAACACAGAGCAAATGGTTGTTATTCCAAAACATCAGAAGCCACTTAAAGAAACCCAAATCAGGAAAGAATTCTCCAGACCTGCCTGAAAGGTGCATCAGGGCTACCAGCAGAAGCTGAGGCCAGCAGGGCACCTGGGTGGGAAGGGGGATGTGAGCACCTCAGGCCCTCCAGCAGCTCCCCTGGGACACAAGGCCACCACATACCGGCTTCTTCCCCACGATAAGCTTCTCCACCTTCTGCACCTGGGACACATGGTCTTCATTGGTCTTTAGTTCCCGCTTGCGGATCCGTTCATAGATACCAATCAGTGTCTCCCGGGGAATGTCCTCGCCATCATCTACACCTGGGCAGGAGACAGTGGCGAGGCGTCAGTCAGGCCAGGGCTTGGGTGGTCCATTCAGCCTCAAGCCCCAGGCTTATTCCAATTTACCAGTTTCTAAACCAAATCAGACAGCAATCCCTTTCACCAGTCAGCAGAACCACATACCTTCCACACCCACAGCTACCAAACATCCTCAGTCAACCACAAATTCCTCAGAATCCTTCCACCAGGGACAAGGCCAGCACATTCACCTGGACAAGCGTAGCAGGGCTGCTCAGAAGGCTGATCCTGATCACAGCCCATGGGGTGGGCACACTATCCCCATTCCACAGACAAGAAAGCCAAGGCTTGGGGAAGGTGCTGGGTTGGGGTGAGGGAGGCTATTTGACAGGGTTTATAAGTTCAGGCTCTAACACTGGGCCCAAATCCTCCCTTCACCCCTTGTTAGCCTGTGACTCAGTCTTTCTGAGCTGGGCATCTGTGAAAACGGCCATCAAGAGCACAGGTGACTCCTCAGGGCTATGTGAGGAAGTATGAGCAGCTGGTGGTGTGCCCATAAAGTGAGAGTTGGGAGCATCTGAGCAGTTTTGCCAGCTGTTGTCCCACATCACATGCGCAGAATCCGGGGGCAGGACTCAAATCCGGACTGCTAAGACAACAAGTGCATACCTTCTGCAATACCACTGTGAAAATTGCTGTCAGAAAAGAAACAGCCCTACTCACAGGAGAAACATAAACCCATACCTATCCTCAGACCACAGAGGGGCACAAGTCCAGAGGCCTGATAAAACTGTTGGTGAGGCTGTGGGGAGGGGCCCGCGACGCCCTTCAGACCTAGCAGAGGGCCTCACTGTGAGTGCTCTGCGCAGGGAGTGCTCTGAAGTCAGCCTCCCCGCCCCTCAGGGGCAGCCAAGCTTGGGAAGAGGGTGGTTCTGCCATCTCCTGGTGGCCTCTGCTTTCTCCAGCCTTCCTATTATGGAGGTGCCCACCACCAGGGGGCGCACTGGGCAGTTCCAATCCCAGGGAGGACACAGAGGTCCCCAGGATTGTCTGACCCAGCAGCGGGACTGACAGAGCAGCCTTTATTACAAAAGTAAACACAACAGTAGAAACTTTAAACAGCTCTTGACTTTAGACCAGCTTTTTTTTTCCCTTTTTAAAAAATATGACACCTCTTCCCTGGCTGCTCGAAGATGGGCCGACATCACGAACGACACAGTAACTATCCGGAACAGGAAGTTTACGGCCAGCAGACTGTTCCGGGGAAAGAAATGCTCACTGACGTCCTTCGTGCTGGGAAGTCAGTAGTACCCAAGACAGGAATTCGAGAAAAACCAGCCAAAGTGTACAAGGCCATACCAGGTGCCATCTTTGTGTCTGGATTGAGAACTCATTCTAGTGGGGGACAGACAACTGGCTCTGGCATGATTTATGATTCCTTGGATTACACAAAGAGAAATGAACCCAAACACAGACTTGTATGAGAAGACGGCCTCAAGAAAACAGAAAGGAACGCAAGACCGGAATGGAGAAAGCCAGGGGACTGCAGAAGCCAGTGTGGATGCTGCAAAGAGAGCCGGAGGTGGGATGACAGAGCAGTGAAGATTCTTCAGGGGCTTTATCTGTGCTGTCTGGGCAGATTTTCACTAGAGGATTAATAAATTAAGAACTTTTAGGTGAATAAAATAAAAATAGGATACCATTTCTAAGGGGACCTCAGTGCTGCAGCTGGTATTTCCAAGGAGAAGACATAGTTCCTGCCCCCTGCTGCCCAGGGACCCCAGGTGTTCAAGGCCCAGCCATCAGCCACATGGAGTCAGCTGGAGGACAGCTGTTCCCGTTTAATTCCTTTCCCATCTCACGCCAAGAAGGCCTCCCTTCTTGCTGCCTGCCTCACAGCACCTGTCTAACATGGGCCCACCTGGAAGGGAGGGCAGCCTCAGCCTCAGGGCCCAGCCAGAAACAGCTAGTGCTGGAATCAACAGCAGTACTGTCTTTTCTCTCCATGTATTCATTTCCATGGCTGCCTATGTGTGGCAAATGCTACTGGCTTCCCATCACAGTGGTAATATACAGTTCCTTTAAAAATGTATTTAAATAAGTAGACAAAAAAAGGCAAGTTCGCCCAGCCGGGAGTGGCTCAGCGGTTGAGCATCGACCTGGGATCCAAGCGATCGGGGTTCGATTCCCAGTCAGGGCACATGCCCGGGTTGCGGGCTCGATCAATGACTCTCTCACCATTGATGTTTCGATCTCTCTCTCTCCCTTTCCTTTCCTCTCTCGGAAATCAATAAAGATATTTAAAAAAAAAAAAAAAAAGGCAAGTTGGTTTCAAGAGAACCATGAAGTGTACAGGATGGGTGGCTGGGCAGATGCTGGGAGGGGTGCAGCAGTGACGGGGGTGGATGTGCTGGCCCGTCTGTCCAGCTCACGCCTGTTGGAGGCCTCGGAGATCCCAGCACCCAGGCTCCATTCTGGGCTCCTACACATGCTCCCAACCAGGCCTGGTCAACCAGTGTCCGGCCTGGCCCTCTGGTGCTGTGATGAGCTGGTTTCTCAGGTCTCTGCCCTGTGACTAAATCCCCTCTCCCTGGACCTGCGGACACCTGTTCACCCTTTAGTAACAAGCTAAAAACATCACTTTCTCGCAGAGTTAGAACCCCTGCATCTCCAGACCCAGGCGTGTGCTACCCATGTGTACCCCTAGGATGGCACTCGCTCTTTATGGCAATTTGTGCTGTGTTCACTCATTCTTGGGACCAACACTGCCCAAAGACCCCTGAACAAGAACTGGGTGTGCTGGAGCCAGGCCCCGTGCTCTCTCTGTACCCAGCATGAGGCTATGTTGCCTTCGCCTCTCACCCCACACAGGGCTGGGGCTCATGCTTAGAGGGTGTCCGTGGAGGCTGTGTATCTGAGCCTGGGGCCGAGCAGCTCACCTCGGAGATTCTTGACAAAGTCCTCCAGCTTCATCTTGCGCTCGGGCTTGACGTTGGGGCTGTACATGTCCGTATTGAGCAGGATAATAGCGAAGGCCAGGATGAAGATGGTGTCTGGGTTTCGGAACTGCCGCACCACCCCAGGGTTGCAGATGCAGTACCGCTGGCTGGGGGTGCGGAGAGGGAGGGGGGTGAGGACCACCTCAGTCAGGCAGGGAGTGAGTCTGCCACAGCTCCACCTGGCGCTACACAGTGGAGGCTGGACACTGCCCTCAGAGCCTGGCTTCTGCAGCTGGTGAACAGGAATAACACTTGCCTGGCAGAGAGCTGGCCTTGGCTGTCCATTGCCCCTTCTCACCTGTGCTGGAGCTGGCAATGGCTCTCAGGGTGAAGACCACATTCCCCAGGCTCCTAGGACCTGGTACAGCCACAGGATTATGTTCTGGCCAATGGGATATGGGCACCTTCAGGGCTGTGCCTTAAAAGACAGGGGTGAGCCCAGCCAGCCTGGCTCAGAGGTTGAGCACTGACCTAGGATCCAGGAGATGGCGGTTTGATTCCCAGCCAGGGCACATGCAGGCTCGATCCCCAGTGGGGGTTGTGCAGGAGGCGGCCGATCAATGACTCTCACATCATTGATGTTTCTATCTCTCTCTCCTTCTCCCTTTCTCTCTCCGAAATCAATAAAATTTTTAAAAAATTAAAAAAAAAAAAAAAAGGCAGGGGTGTGCCCTCCACTCTCTTGCCCTGCCTGGAACAGGGTGTGAGAGTGGGTGTTGGACCTGAGGTAAGAAGAGCCTGTCCCCACACCAGCTGGGAGGGGGACACACTTCCCTCTCTTTTCAGCTGTGGCTGCTGGGGCAGCTTGTGAAGGCACCTGACTCAGCAGCCTCACTGAGTCATCTGCCCACGATCCTCACTGCCTCTGACACACCAGAGGCCCTTCACTGGTACCCTCTTGGAAGCACGGAGAGGGGCAGAAACACAGAAGAGGAGCCAGGTGGGGCATTGTTACTGAAGCAGTGCCATCAACGCTCAGACAACGTGGACTCCAATTCTGTCTTCCCTGTGAGGGCCACCCCCTCCAAGAAGCCCTCCTGGGAGGAAGCGGCTGAACACCCCCCTCTGAGGCCCTGGGACTGCCCTCCTCCTATATCCTCGCTCCTCCTTGGCCATCACTGGTGCTGCGGCAAAGTGCCGGGGCAGCAGCAGACTCAGGCCTGTCATACCAGCTAGGAGCAGAGGCCCTACACAAATGGTGTGCACAGTCCCGGGGCGGAAGGCGGGGCAGTGACCTGGAATACAGGCTCTCTGTGGTGCTAGGTGCTGGGCTAAGTGTGCCCACCCACCCCAGGTGCTTTTAGCCTTCCACCCTGCCCGGGTAGGGGGGTCTTGTGTCCCCACTCTACAGGCAAGGGCATGAGGCACAGAAAGGCCAGCAAGCACAAGGCCACACAGCTGGTAAGTGGTGGAGTGGGCATTAGGACCAGGCCCTCTGGCTCTGCAGCTCAGGCTCTGAGTCACTGTGAGAGAGTGGCTGCCCCATAAAAGGGCACACAAAGGAAAACACAGGTGGACTTCTGAATAGATGAGGCTCATGAGGACTTGAAGGAAGACAAAGACTGTTCAAAAACCCTGGCTCCAGCACTGACCAGTACAGGAGGGGCTTCTGCCTTATCCCCCAGTGAGCTCAGGGGCACCTGATACTGCAGAGGGAATGGGGCTAAGGAGATCCAACCCTTGAGCTAGGAACCTTCCTCTCCCCGATACCTGCCCCCTGCCCTGACGCAGCCCCAACCTGAAGGCCTCAATGAGCCGCTCCACCTTCTGAGCCTCCCCTTGAACTCGAATGTGCGCCTGGAACTTCCTGAGGGCTTCGTCCAGCTCCATGGCAGAGAAGTCCATCTCGTCCACCACGCAGCTGAAACAAGACAAGGCCGTGTCACTGTCCGTACAGTCTCTGCCAGCTTCCCATAGGTGAGGTGAGCACCTGCTTGCAGAGGGTAGGGCACAGAGGGGTTTGATGCACGGGAGCCACTGCAGACACGCTGACACTTGTCTGGGAGGGCATCTGCTTAGCTTCCACCAATCAGCAAACAATTCAGATTATGGCCAAAGATCCCTGTGCTTCTGGGGAGTCCATAAAGCCCCGAAACTGCAGGAAAATGCTGTTTATACCTATGTGTGCAACTTTCTAGACATACAGGAAGCCAGAGCATATAGCTAGTCCCAGGAAAAATGTTTTCAAGTGTGTGGGTTACCCCAGGCACTCAGCAGCCGTAATGTACGAGTCTGTGTGTCCGTGAGGGAGGCGGGAGCATGCACCCATCCTCACAGGAAGGAAGTGGAGGCTGATCTCACACAGCCTGTCCTCTCCCGGCAAGGGTCTGCAGAGAGGTGGCTGGGTTTGGCTGGGTGTTTTTGAGACCATCCTCATCTGCCAATCAGATGGATGGAGAATGGAGCTTGGGGAGGCCTCCAGTTCTTACCACAGCCAAGCATTCGCCTTACAGCCTGCTCTTGTCCTCTGGTCAGGACCCTTAAACAGAGAAGGTGGGTCTAAACCCAGGATCGAAGCAGCATAAACTGGTGTCCAGATCATGTCTGTAACAAAGCCATAGCTATCCTTGGGGCTGCAGAGGCTTGGCCATGGGGGACCTAATTCCACTCCCAGAGCTCACCCTCCCCTGGAGTGATGGGCTTAGGATAAGCTGCTGTGCCCCCAACCTTCCCTGAGCACTAAGTGCTCTTTGTGGGGAAAGTCAGAGGGCAGGGCCACCAGGGACGACCTGCTGACCAGCTCCCTAGCAGTGCTGGTGTGGAGGATGGAGCTGGGGGGGGCTCGCTAGTCTCGAGGGCGCTGCTGCTCCCCCACCCAGGAGAACACTACACAGACTTCCTCCCGGCCAGAACCAGTGTGGGGCGGGGCCCAGAGGGCAGGGGGTGCAGACAGCTGCACTAAAACGTCCAAGGCCCAGCTCACCAGGACGCCAGTCTGCTGTCCCCTGAACGGTTTCCTCATACCACCTTAGGGGGGAGGGTGGGCATTAACCACACTAACAATGCAGCAGGCAGACTTTCCGGGACTGAGGCGAAAACAGAAATGCTGAGCTGAGCAGGAAGAAAGCAGACCAGATGGGCACACCTGGCCAAGGAAGGGCATAGGCTCCCTTCTACTAGGTACCGGCCACATACCAGCCATAGCCAAAGGCCCTGGCTCACTGCATCTCTTGTGTGTGTGTCTGCATGTGACTGAAAAAGTACCTATGTGCATATGGGAGGCCCTGTGCGGGGGGTGGGGGGAATGCACCCAGGCCAGTCCCTCTCCCTCTCCCTCTGACCCTGAGTTTCTTCACTTGTGGTTAAAGAGTCCACAGCACCCACGTGCCTCCCCCAGGGGAGCAGCAGAGGCAGCAGGTGCACATGTGGCCAGGCCCTCCTCCTTGCAGAGGGTCTGACCCCGAGGCCATGCACCTCGCTGTCCTTTTCCCTGATGAGGCAGGGGCTGGACAGAAGGAAGCCACTGCCATTGTTACTGATGGTTAGCTCTCTACTCCGCTTAGATTTCTGCTTCTGGGCTATCTGCCCAAGGTCGGCATACCAGTTCGTAACTGCCCGAGTCAGAAAAATCCTCAACAACAGGTCTGGGGAAAATCCTCCAGGTCTCAGAAAAGGGTGAGCAGAACCCACATACCAAGCCATCCATTCCTCTGGCTTTGGCTCCTTGACTCTGAAAGGGGGTCATCAATCCCTGATACCCACCCCCACGGGTGACATATGGACACGGCCTGAACATAGTAAACACAAGGGTGCAAATGTAGGTGCCTTTCCACTTTGGAAAGTCTCAAGGAGGACTGGAGAGATTTAGGGCATATACTGGCAGGCTTCTCAAAAATGCCAGCAGCTCCCAGGAAGCTGGAAACCCATTTTTCTGCAGGGTTCCAAGCAGCTGAGTGCTATGGCCACCAGCTCTCTGGGCTGGTGGGTTGTGGGGTGAGGAGATGGGGGTTGGACTCTTACCCCCGATCTCCCATCCAGGAGGGGCAAGAGAGGGAGGCAGGTGGAGATCTGGGTGTGGTGCTGCCCATCTTGGAGGTGCCGCAGTCTCTCTGGGCCGGCTCCCCTACTCCTTCAGAGGGCACCTGTCCAGGTCCTGACCCCCACACACTGCCTCACCTCAGCCTGCCTGAAGAGGAGTGGCAGTGCCAAGGGTACGTGGGGGGTGCCCAAGGGTGGATCCCACATGTATGCCTGAGTAAGTAGGTGTAAAATGGTGTGGGGGTGTCTAGAAGCTAGAAAAAGGGAAGGGGAGGACTGAGTGTGTGTCCCAGAGCAGGACAAGGCTGGCAGGCCATGGAGTCTGTCACAGGAACGTGTCCATACTGATCCCAACCCCGTCCCAGAACTTACTCCAGCACATCGCGGTTGAATTGCTTCTGCCTGTTGCCCAGGAACTCGCCAATCATCTGCCGGCTCAGGCCCTTGCGCTGCAACAGGAAGTGGGCTACTCCCACTGGTGTGTCCGGCACGAAGCCACGCTCAATGAGGTATTGGACACCTTTCTCAGGCTTCCTGGGGGGAGGGACAAAAGACAGGCTCAGCCCTGGCCCTCCAAGCTTGCTCTCCACCCCTGTGGGCACTCAAAGCTCCCCAGTTGGCCCTTGGAAACCCCAGGCTCCAGGCACCCTGTCCCGTCCCACCCCCAGCCTGCAACATGGGGGAACCCAAAACTGCCTAGACCCTGAACCAAGAATGGGCAAGACTGGGCCAGCCACGGAAGCATAGCTGTGGGTACTGGAGCAGGGACCCTCCCTAGCTGGCCTGTATTGCCCCAAACACTGGCCCCATACAGAACTGCCCACCCAGCTCTACTCTATGCTCCCCACCAAGTGGAAGCTGGTGCCCCATGCTGCACTTCTAGGCAGACTTGAACCCCTTGCCCAGCACGTGCTGGTCTGCCTTCCCTCGCCCTCCACCCACCCACAGAGAATGAATGCCTGCGGAGCACTGCTCTGTGCACCATCACCTAAGCACCCCACACCCACTCACTCACTCAGTCACTCACTTCTTACACTGCTCCTTGGGGTCAGCACTCATTACCTGTGTTGTTTAGGAGCCCAACAAACTTGTGACCTTGCCGTGCTGTGAGGACTCACTAACAGTGCTGGAATGATGCTCACAGTAAGCACTGAGAGAGGTGCTGAGGATTAGCCCTGACTTACGTGAAGAAATGAAGCTGCAGCACATGCCCTGACTGGGCAGTCGCTGGGGGGCTTTGCGGAGGGGCTGAGTGTGTCCACCTGCACAGGGAGCTGTGGGGCTGAGAGGCCCCCTAGGGGGCTAGGTAGGGAGCCCAGGCAGGCCCCTTCCTTCCTTGGGGCCTCCATCCTGCTGGTTGCATAGTATGACATGAGCTTGGCTGACCTCACAGGGACGTACTGGTGGTCCAAGGAGACAAGGTGAGGTGAGGGGCCACACGTGTGACCCTTGGAGGGCAGGCATCCTCGTCTGACAACCCCAGAACTTGAGGAGCTGCAGAGGAATTAGGGCGCACGCAGCACCCATTCTCATGGGGTAAATCAAGTCGCCCACTAGCTGGGGGCCGGCCTGCCCCTTGCCCCTGTGGGCAGAGGTCAGTATTCTGCTGCTGCCCGGGGCCTGGATACAAGGCTAGGGTCAGCTGCCTTTCAATGCTCTGGCTCCCACTGCCAGCAGTGTCCTGCAAATACTAGATTTCCACTCGTAGCCAAACTGAACTCCTGCTGCAAGGTGACCCTGCTATTTTTATCCTAGATGACTACACACCTTGACCTCACCCTCAGGAGATTGGCAGGGAGCAGTTGCCAGCTAGATGGTTCCTGGCACTAAAGTGGTGACAGAGTGGTTCTGTTCTATCACCCCTGCCAGCCCCCCACATGCCCCATTCTTCCCCATGACTCTGGGGACTTTAACCAAGAACCTCCCACTCCAGGCCTCTCCAGCCCTCAGTTGCTGATGCAATGGCCAGGGCCGGTCACGTTTCCTCACCACCCACTCCAAGCTGGCCCACAGGACCCCAGTCTATGCCACTTCTCCTCCCTCAACTTCTAGATGAGGGGTCAACTGGGCCTGTGTTTCCGCGTGGCAATGACTGAGGGCTGGGCTAGGCGTCCCTGACTCAGGCACTCTGACCCACCCACCCACACCTGGCCTGCCTGGCTGATGGCCCTCAATTTGGCAGAGTGCAGCTGACCTCCCAGGATGTGGGATGGCTGAAATCTCAGAGCAACCCCCACAGCAGAGCTCTCTGCCTTCCTCTTGAGCAGCTCCAGCAGGTAGCAGGCATGATGATACCTGGAAGCTGACGGACCCCAGGGGTTGGATGTGGATGGAGGGAAGACCTGCCTCCCAGTGCAGGCCCTGGGCTGGAAGGGACCTCAAAGGCCCCCATAAATAGCTTCTAGCCCAAGCAGGAGTCCCAGCACACCGTCACCCCAGGCGGTCTCTGAGGCCTGGCTTACATGCCCTCCAGGGATAAAGCACTCACTCCTTCTGAGGGCTCCTGTTTCATCATGGGGCAGTTCTGGGGAC